>NC_141201.1:14265025-14705025 GCF_054491065.1 Syngnathus leptorhynchus | reverse complement strand
AAAAAATGATGTGGCAGGCTCGTCCATTCTGCCTAAATTAAATTTCTGCAATTCAAAACTCTTTTCAACATCTTGTGTAGCCCCCACAAGCTTGTATGCATGCTTGACAACGTCGCGGCATGCTCCTAATGAGACGTCGGATGGTGTCTTCTGGGATGTCCTCCCAGATCTGTCTAAGGGAATCAGTGAGTTCCTGCAAAGTCTAACGAGCAACCTGGCGGCGTCTGATGGACCGAAACATTATGTCCCAAAGGTGTTCTATTGCCCCTCCGTGAGTCGTCACCTTATCGTGGTGGAGGGGTTTGCGTGCCCCTATGATCCTAGGAGCCATGTTGTCTGGGGCTTCATGCCCCTGGTAGGGTCACCCATGGCAGAAGGGTCCTAGGTGAGGGGCCAGACAAAGCACGGCTCAGAAGACCCCTGATGATGATTACAATAAATGGACGTCGTTTTCCCTCGCCCGGACGCGGGTCACCGAGGCCCCTCTCTGGAGCCAGGCCTGGAGGTGGGGCTCGAAGGCGAGCGCCTGGTGGCCGGGCCTTCGCTCATGGGGTCCGGTCGGGCATAGCCCGAAAAGAAAAAGTGGGTCCCCCTTCCAATGGGCTCACCACCTATAGGAGGGGCCAAAGGGGTCGGGTGCATAGTGAGCTGGGCGGCGGCCAAAGGCGGGGACCTTGGCGGTCCGATCCCCGGCTGCAGAAACTGGCTCTAGGGACATGGAATGTCACCTCTCTGGCTGGAAAGGAGCCCGAGCTGGTGTGTGAGGCAGAAAGGTTCCGACTAGATATAGTCGGACTTGCCTCCACAAATAGTTTGGGCTCTGGTACAAGTCCTCTCGAGAGGGGCTGGACTCTCTTCCACTCTGGAGATGCCCACGGGGAGAGGCGTCGAGCAGGTGTTGGCATACTTATTGCCCCCCGGCTGGGCGCCTGCACATTGGGGTTCACCCCAGTGAGCGAGAGGGTAGCCTCCCTCCGCCTTCGGGTGGGGGGACGGGTCCTGACTGTTGTCTGTGTCTATGCACCGAACGGCAGCTCAGAGTACCCACCCTTCTTAGAGTCCCTGGAGGAAGTGCTGGAGAGCGCTCCTTCTGGGGACTCCATCGTTCTACTGGGTGACTTCAATGCTCACGTGGGCAATGACAGTGAGACCTGGAAGGGCGTGATTGGGAGGAACGGCCCCCCCGATCTGAACCCGAGCGGTGTTCTATTATTGGAATTCTGTGCTCGACACGGATTTTCTATAATGAACACCATGTTCAAGCATAAGGGTGTCCATGTGTGCACTTGGCACCAGGACACCCTAGGCCGCAGTTCGTTGATCGACCTTGTAGTCGTGTCATCGGATTTGCGGCCGCATGTTTTGGACACTCGGGTGAAGAGAGGGGCGGAGCTGTCAACTGATCACCACCTGGTGGTGGGTTGGCTCCGATGGTGGGGGAAGATGCCGGTCCGACCTGGCAGGCCCAAACGCTCTGTGAGGGTCTGCTGGGAACGTCTGTCAGAATCCCCTGTCAGGAAGAGCTTCAACTCCCACCTCCGGCAGAGCTTTTTCCACGCCCCGGGGGAGGCCGGGGACATTGAGTCCGAGTGGACCTTGTTCCGCGCCTCCATTGTTGAGGCAGCCGACCGGAGCTGTGGCCGTAAGGTTGTTGGTGCCTGTCGTGGCGGCAATCCCCGAACCCGGTGGTGGACACCGGCGGTAAGGGATGCTGTCAAGCTGAAGAAGGAGTCCTATAGGGCCTTTTTGGCCTGCGGGACTCCGGAGGCAGCTGACAGGTACCGGATGGCCAAGCGGAACGCGGCTTCGGCGGTTGCTGAGGCAAAAACTCGGGCGTGGGAGGAGTTTGGCGAGGCCATGGAGAATGACTTCCGGACGGCTTCGAGGAAATTCTGGTCCAACATCCGGCGTCTCAGGAGGGGGAAGCAGTGCACGGTCAACACTGTTTACAGTGGAGATGGTGTGCTGCTGACCTCGACTCGGGATGTCGTGAGTCGGTGGGGGGAATACTTCGAAGACCTCCTCAATTCCACCGACACGCCTTCCATTGTGGAAGCAGGGCCTGGGGACTCTGAGGCGGACTCTCCAATCTCGGAGGTCGAAGTCACTGAGGTAGTCAAAAAACTCCTCGGTGGCAAGGCCCCGGGGGTGGATGAGATCCGCCCGGAGTTCTTAAAGGCTCTGGATGTTGTGGGGCTGTCATGGCTGACACTTCTCTACAGCATTGCGTGGACATCGGGGACGGTGCCTCTGGATTGGCAGACTGGGGTGGTGGTTCCCCTCTTTAGGAAGGGGGACCGGAGGGTGTGTTCCAATTACAGGGGAATCACACTCCTCAGCCTCCCTGGTATGGTCTATTCAGGGGTGCTGGAGAGGAGGATCCGTCGGGAGGTCGAACCTCGGATTCAGGAGGAGCAGTGTGGCTTTCGTCCTGGCCGTGGAACAGTGGACCAGCTCTACACCCTCGGCAGGATCCTCGAGGGTGCATGGGAGTTCGCCCAACCAGTCCACATGTGTTTTGTGGACTTGGAGAAGGCGTTCGACCGTGTCCCTCGGGAGGTTCTCTGGGAGGTGCTTCGGGAGTACGGGGTGCCGAGCCAACTGATAAGGGCGGTTCGGTCCCTGTATCACCGATGCCAGAGTTTGGTCCGCATTTCCGGCAGTAAGTCGGATTCGTTCCCAGTGAGGGTTGGACAACGCCAAGGCTGCCCTTTGTCACCGATTCTGTTCATAATTTTTATGGACAGAATTTCTAGGCGCAGCCGAGGCGTTGAGGGGGTCCGGTTTGGGGACCTCAGCATCGCGTCTCTGCTTTTTGCAGATGACGTGGTGCTGTTGGCTTCTTCAGTCCGTGATCTCCAGCTCTCACTGGAGCGGTTCGCAGCCGAGTGTGAAGCGGTCGGGATGAGGGTCAGCACCTCCAAATCCGAGTCCATGGTCCTCGGTCGGAAAAGGGTGGAATGCCCTCTCCGGATCGGGGATGAGATCCTGCCCCAAGTGGAGGAGTTCAAGTATCTTGGGGTCTTGTTCACGAGTGAGGGCAGGATGGAGCGCGAGATCGACAGGCGGATCGGTGCAGCGTCGGCAGTAATGCGGACTCTGTACCGGTCCGTCGTGGTGAAGAGAGAGCTGAGCCAAAAGGCAAAGCTCTCGATTTACCGGTCGATCTACGCTCCTGCCCTCACCTATGGTCACGAGCTATGGGTCGTGACCGAAAGAACGAGATCCAGGATACAAGCGGCTGAAATGAGTTTCCTCCGCAGGGTGTCCGGGCTCTCCCTTAGAGATAGGGTGAGAAGCTCGGTCATCCGGGAGAGACTCGGAGTAGAGCCGCTGCTCCTCCACGTTGAGAGGAGCCAGATGAGGTGGCTCGGGCATCTCATCAGGATGCCTCCTGGACGCCTCCCTGGGGAGGTGTTCCGGGCATGTCCCACCGGTAGGAGACCCCGGGGTCGACCCAGGACGCGCTGGAGAGACTACGTCTCTCGGCTGGCCTGGGAACGCCTTGGGATCCCCCGGGATGAGCTGGAGGAAGTGGGTGGGGAGAGGGAGGTCTGGGAGTCCCTCCTAAAGCTGCTGCCCCCGCGACCCGACCCCGGATAAGCGGAAGAAGATGAAGGTGAAGAAGGTGAAGGTGTTCTATTGGGTTAAGATCAGGTGACCGTGAGGGCCATTCAATTGTGTCAATTCCTTCATCCTCCAGATATTGTCTGCATACTCTTGCCACATGAGGCCGGGAATGTCGTGGATCAGGAGGAACCCAGGACCTACTGCACCAGGGTCTGACCATGGGTGTAAAGATTTCATCCCGATACCTAATGGCAGTCAGACTGTCGTTCTCTAGCCTGTAGAGGTCTGTTCGTCCCTCCATGGAAATGCCTCCCCAGACCATCACTGACCCACCACCGAACCGGTCATGCTGAATGATGTTGCAGGCAGCATAGCGCTCTCCTTGGCTTCTCCAGACCCTTTCACGTCTATCACAGGTGCTCAGGGTAAACCTGCTCTCATCTGTGAAAAGCACAGGGCGCCAGTGGCGGACTTGCCAATTCTGGTGTTCTATGGCAAATGCCAATCAAGCTCCACGGTGCTGAGTAGTGAGCATAGGGCCCACTACAGGACGTCGTGCCCTGAGGCCACCCTCGTGAAGTCTGTTTCTGACTGTTTGGGCAAAAACATTCACACCAGTAGCCTGCTGAAGGTCATTCTGTTGGGCTCGGGCAGTGCTCAACCTGTTCCTCCTTGCACAAAGCAGCGGATATCGGTCCTGTTGATGGGATGAGGACCGTCTACGGCCCTGTGCAGCTCTCCTAGAGTAACTGCCTGTCTCCTGGAATCTCCTCCATGCTCTGGAGATTGTACTGGGAGACACATCAAATCTTCTTGCAACAGCACGCATGGATGTGTCATCCTGGAGGAGTTGGACAATCTGCGCAACTTCAGGAGGGTTAAGAAATCGCCTCATGCTTCCAGTCGTGATAATGACTCTTGCTAAAGCCAACACGTGGAAAAACAGTTAAAAAAGATCAAGAGGGAGGAGCTTGAAATGGCCTCCACCTGCAAAACCAGTCCTGTTTTGGGGGCCATCTCGTTGTTGCCCCTCTAGTGTACCTGTTAATTCCATCAACACCAATGCAGCTGAAAGTGATTTACAACCCCCTCTGCTAGTGCCTGACCAAAACCTTATCAGAAAAGTGTAATTGAATTCATGCCATACCCTGATAAAAAAAACGGTTCCTTTAATTTTTTTGAGCAGTGTACTTATGAAAACGTTTTACCTTTGGAGGCAGTATCAGAGCATAGTTGGAGCAACACTCGGGTAAAACAAAATCTGGCACATTCAAAAAAGTATAGATTACTGTAAAAAGCAAGAGCAGGCTTTTGGTTCTCTGTATTAAAGTATGAAAAAGCTTAAATATGATAAGCACAGGATTGATTGTAGATTGATGATGGCAAATTAAGATGAAACTATACAATCAATCGATGCATCCCTATTGTACGGAAGTTGAAAATGCAAAACTGGATAAAACATTTCTGGATTAAATTAAAATCATTTTAAACAAATGAAGAAAATAAACCAAGTGAGGAAAATGCAAAAAAGTATTTTTTGCTTTAAGGGGAAAGTATCTGGGGGAAAGTATCTGAGGGAAAATAGAGTCTCCAAACTTACTGCTTTTTTGTTTTCCTTTTTTTCTTTTACAGTTGCCTTATTCAGTAGAGAGTGGCAAGTAGCCTACAGAACAGAGACGGGTACAATCATGGTCACAGCACCAGCTACACGTATGCACAAAGCCCTACCAATTAAGGTACACAGACAAAAGCTGAAGGCTGTAAAGTTCAAGTCAATCATAAGATAGGATGTGTCATTAAGCTGTTTGTTAATTGGCAGGGAAGCAGGCCATGCATACACAGTTGTTGCTGGAATTCGATGCACTCTTACTGTGTAATTTATAAGCTGCAAAAGAAAACTCAAAATGAAGAATGGGAAACCAAATGTTATAAAAAGCATAATCAGTGAACAAGGACAGGAGCCACTATTTGGGTGTTTAGGGATACATTTCAACACCTGGACAACAGCACCAATATGAAATTCAGCATTAAGAATAGTGCAGCATCAGTGTGAAGCTGCCCAGGTTTTGAGGAAAGTAAACTGGTTATCATGGCTAAATAAAAAAAAAAGGTTTTCACTCATCAATGCTGTGATCACACCTATTGCATCAGCTGATGATGTTTTAGTTACAAATGTGTGCGTGGGTCACATGTGTGTGAATTGCCCAAAATAATAGAATTAATGTAAAAAGGCTTTCCATTTTAGGTGCACATTTACCCAGTGTTTACATTTAGGAATGGAAAGAGCTTTCTTCTCCATTGTGAAAAATGTGCTAATGGCTTTAGATGTGATCAAAGCCTTAAATGTATTTGGATTTTACAGATCATGCATCTAGATAAAAAAATATTACAGAGAAACTTTGCTTCATTAGGAAATTTTCCATGGGAGGATACTATATATCTGCAGTGAAGCCATCAATGAAGCATTGACTTTTTAAAGATGACCTCATTTAAATTGCTTTTGCCATCATAAAACCCCATAGTTGTAGTACACCGTGAATTGGTCACTATCCAAATCACATCATTTTCTAATGGTTGGATTTATACTGCAGTTCTAAGGGCCCAATTTCTTTTGGTGCCAATATCAAAATATAAAATTTTATATATTGAATACCTACACCCAAGAGCAAGGGTTCTCAAACTAGGGTCTCCTGGTACCCAGACATCTGCAAATTTTACCTTGGGAGCCCATAAAATAATTCGCAATAAATTATGTTGTATTGTTTTAATATTTTATTTATTACTTATTATTACAATAATAAATAATTGTTGTCATTCATTTCTTACTCAATGCTTTATTTATGCTATGCGATTTATTTATTACGCTAGTCTTTGATTTTCGGCAAATAATGGCTTGTAAATGTGAATGGGCTGTTCAAATAAATATGTCAAATATTGTCGCATGTGCGAAACAGAAAAAAGCTCCTTCACTGTTGCTACAGGACTCTTTGCAGCAACTGACCAGTTTTGTTAAATTTTGTAGGGACATTCACTTTTTGGTATTGTCACTGATGTGTCTTTTTATTACCATCTTGATAATAACTGCCCTCACAGTGTTTCGTGATGTATTCAATGTCTTGGAACCATGATATATCTCTGATGCTACGGAAGCTCTCAGTAGACCGCAGTTTGCAGACATGGCTACAAAAATGACAGCAAAAGCCTATTATAACAGCTTAATCTTATCTGGGGTTAATCAAACAGTGCTGTTTCTAAATGGTCGCAGGTGTGTGCTGACTTCTCCTTGAATTCTACTTGACTTCTACGATGAGTTTGAATGTGATTGGTCAATTCTGATCCCAGCCATGTCCACAGTTGTAAGAGGGTGAGCACACTTGTGCATTCATTATTTTACTTGCTTCTTGAAAAAATATATATACCGTAATTGTCGGACTAGGCGGCTCGGTGGGGCACTGGGTAGCACGTCCGCCTCACAGTTAGGAGGGTGCGGGTTTGATTCCACCTCCGGCCCTCCCTGTGTGGAGTTTGCATGTTCTCCCCGGGCCCGCGTGGGCACTCCGGTTTCCTCCCACATCCCAAACACATGCTTGGTAGGCCGATTGAAGACTCTAAAAATTGTCCCTAGGTATGAGTGCGAGTGCGGATGGTTGTTCGTCTCTGTGTGCCCTGCGATTGGCTGGCAACCGGTTCAGGGTGTCCCCCGCCTACTGCCCGATGACGGCTGGGATAGGCTCCAGCACGCCCGCGACCCCCGTGGGGACAAAGCGGTTCAGAAAATGGATGGATGGATAATTTTCTGACTATAAGTTGCGGTTTTTGTTATAGTTTGGGTGGGGGGGCGACATATTCAGGGGCGACTTATATGTTATTTTTTTCACAAATTTTCAAAATTCAAAAATCCACGATGTAGTGAAACAGCGAAAAACGAACCGCGATGTAGCAAGGGATTACTGTCATTTGAACTGCAAGTGACGTCGTCCGTGCCGCGCAACGGTTGTTTACATAAAGGCAAAAGAATTCGATCACGGGATGACGAAGGGCCCCACGTACTACCGGCATCATTAGCGGCTTTGTTTGTAAGTGACACGGAGGACGAAGAGTTTGAAGGATTTAATGATTTGGAGTGACACAGAAGGTTTGAAAAACTATTATGGCTTTTACGCACGCCCGATCCTTCTCGACGGGAGCTCTCTTTCACCTCCGGGGATGGAAGTTGGGGGCCGGCATATATGTAATATGATAGTTATTTGAAATATACTTTATATATCGTTATATGGGTCTGTGGAATAATTAGAAATGCAATTTACAACGGGTCCGACATCAGCATATGCGGCGCATACGCAGCATTGTTTACATAAAGCGAGATCGATGGATTTAATGAATTGGAGTGACACAGATGGTTTGATAAACGTGTTATTTATGTAAGACTTACTTGAATAACTCTGAATGTTACATCAGGCCCGTTCTAAGCTCCTTGTTTGTGTATATGTCACGTTAGCATACTGTATCGTTTAGCCTGTTGTTGCTGGTTCATGTCTGTTTTTGGTGTTTTGACAAATAAATTTGCCCCAAAAGTGCGACTTATACTACGGTGCGACTTATATATGTTGTTTTTCACTTTATTGTGCATTCTATGGCTGGTGCGACTTATATTTTATTTTATTTTTTTTGCCAATTCATTTGTAGAGGTCACAATGTTGGAAAAGTTTTTAAATACAGTGAAAGCCCGGAAAGTCAACCACCTCGGTCCTCAACATATTCATTTTTTAATGCAAAATGTCGGGAAATCTTTGCCTCTGTTCTCGGACAAAGCTTCGGAATACGGCGTGAGTTAATGTTGTTATTTCACGGGTTTTAAACAATTGTCGTTGTGCTCGCGCCCTTCCAGAAAGCGTGAGACCACGAGATCACAGGGGTTCAAGCCGAGAGTTGAGTTCACGCAATAATCGAGAGCTGCTGTACGTATTTGTAAACAATAGCTGGAAAGCTGCATCGTGAGACCACAAGATTAAGGGGGTTCATGCTGAAGAGTTGAGTTCACGTGACAAGTGCGTAAAAAGAGAGCAACTGTATGTTATATTTAAGAGGTTGGATCTTTTAATGAGAGGGAGTGCGTGTGTGCGAGAGAGAGCGAGAAAGAGAAAGAGAGAGAGAGAGAGAGAGAGAGAGAGAGAGAGAGAGAGAGAGAGAGAGAGAGAGAGAGAGAGAGAGAGAAAGTGCAAAAGAGAGAGCAATACTTCAGAGCCTGTTATGTACAAAACACTCGATTTCTTTTGAAAATAATTGTTGTTTGGAATATTGAAAGCTGAATTCCCTGGCCCAAAAGAAGTTTGAGAACCCCTGTCCTTTCAGTTATGTCCGTCTGTTAGTTGAAAAGATGACAAAGTTGGCTGCATTGTATTAATCAAGATCAGAAGCTACAATTAAATATAATCATTATTTCTCAAATAAATGTTATTTCACTCATGTTTAATTTTTGATAGACTATTGTGATGGCAAAAATTCAGACAATAAAATCAATTATAATGTGGAGATACTTCACTTGCTTGTCTTTCAGCAGATAAATTGCATTATAAAACAGTCGGAAATATAAAGTGGATACCATTTTAGAAAACTGTGGGATAAAATCACAATGATGAAAAGGCGCAATAGATTTGAAAGAATGAACTGGGTGCAATATAGAAAGCAGTGAGTTCAGCAGCATCAGAAACTGGATAGAGTAGATAGGCAGGCTCTTGAAATGTATAAACGACAAACGGGTAAGAGCAAAGATAGAAGCTATGGGTCATGATGGAGTTGAGGTTGGGGGGGGGGGGTCTACCTGGTAGAGACAGTGGCACACGCTGCGAAGCTGAGGGGGGAACTCGCTGGATGAGCCGATGATGGCATGGAAGAAGCATTCAGTGATCTGCAACAGGTTTCTCTGATTATCTTCCAAGTTCTCACCTTGCTCCAGTCTGACGAGTAAGAAGAAGAATCGCATCAAAATTAACTCGACATTCTCTTCTAAAGACAGATGGAAGTGTACAACTTTCAAGTATAGGTTCTCAACGAAAGCACAAAGAATACTTTGAGGAACAGAATTGTGCAAACTAATTGTATAAACTAATAAACTAATAAACTGTGGCAACTATTAAAAACATTTTGCCACAGTTTTGCATCAAGACAATTTTAAAATCTCACAAAGAAATCCAAACAGAGATACCTTTTTTCTTTTTTTCAAATCAAGTACATACAAGTGCTTACATTTGAGTACTACTCACTGATATTTGGACTGCATCTATAAAAATATATTTTTCTGCAGAAAACTCTAGAGGCCTGGCATGCTTGTAAATGCCCTTAAAAATGTATTTATGCAATTTCATGTGGATGGGTTTTTTAACAAAAATAAGGGGGCAGAAAGGATGAAAATATTTGATTTTGAAAAACCCAGTTACACGTAGACAAGGCCTTAATAACATCAATCTCGAGTCTTGCAATTGTTGTGAAAAGGTATTTCATCTGAATCAAAAATACAAAACAAACTTTTCTAGATTCACTCATCTCCAACACCTTTTTGATGAGTAAAAATGGTCATGATTAGCTTTTGAACATTCAACAATTTTTCTAAAAGTTACAACCAATTTTCCTTAAATATTGTAACAAAGCTTTTTAGTACTGCAGTGGTGAGACAATGAACCCATACATCATCACACCATCGCTTACTTTGCTTTGGACTATTTGAGAAATGAGTAGGGCCGGGTGTTTTTTTTTTTTTTTTTTTTTTTAAATGAAGTGTTATGTAGCGTCTAGAATTGCCACATATAAGGAGGTGATTAAGGAAAGAATTGATTTCATTGTGGTCTGCCATTGGACCTTTTTTCTGTACAGGTCAGTTTAGGTTACTTAAATCTGGTTCACACGGTGTTCACAAGACCCAATCACGTGTATGATGGTTTTGAGCGTACTGCGTGTGGTGTGCACCGATATCATTTGGGAATACAGTAATCCCTCATTTATCGTGGATAATTGGTTCCAAGACCACCCGCTATATGTGAAAATCCGCAAAGTAGTGTCACCCTCTCATTTTTAACATACATTTATTGTGTATCAATAAGTTCATATTAAATTATATAAGTGCATTATCCCGAATGGATTACCACGTTCAGAGAGATCACCAATATGCGGTCAAAAACAGAGAAACATAAATTTTGGAGCCTGGAATGGACAGTGCAACCACTGATAGGCCGGAGAGGAGAACCACAATCATTGCCAGGGAACTGAGAAGATGCCGGATTGACATAGCTGCTCTTTCAGAAACCTGACGGGCAGAGGAAGGTCATCTGAAGGAGGAAAAGGGTGGATAGACTTTCTTCTGGAAAGGAAAGGCCACAGATGAGCCTAGGATCCATGGGGTTGGTTTTGCCATCAAGAACCTACAGATCAGTCAGCTCTCTGAACTCCCTGTGGGAATCAGTGAGCGCCTGATGACCCTCCGTCTGATGCTGGCCGGCAGCAGATGGCAACAGTTCTTAGTGCTTATGTACCTACCCTCGTTTCGATGAGGAAGAAAAAGAGACCTTCTATGCCTGTATGGATGAGGTATTGTCAAAAATCCTCAAGGACAAGATCATTATGTTGGGAGGTTTCAATGCCAGAGTGGGCCGAGACCACCACCTCTGGAAGGGCACCATTGGAAAAGAAGGCATTGGAAACATCAACGCCAACAGGGTTTTGCTTCTTAGCAAATGTGCTCAATACGGCCTTACTATCACCAATACCATTTTTTGCTAGAAGAACAAACTCAAGGGTTCATGGAGACACCCTCTGTCTAAACAATGGCATCTTATTGACTATGTCATTGTCAGAGCCAGGGATCGGCGCGACGTGAGCATAACAAAAGCCATGACTGATTCAGAGGCCTGCTGGACAGATCACCGCCTGATACGATCCACGATGTCCATCAGACTCAAGAGGAAGAGGAGACTGCAAAAGAAGCAGAGCCGACAGAGACTAAACCTTGAGAGCCTGAACGAAACTGCCACCCTGCAGCTGCTTCAGGCCTCTCTTGGCGAAAGCCTCAATCAGGAATACCCTGAGGGCATTGAAGAACACTGGAGCCTGCTCAAGTCTTCCACCCTTGATCCTGCAGTGCCACTCTCAGGTACAAGTTCAGAAAGCATTAGGACTGGTTTGATGAGAACGACACAGAGCTAGAACAGCTCATCTTTCGTGTCTGGCAAAATGACATCACCTGCAAAGCACTCCTCAACCGTGACAGCACAACTCAGTCAGATTTCCTCAGTCACATCCGTCAGAGTCCCATCAGGGAAGACATGGGTGAACTCCCACTTTAGCAGAGGTCCAAGATGCCATCAGGAGCCTGAAAAACAACAAGGCCTCTTGGCCAGATGGGATCCCAGCTGAGGTCCTAAAGATTCAAGATTTAAAGGAAGGTGGACTAGAACTCCAGCGCCGCCTCCATGGCCTCCTTCTGTAGGTCTGGGAAAAAGAAGTACTCCCCTCAGAGCACAGGGACGCTCTGATAGTGACCATTTTCAAAAAGGGGGACCAAGCGGATTGCAGAAACTATAGGGCCATCTCTCTCCTTTCACCAGTTGTACTTGCTGGTGTTCTTGTCAATCACCTACTGCCACTGTCTGAGTAAGTTCTCCCAAAATCGCAGTGTGGTTTTCGTCTATCTAGAGGCACTGCAGACATGATTTTTACAGCACGCCAACTCCAAGAGACATGCCGTGAGCATAAACAGCCTTTGTTCATGGCTTTGATAGACCTGACAAAGGCCTTTGACACGGTGGATCGCCAGGCCCTATGGAGCATCCTTCTGAGGTATGGTTGCCTGGATAAATACGTCAGAATACTGCGATTATTACATGATGGAATGACAGCCACAGTGCTCAACAACAGCTCCTTGACTGAGCCTTCCACTCTAGAGACAGGGGTCAAACAGAGATGCATCATTGCACCCACCCTGTTCATTGCCGCCATACTCCACCTCATTGGTGAAGAACTACCACAGAGAATCCCAATTTGGTACAGAACTGATGGCAGGCTCTTCAACCTTAACAGGTTCAAAGCCAAAACCAAGATCAGAACCACCACGATCATGGAGCTCCAGTATGCGGATGATAATGCCATTGCAGCACACTCTGCAGAAGACCTCCAGGGCATCCTGAACGCCTTTGCTAGGGCATACAGAGCCCTGGGTCTGGGCGTGAACATCAAGAAGACCCAGGTGCTACAGCAAGCCCCTCCCATTCAGCCATCTACTCCGCCCATCATAAATGTGGACAACACTGCACTTGAAAAAACGGCAGCCTTCTCTCTTCCAAAGTGGACATTGACTCTGAGGTCAACCATCGCCTGAGCATACGCCAGACTCCGGAAAAGAGTCTTTTAAGACAGAGACCTCCGGGTTGACACTAAGCTCCTGGTTAACAAAGCTGTGGTTCTCCTCACCTTACTTTATGGGGCAGAATCATGGACAACCTACAGCAGGCACCTAAGAGCTCTTGAACACCACCACCAGAGAACCTTGAGGAAAATAATTAGGATCAAATGGGAGGACAGAAGCACAAACATCAGCGTTCTAGAGGACGCCAGAATACCGAGCATTACCACCTTAATAATGCAGCACCAACTCCAATGAACAGGACATCTCATCCGCATGACTGACACCCGTCTCCCCAAACAGATGTTATCTCCCAGCTGGAGAGAGCTGCAATGTGGCATGACGGCTGCTGCCATAATTGTCTGGAGCGAAGTGAGCAACAGAGCTCAGGAAACTCAGACAGGCTGAACTGCAGCAACAATTAAGCTCATCATCCATTTTTAGAAAGCATAATTTGCAGACCTAAAATTGTTTGCATCTGCAGGTACTTTGAAGCATATTTAGAAGTACAGCAGTGGTGTCTGTATCGGTGCATCGAACATAAAATTAAGTTTTACAGTGATCTTATTTATTCGGGGGAAAAAAAATTACACAATGTGGAAAAAATAATTGCACGATAATTACAAATTACAGTAATTTTCGGACTGTAATTTGCGGTTTTTGTCATAGTTTGGGTGGGGGGGGGCGACTTAAACTCACAAGCGACTTATATGTGATTTTTTTCAAAAATTTTCAAAATTCAAAAATCCGCGATGTAGTGAATCCGCGATAAACGAACCGCAATGTAGCGAGGTATTACTGTCATTTGAACTGCAAGTGACGTCAACCGTGCCGCGCGGCGGTTGGTTACATAAAGGACAAAGGATTCGATCACGGGATGACGAAGGGCCCCACGTACTACCGGCATCGGTCCGACATCAGCATATGCGGCGCATACACGGCATTGTTTACATAAAGCAAGATCGATGGATTTAATGAATTGGAGTGACACAGATGGTTTGATAAACGTGTTATTTATGTAATACATACTTGAGAAACTCTGAATGTTACATCAGGCCCGTTCTCAGCTTCTCATTTGTGTTTATGTCACGTTAGCATACCATATCGTTTAGCCTGTTGTTGCTGGTTCATGTCTGTTTTTGGTGTTGGATTTTGACAAATAAATTTGCCCCAAAAGTGCGACTTGTACTCCGGTGCGACTTATATATATATTTTTTTCACTTTATTGTGCATTTTATGGCTGGTGCAACTTGTACTCCGGAGCGACTTATAGTCCGAAAATTACGGTACATAACAACCTAGTGGTAGAGTGTCTGCCCTGAGACTGGTCATACCAAAGACTATAAAAATGGGACCTATTGCCTCCCTGCTTGGCACTCAGCATTAAGGGTTGGAATTGGGGGTTACATCACCAAATGATTCCCGAGCGCGGCACCACTGCTGCTCACTGCTCCCCTCTCCACCAGGGGATGGATCAAAATCACATTGGGATGGGTTAAATACAGAGGACAAATTTCACCACACCCAAATGTGTGTGTGACGATGATCATTGGGACTTTAACTTTAACCAGCTTTCCCAGGCCTGAACAGACAAGAAATAATCGCTCAATTTATAAAGTTCTTTCACACTGCGAGTGAAGTCAAATTTAAAATGAATGATTCCTACAAAATGCGCACATGGGATGAAAACAGAAGAAAAATAGCAGGGAGCAAAAGCTGGACATGAAAATGAAAAAAGAGAAAGGCTATAGGAACTTATTTCCCATTTCATCAGAAGAGGGGATTCATTTTGTCTTAAGCCAGCCACACTTGATTTGTTGCAAAGTACTGTTGCCACATCATTTACTTTTAATTGATATTTGGAATCACATCCAAACTATTAGTTGCAGATAGACCCACGAAAAAACAGTTCTTGACCCCCACCCCCACACAGCACAAAATGACGGAATAGTTCAGTTGTGTCAATAAGAGAAGGTGAGTGTATGGGCCACAGCACCACCATGTGGATAAATTCTATATATTAAAAGCAGATATCTATGGCTGTTCCATTACTCATGTGGAGGGTAAACTATAATTCAAGGAAGTGACAAAAAGGGACAAAAGCATCATACCGAGTGGAGTCCACCTCAAAACTGATGTGCTCAGGGGTTGATATGACCCCTTTTAACAAAGGCTCCAGTAACTTCTGCAGGTATGCTGCTCCATAGACCTAATATATAACCACAATGAATTCAAAATTATTTTAGTTTACATCGTTTCAAAAGAAATTCCTGTATGGTATAATTTACTATAATACAATACATAATGTAACATAACAAAATACAATACAAGATAACATACTTTAACACACTAAGATGTAATACAATTCTACAATACAACATAATACAATATAATGAGAACAGTATTACAATTAAGAAGAAGAAGAAAAATCCCCCAAAATTAGTTGCAGTTGAGAGGTTTCCTACCTTAAAACAAAAGGTCATTATTTTGCTTGCCAGGCTGTTTCCCCGAAAAAGGGTTTGCATGGAGTCAGCAAGCTCCACCTCTTTGGAGAACATATTCCAGAGCAACTGGTAGAGGAGGTGACGGGAGTCGAACAATGTCACCAGGACCCGAGCAAGCTCATCCTTAAAATGTAGATTAATACATTATTGCTTGAAAACAATACAATAGAATATATGATTACCGTATTTTCCGGATTATAAAGCGCACCGGGTTATAAGGCGCACCTTCAATGAATGGCCCATTTTAAAAGTTTGTCCATATATAAGACGCACCGGATTATAAGGCGCATAAAATAGAAGCTATACTGCAACAAACCGAGGTTGACTAGGGTTGCGGTATGCATCCTCTAGCCAATAACCAATGAGCCCTCTGTAAACAATCGCGTTTCTCAAACTATCTCCTATAAAATGATCAGAACTGACTAAAGTTCGATCTAAAGCATTGGTACTGCTTACCTATGTTTCCCTTCCATATCGATCCGTAAATTTACTCAAAACATTAACAGAGCAGCCTATTTTGACATGAAATAGCCTCGTGCGTATAGCAGCTATCACTATCGCATTAGCCACCCACAAAGTCCCATGAGCCTCAGCAAAGTGTAAACAATCGCGTTTCTCCAACGACCACCTATAAAATGATCGGAACTGACTAAAGTTCGATCTAACGCTTACTGCTTACCTACGTTTCCCTTCCATAACAATCCGTAAATGTACTTGAAACATTAACAGAGCAGCCTATTTTGACATGAAATAGCCTCGTGTGTATAGCAGCTATCATTATAGCATTATCCACCCGTAAACTCCCATGAGACTCAGCTCGCAGACTCCCATGAGCCTCAGCAAAGTGTAAACAATCGCGTTTCTCAAACGAGCTCCTATAAAATGATCGGAACTGACTAAAGTTTGATCTAACACATTGGTACTGCTTACCTATATTTCCCTTCCATATTGATCCGTAAATGTATTCGAAACATTAACGGAGCAGCCTATTTTGAAATGAAATAGCCTCACGGTACAACAGCTATTCAGTTACGCTCCCTGACTACGGTTGCCGTAATGCTGGGAAGCGACGCGACCTTGTAATTTACTAGTCGTACTAAAACCTACTGAAACATTTTGGCAGAGCACTGTGTACAACCAGTATGGATCAACAAATTCATCAATTGATCCATATATAAAGGCGCACCGGACTATAGGGCGCACTGTCGGCTTTTGAGAAAATGTTTGGTTTTTAAGTGCGCCTTATAGTCCGGAAAATACGGTACCTTACATAAATCCACATTTGCTTTCCACAATAAGAAATACATGATTTCAGACATCCAAAGAGAATGTTGGATTGTTAACAATTCTCCCAGGTGAATTCCTTGTCTTCAAACTACTAGAAATATTTAATACAGCCTCACTTCAACCCCCTCTGACCCAAGCCACACCCTTTACTAATGTGAACATGCATGAGACATGGACTTTAAAAGCCAAGCAAAAAAGCCATTCTTAACACAGTGCTGCCACGTTGCTTGCATGAGTTATTCATGATGGAGCGTTGAGTTACTTTGTCTCAAGAGCCGTATTTCCTTGTTCTTGACCAAAGCCAAGTAAACCAGCCAAGGTAATCGACACTACGGCGTATGCCCACCTACACTCGGTCAATGATTGACAACACGCTTAGATAACACTAAAGCCTTCTGAAGCAGCTATCTCTGCAGGATATTTTTGTCAAGGCGTGTTGTGTTTCAAAGTAATCATTCAAATACAATTTGAAGCACAAGAGGCATTCCAGACAGGGATGAAGATCATTTTAATAATAATCTGATGTCAGATCATACAGAATGGAACCTTGATTTACCTGCCATCATGTATGAAGGCAAAGAAGATTCTTACCCACTGGGATCCCGGAACAACATTAGCCAGCCAAGGTAATCGACACTACGGCGTATGCCCACCTACACTCGGTCAATGATTGACAACACGCTTAGATAACACTAAAGCCTTCTGAAGCAGCAATCTCTGCAGGATATTCTTGTCAAGGCGTGTTGTGTTTCAAAGTAATCATTCAAATAAAATTTGAAGCACAAGAGGCATTCCAGACAGGGATGAAGATCATTTTAATAATAATCTGATGTCAGATCATACAGAATGGAACCTTAATTTACCTGCCATCATGTATGAAGGCAAAGAAGATTCTTACCCACTGGGATCCCGGAACAACATTAGCCAGTGCCATGGCAATAGGTAGTTCTCCCTGGTCTCCCATCATAGTGACCAGCTCAACCAGCCTCTCAAAGCGGTCAGCCAGAACAGTCTCAGCCAGCGTGTCAAACTCGGTTCCCTGTTGCAAGATCTTTGTCAACACTTCCATAAATGTGGCTCGAGTTTGCAGATCTTTGTGGTAACCCAGACCTGGGCATTCAGATTTGAAAAAGAGAAAAAAACTTAACTACATTTTACAAAGCAAATTTCCATAAATGCTAAAAGTGTGACAAAGTCAAACTTACCAATAGAGTGCATGAGGCCGCTATCTACGTTAGCATTGAGGAGGTTGGACATGGCCAGGACAGTACAGTGGCGAAGAGAGGCCAGGCGGCGAGACATCCCCCTCTTGCATCCGCTGACTGCCTGACCCTCATCCTCTACCTCACTACAATCATTTAGCAGATTCATGAATAGGGTGAAGTACCTACGGGATTACAAAAAATACTTTTGACAATTATTTCTCTTACCACTTACTTACGTAGCATATCCTAGCAAGGTTGACAACTATAACTGTGCAGTCTGTTTGAGGTTGAGTTCAGGCAAAAGACCTGTTTGTTGAAGATGTTTCACCTTTAATTTAAATGGTGTCATCTGTTCTAACTTTTCTAATTTTTTAAGCGTGGAGTCTCCGTATTCATGCGACTGGAAGGCACATCTTCTGTGGTCATAATGGTCAAAATATTGTTGCTGTTGCTGCACAGCATGCCTGGTGGAGGATCTGCCTGCACACTATTTGGTCATTACCTGTCTAGTAGAAAAGAAAGTCATTTGTAGCCACTCTTTGGTAGATAAGATAATCTTTGGGGATGCGAGAATATTGTTACAGATAATGGGTGTTGGCACAAACCGCCTTCTAGGTTTAGACTAGGTCATTCTACAAAACCCAATTCCAATAAAATACGAACATTGTGTAAAATGTAAATTATAACAATATTTGGAAAATAATTTTCAACCTCTATTTAACTGAATACTGATTCATGTTATTGTTACTTTGGAATTGCATACATTTGATGCATTCCAAAAAAGCTGGGACTGGGGTAACAAAATACTGGAAAAGAAAACTATGCTAAAACAAAAGAACATGAAAGTGTGTATGTTAGACCCAATTCCCTGACAATATCCAAATGAAATTGAGTGGGATGCATCAAAAAGTGCATCCAGTGTGAAAACTATGCCAAACATATGACAGTGGTGACACCTAATTAGATGTGGTCCTATCATGGAAAAATCTCACTGACTGCAAGCAATGTCAACTTTCCACTAATAGAGGGTACTAATAGAACAAATGGAAACTCTTTGACTCTGAGGCACTGTTTTCCTTGTTACAAGGTGGTGTAATGACTTATTTGTAAAAATTAAGGAAATATATTCTAACTTGAGAAAAAGCTGTGATTTGGCCTCCATGAGCTCCACTCCATCGCCCTCCTCAGGTTGCAGAGGAAGACCAGCAAGCAGAGAGACAACTGCCTCCATACTGGCCTGGTCAAGATCCCTGTATCACACACAGACGGGCAAGAAACAATGAAGCATGCAATCAATACTGTGATCAATGTAAGACACTACTGGCAACCAAGCTATACCTTGTCAAACACTTGATGTCATCATCAGCTGCTTGATTGGAAGTTCCCATCACCCAGTCAGTCAGGTATTCCACCATCTTATTTCTTAAAACAAAAATCAATTATTAAAACTCACAGCGGTAATTGTCACAAAAAGACCATTTTCCATACATGGGTCAAGGAAGGGGTGCTGGTACCCATTTATAACCCAACTCACAAGAGGCCTGACTTCCAGCTTTCACAGACGGACGCATGACTCAATGATAAATGTTTGTGCTTGACCATAGTTTTTACTTTTGGTGTATAAAATACTCAAACTTCAACGGAGCTTCGCGCCTTTTTAGCATCTACAAGTACTTATGAAACGACGCACCAGCCCAGACAGAGAGTAATAGGGCAAAAAGTGTGACTTTTGGGATAGTCTGGCATGTATTATCTGCTTTTACATTGATTTCTGTAGAAAACGATGCTTCTACTTACAAACGTTTCTACTTACGAACCCGATCGCGGAACCAATTAAGTTTGTAAGTAGTATACTACACTGTGTGCACAAGTGTGAATTTTGAACATATGACCATTTTTATGCATGTTTTCCAACACCATGGTGTATAAGCTAGAATGCTTACTCGATACAAGCAAATGAAGTGATGTGTATTTATACGAAGGATGGTTGGGCCTGTTCTGCAGAGGAGGTATTGGTCGGTGTGTGTGGGTTTTCTATGTACTTTTATTTTTATGACCTCCTCTGGACATCAGAACATCCCACGATACATAAACTGTCAGTAGTCAGAACACTATACGAACGAACAACAATAATCACGGACCCGGAGGACAGAACACAGGAAGAAAAGCAAATACAACACGCACTCAAAAAATGTCAGTATCCACAATGGGCAATAACTAAAGGTGCAGAACAGGTAAAGAACAAAAAAGACACAACACAGGGGGAAAGAAAAAAGAAAACACAGAAACAAGAACCCAGCGGTATGGTGACGTTGCCGTATGTGAAAGGAATTACGGAACACATCAAAAGGGCCATGAAAAAATGTAACATAAACACACCTATCAAACCACACACAACACTCCGTCAGATACTGGTCCGCCCAAAAGACAGAATCAACCCGGAAAATAAATGCAACTCCATATACGAGATAACATGCAAAACTCTTATACTCAGGAGCAACTTATGTGATTTTTTTCACAAATTTTCAAAATTAAAAAATCCGCGATGTAGTAAAATCGTGATAAACGAACCGCGATGTAGCAAGGGATTACTGTCATTTGAACTGCAAGTCACATCACCCTTGCCGCGCGGCGGTTGTTTACATAATGGAAAAAGGATTCGATCACGGGATGATGAAGATGACGAAGGGCCCCACGTACTACTGGCATCATTAGCGTTGCAGCACCAACTCCAATGAACACGACATCTCATCCGCATGACTGACACCCGTCTCCCCAAACAGATGTTATCTCCCAGCTGGAGAGAGCTGCAATGTGGCTGCTGCCATAATTGTCTGGAGCGAAGTGAGCAACAGAGCTCAGGAAACTCAGACAGGCTGAACTGCAGCAACAACGAAGCTCATCATCCATTTTTAGAAAGCATAATTTGCAGACCTAAAATAGTTTGCATTTGCAGGTACTTTGAAGCATATTTAGAAGTACAGCACCACTGTGTCTGTATCGGTGCATCGAATATAAAATTACGTTTTACAGTGATCTCATTTATTCGGGGGAAAGAAATTACACAATGTGGAAAAAAATAATTGCACGATAATGACAAATTACAGTAATTTTCGGACTATAAATTGCGGATTTTGTTATAGTTTGGGTGGGGAGGACGACTTAATATCAGGAGCGACTTGTGATTTTTTTCAAACATTTTCAAAATTCAAAAATCCCCGATGTAGTGAAACCGCGATAAACAAACCGCAATGTAGCAAGGTATTACTGTCATTTGAACTGCAAGATGGCGGCGCGTACACACGCAGCGGCCTCTCTCCGTCCCTGCCGATCGGTGTTTTTGTTCATTTAATGAGTGTTTGTCAGACAGTTTTATGTGTTTGTCTGATCGCACCACATTGCGCTACGAGTACAGCAGGCGGGTTCTGCTCGACGTCGGCGAAAGCGAGTTTTGCGGCGTTTCGGACTTTGATACGGGGACATTAAAGTCACTGGGACTACAATGCCTGCATCATCGCCGGACTCGTCTGCTACTCCTTCCCCGGACCAGTAGCGTCGGAAGCGGTGTGCGTGGAGGCTGAAGAGGGGAAAGCGCGGAGGCGTCCGGGCCAGGCTAGCGGCGTGCCCAACTCGCCCGGCCGTGCCTTCCATTCTTCTGGCGACTGTCCGGTCGCTGGACACCGGACTCTGCTGTGCTACTGGAGCGGCTGGCGTGCTATCGAGCGGACCGGGCACTTATTACTTCTTCGTTGCTCTTGTCTGTTCGTTTTTACTCTTTGTGCTATTTGGTGCGAGTGTTGTGTACTGTCTAGTCACCGTGGGACGGTGGGGAACGTAATTTCGATCTCTTTGTGTGCCTGGCATGTGGAGAAATTGACAATAAAGCGGACTTTGACTTTGAAGTGACGTCAACCGTGCCGCGTGGCGGTTGGTTACATAAAGGACAAAGGATTCGATCACGGGATGATGAAGAGCCCCACGTACTACCGGCATCATTTGCGGCTTTGTTTGTAAGTGACACGGAGGATGAAGAGTTTGAAGGATTTAAGGATTTGGAGTGACACAGAAGGTTTGAAAAACTATTATGGCTTTTACGCACGTCCGGTCCTTCTCGACAGGAGCTCTCTTTCACCTTCGTGGAATGGAAGTCGGGGGCCGGCGCTCGGCCGGGTGGCTGTCCGGGGACAATGGATGGGGCTCGGATATGGCTTTTACGCACGCTCGGTCATACTCTACGGAGCTTTCTTTCACCTCCGTGGATGGAAGTTCAGTAGTTGTTGGCTCGTTGAACTCTTGTTTTGTCAAATAAAGAGCCGTTTACCAAACCCACATCTTTCCTGGTACTTTGTTAACGCTACAATATAGTTATATACTAGATCTGTGCAGCGCGTGCGCGCGGCGTTGTTGACATAAAGGAGAAGAATTTGATCGATGGATTTAATGATTTGGAGTGACAGAGATGGTTTGATAATATTGTTGTAATATGATCGTTATTTGAAATATACTTCATATATCATTATATGGGTCTAGAAATGCAACCGACGTCAGCATATGCGTCGCATACGCGGCATTGTTTACATAAAGCACGATCGATGGATTTAATGAATTGGAGTGACACAGATGGTTTGATAAACGTGTTATTTATGTAATACTTACTTGAATAACTCTGAATGTTACGTCAGGCCTGTTCTCAGCTCCTCGTTTGTGTATATGTCACGTTAGCATACCGTATTGTTTAGCCTGTTGTTGCTGGTTCATGTCTGTTTTTGGTGTTGGATTTTGACAAATAAATTTGCCCCAAAAGTGCGACTCATACTCCGGTGCAACTTATATATGTATTTTTTCACTTTATTGTGCATTTTATGGCTGGTGCGACTTGTACTCCAGAGTGACTTATAGTCAGAAAATTACGGTAATATGTAAAATGGAAGAATTTATAAACGTGAAATGTAAGCTTTAAGATGAGCTGGTTGGACCTTTTCGAGTTAAAGATGGACTTAAAATTAACTCTACAATTAAAAAAATAATAATTTAAGTTAACCTACTGCCAGTTTTTAGAAGACACTTTTTTCAAGCAGTGGTACAGGAAAAGGTTTGCATCTTTCAGGAACACCTTGATTTAAATTGCATGCAGCAAAGTACTCCATTGTGTGGCTCACTGGTAAAGGCCTTAAAGATGATAGAATAAAGACGTGGCCCCCTTCTTCACCTGACCTAAATTTTATTGAGAACTTGTGGGCCCTTCCGAAACAGTACACGTCTGTGAACATTTTCTGGGAGGCTGTGGTGGTTGCTGCACAAAAAGTTAATTGTCAACAGATCAAGAAGCTGATGGACTCCATGGATGGAAGTTTTATAACTGTTGGGTCTAATTGGTCACATTTTTTAATGTTAATTTGTAGATTTTGAACTATTATTCTTATTTTAAAAAGTTAAGTAAACAAGAGATTTTGTGAAAAATTGAGTGAAAGATTAGTGAGGTGAAAAGTGGAAATTTTCCATTTTTACATTAGTTGCATAATAATTCTGCACACTCATGCCCCGTGCTATCAGTGTGTATTTAAACGCCGTTCTCCCGTCACATTTAAATCCACAAAGTAGTGCATTTGCAAAAGATGACGCACAAAGTTGCGAGGGATCACTGTATTTATAATATCACTATGGCCATTATCACACTCAGTGGTAAACAATTGCAATATTTGTTTAAGAGCAGTGAGTGTAGCCTTCACGTCAAAGTTTGTAAAGATTCATTCAGGGTCACCAAATTTTCACAAACTGTTTTAGTGATATTTCTTGTCGCAAGGACGTTAAAAAATTCCTTGCATCAAGAAACATTGGCTGGAAACTGTCTGGTAACAGTTTGTTGAACATTTCTGACCTTGAATGAACACTGACAAACCCGATGAGAACACATTTGCTGCCCTTGAAAACACTCGCATTTGTTTATTTGCAAAATTATTTTTTCTAATAAATTTAGCTTTGCTAAAGGACCATACAATACAGAAGATAGAATACAATACAAACAATTAAGCTTAAAATGAATTTTATATTTATGTTTGAAATTGACCCAGTGGAAATGATTTGAGACTGCAAATGTTTCCTGCTACTCACAATGTGGATTTAAGAAATAACTTTTGATTACGGTACATAAATACATACAGCAATTGTTCAATTATTAATTATCTTGTCTTATTTGTTTTTTGTTAAATAAAACCCTTGCTTTTTTTTTTTTAAAGGCTCCTCACAATGAGAGAGTTGCTCTAATGAAATGATTAATAAGCAGAATTGCAGCTCCTCAAAGAAAATTGGTAATTTTGAGCCGTTTCATGAATTATTATATGCACCGTTTGTGTATCTGTGGAAAACGCAATTTACCTGAACTTCATCTCCTGGCAAAAGGACAGGTCATCTCTTCTCTCCATCATTACCTCTACTAGCTGGCACAATTTGGTTTTGATCTGGATAGCATGTACCATGTTGCCAAGAATGCGAACATACCTAAGAAAAACACAGCCAAATGTCAAATCTGAAGACAGTCGCCTCGTGCGTTGTTATATATAGTTGTAAAGACACCACGCATGTGCACTGCAGTTATTTCTGACCTGACGAGGTTAAGCATCATGGTCTCAATGCTGGCCTGTCCTAGGTGTTCAGAACTGCCCTCTGTGTGGTTATCCAGCAGGTTTTTCATTATTGCAATAGTCTGCTCCACAAATTGGGTGTTAGTGTCATTGATTGGAACCTGGAAATGTACAATCACAGAGCAAATTTTAAACAAGCAATGCATAAAGAGCATCTAGAACCACATCTTACATCATTATGCTATGTTTTTTACTTATGTCTTGACTTACGGCCATTGACTTTTTCAACACACAATCATAGCTAGGCTCGAATACAGTTAAGTAGTACAGCTTTGAATTCTACAGCAACTACCTCAGTTGTACAATTGAAAAGAAAAGTATTTTTAGCAGGTAGTTAAATGCATTTTGTTGTGCATGCTGCGGAAACTGAGTAATACTGCGCTGTCCAGATCAGAACATCAAATAGGTGAAGAATAGTAGAATGTTTTTTTTCTTCATACGAGCCATTTATCGTTTGTACAGTAGCGATGACGCAGCATTAACATATTTGCTTGGACACTGTCAGCAGTTCAGCTCACCCATGTTGTTTTTGACTCAGTATGCACAATTATTGAAAAGAAAATCTGAACGATGTTACAATAAAGATGCAACCTTGCAAATGAGAAGAAAGAAATATTAATGTCTTAAAGAGGTAGTTTGCAGTTTTCAAACTGATAGCAAGAGTTGAACGTAGTTGAACTCCTCCCTCCTCTACCCTAAACATTGTAAACCACGGCTGGCAAATTTGCTACCTTGTTGCAATAAGCTTCATGTTATTGATTTGGTAATGTTCATACTTTTTTAAATGTACGTGAACAATTGAAACCAAAGGTGCTGGCGTCCACACGCAGCTATAGTGTGTGCCTGCAAAAGTCCCTTCTGCCTTCACAGTCACAATTGCTCTCAATCCGTTGTTGCTTTTTAAACATCAGTTAAAAAACATTCTACTGTCAGATCAAACAGACACTTTAACTGGATGACAAGAAAGTGTTTTGAAAACAGCAATGTTCTTTTAAGTTCAACTAAAGCTGCATTAAAATGTTTATGGCCTCTGAGTAATTAATAAATTAGCTCGTGTGTAATGGCGGAGCCGAGAAAAATATTGCCATGTGTGAAATAACTATGGGTAAAAAATCAATTAGTTATTGCATTTGGGTACGTAAGATGAACAAGAAATCAATACGAGCAGATTTGACATGAGGGGTTAAAAACCTCCACTCACCGGACCCTGTGTGTCAAAGAATTTACCAATGCTGTTCCTCAACTTATTGAAGAGCATGGGGTAAAGGGCAGGGCTAAGCTCCATCCCGAGCAAGTCTTTAACGTTGGTACGAACATGAAGGCCCACTCTGTCATGGCCACACACCAGCAAGGACAGCAGCCGATCGATAAAGCGGCTGACTGGTGTCTCACTCGAAGCAGAGGAGGAGCAGGAGGCTGAGGCCATGGGATTGGAGAGCTCACATGGGCCCATGGAAATCATTGAATGCTTGCGCTCATTCATAGAGCCCATAGGTGGGCTATAGGTGGCAGGGCCAGGAGTGCTGCGTTGCTGGAGGCACACACCACCCAGAGCACACAGAAAGCCTGTCATGTTGATCCACTCCTGCTGTTGGAATAAGACACAATCAGTGGATGGCATCAGGGTCTTCCCTACACTTTGATTATATTACAGCAGGACCTTTAAGGACCACATTGTAATGATAATCCCTGGGTTTATTAATGTGGATCTTGTGTGGATATTGATACTGGCTACGTTGCTTTCTAGTGGCTCTTTTATAAAACAAGCACCTGCGTCTTTAACAGAACATACAAATCCCCACTAATGACTTAAAATTACATTGACTTAAATATCACTCAAATAATGAACACAGATAAAAAGAAATAGGAGACTGATCCCTCTGTAGGATACTTACCTGCCCATCATCTGCCTTGTTTTTGGGGAAATTTAGAATTTGTTTTGTTGCTTGGTCCCATTTAGCATACGTGTCCTCCCAAGCCTAAAGTTGGAACAATCACAACCAACCATCAAGCTATTGACACTGACATTTTTAAGATAACAGTGGAACCCTGGTTCACAAAACACTTTCTAAAAAATATTCTTGGGCTAAGCTTCAATTCCCAACCAGTCATGGCATGAAAACAGAAAGTTCAGTTATGGTTTATGTTACACAGCGTAAACATCACTGTCATCATCTGCCATGCATCGGTGGGATCTGTGTAATGTATCTCACTTTTTTGTTTTGCTTTAAATTAATCCCCAGTATCACACCAAAGTAACTGAAAACGTGATGTTATGGTGTCATTAGGAAGCTTACAACTGTATAACTGCTGTTGAAAAAAAGGAGGAAATAACAGCTTCTCATGAAAATGGCGTTTGCGTTTATGATCTCGCTGTGCAGTTTGGTTTGGCGAGATCAAACATCTGTAATATTGTACTATCCGTCCGTCCATCCATCCGTCCGTCCATCCGTCCATCCATCCATCCATCCATCCATCCATCCATCTTCTTCCGCTTATCCGGGGCCGGGTCGCGGGGGCAGCAGCTTTAGGAGGGACTCCCTGACTTCCCTCTCCCCAGCCACTTCATCCAGCTCATCCCAGGGGATCCCAAGGCGTTCCCAGGCCAGCCGAGAGACAGTCACTCCAGCTCGTCCTGGGTCGTCCCCGGGGTCTCCTACTGGTGGGACATGCTTGGAACACTTCCCCAGGGAGGCGTTCAGGAGGCATCCTAATGAGATGCCCGAGCCACCTCATTTGACTCCTCTCAACGTGGAGGAGCAGCGGCTCTACTCCGAGTCTCTCCCGGATGACTGAGCTTCTCACCCTATCTCTAAGGGAGAGCCTGGATACCCTAGGGTAGGAGCGTAGATCGACCGGTAAATCGAGAGCTTTGCCATTTGGCTCAGCTCTCTCTTCACCACGACGGACCAGTACAGAGTCCGCGTTACTGCCGACGCTGCATCGATCCGCCTGTCGATCCCGCGCTCAATCCTGCCCTCACTCGTGAACAAGACCCCAAGATACTTGAACTCCTCCAATTGGGGCAGGATCTCATCCCTGATCCGGAGAAGGTATTCCACCCTTTTTTGACCGAGGACCATGGACTCGGATTTGGAGGTGCTGACCCTCATCCCGACCGCTTCACACTCGGCTGCGAACCGCTCCAGTGAGAGCTGGAGATCACGACCTGAAGAAGCCAACAGCACCACGTCATCTGCAAAAAGCAGTGACGCGATGCTGAGGTCCCCAAACCGGACCCGCTCAACGCCTCGACTGCGCCTAGAAATTCTGTCCATAAAAATTATGAACAGAATCGGTGACAAAGGGCAGCCTTGGGGGAGTCCAACCCTCACTGGGAACGTATCCGACTTACTGCCGGAAATGCGGACCAAACTCTGGAATCGGTGATACAGGGACCGAACCGCCCTTATCAGTTGGCTCGGCACCCCGTACTCCCAAAACACCCTCCACAGAACCTCCCGAGGGACACGGTCGAACGCCTTCTCTAAGTCCACAAAACACATGTGGACTGGTTGGGCGAACTCCCATGCAACCTCGAGGATCCTGCTGAGGGTGTAGAGCTGGTCCACTGTTCCACGGCCAGGACGAAAGCCACACTGCTCCTCCTGAATCCGAGGCTTGACCTCCTGACGGATCCTCTTCTCCAGCACCCCTGGATAGACCTTACCAGGGAGGCTGAGGAGTGTGATTCCCCTGTAATTGCCTCCCTCCAGTCCCCCTTCTTAAAGAGGGGAACCACCCCCCCAGTCTGCCAATCCAGAGGCACCGTCCCCGATGTCCACGCAATGCTGTAGAGGCGTGTCAGCCATGACAGCCCCACAACATCCAGAGCCTTTAGGAACTCCGGGCGGATCTCATCCACCCCCGGGGCCCTGCCACCGAGAAGTTTTTTAACTATCTCAATGACTTTGACCCCAGAGATTGGAGAGTCCGCCTCAGAGTCTTCAGGCCCTGCTTCCACAATGGAAGGCGTGCCGGTGGAATTGAGCAGGTCTTCGAAGTATTCTCCCCACCGACTCACGACGTCCCGAGTCGAGGTCAGCAGCACACCATCTCCACTGTAAACAGTGTTGACTGTGCACTGCTTCCCCCTCCTGAGACGCCGGATGGTGGACCAGAATTTCCTCGAAGCCGTCCGGGAGTCATTCTCTGTGGCCTCGCCAAACTCCTCCCACGCCCGGGTTTTTGCCTCAGCAACCGCCGAAGCCACATTCCGCTCGGCCGGTACCTGTCAGCTGCCTCCGGAGTCCCGCAGGCCAAAACGGCCCTATAGGACTCCTTCTTCAGCTTGACGGCATCCCTTACCGCCGGTGTCCACCAGCGGGTTCGGGGATTGCCGCCACGACAGGCACCAACAACCTTACGGCCACAGCTCCGGTCGGCTGCCTCAACAATGGAGGCGCGGAACAAGGTCCACTCGGACTCAATGTCCCCCGCCTCACCCGGGACGTGGGAAAAGCTCTGCCGGAGGTGGGAGTTGAAGCTCTTCCTGACAGGGGATTCTGCCAGACGTTCCCAGCAGACCCTCACAGAGTGTTTGGGTCTGCCAGGTCGGACCGGCATCTTCCCCCACCATCGGAGCCAACCCACCACCAGGTGGTGATCAGTTGACAGCTCCGCCCCTCTCTTCACCCTAGTGTCCAAAACATGCGGCCGCAAATCCGATGACACGACTACAAAGTCGATCAACGAACTGCGGCCTAGGGTGTCCTGGTGCCAAGTGCACACATGGACACCCTTATGCTTGAACATGGTGTTCATTATAGAAAATCTGTGTCGAGCACAGAAGACCAATAATAGAACACCGCTCGGGTTCAGATCGGGGGGGGGGGGGGGCGTTCGTCCCAATCACGCCCTTCCAGGTCTCACTGTCATTGCCCACGTGAGCATTGAAGTCACCCAGTAGAACGATGGAGTCCCCAGAAGCAGCGCTCTCCAGCACTTCCTCCAGGGACTCCAAGAAGGGTGGGTACTCTGAGCTGCCGTTCGGTGCATAGACACAAACAACAGTTAGGACCCGTCTCCCCACCCGAAGGCGGAGGGAGGCTACCCTCTCGCTCACCGGGGTGAACCCCAATGTGCAGGCGCCCAGCCGGGGGGGCAATAAATATGCCAACACCTGCTCGACGCCTCTCACCGTGGGCAACTCCAGAGTGGAAGAGAGTCCAGCCACTCTCGAGAGGGCTTGTACCAGAGCCCAAACTATGTGTGGAGGCAAGTCCAACTATGTCTATTCGGAAATGTTCTGCCTCACACACCAGTTCGGGCTCCTTTCCAGCCAGACAGGTGACATTCCATGTCCCTAGCCAGCCTCTGCCGCCGGGGATCGGACCGCCAAGGTCCCCGCCTTTGGCCGCCGCCCAGCTCACTTTGCACCCAACCCCTTTGGCCCCTCCTACAAGTGGTGAGCCCATGGGAAATATTGTACTAATATAATAATAATAAGAAATCACGTTTGTACAGCTCTTTCCTGACACCAAAAGACCCTTAATAGACACACAAACAAATAAATAAACAAACATCCCCACATAAATTTAGCATGAAGCTGGGGGCGGTGGGGCGTCCAAGCAGTCCTGAGTCCTCCAACTGTAGCAATGAGCTCCACGGAAGGAGGCCTGTGTGGCACAGCGCCATATCCAAGATATAGTCAACGCCGGTGGTGGACAGTGGCTGCCACCGAACAAAAAAGGCAGAAGGGAGAGCAGGATCCACCACAGCAAGACAGATGGAAATACTAGCCTGCTTGAGTCCATCAGAGTCCATCGCTTCGAAGGAGTGAGCAAACCCAGGCAGTGAGGGCTAATTGCACTGAGACAGGTGAATGCATTTGTCCAAAGAGGAGGCTGGTGATCACTTTAGAAGGAAAATTGGTCTGTACGCAAAATGCTACAATGTTGTCCGGTGTTTTGATAACAGACCCAGTTTTATTTATTTACAGCGTGTGTTTTCACTAATTTCTATATTTTTACCAACACACTGATAAAAAAGGGGTAAAACATCTGTTCTGGGTCTGGAATGGATCAGTTCCCATTCATCTCAATGCTTAGCAATATTGCCTAGTTTCAGAACATTGTGTTTTGCCAACGAAGACTCAGACTGAATTAAGTTCGTCAACCAAAATTCTACTGAAATAAAATTCAATATATTTTATTATTGTTATCGCATGCATTCATACTACCTATAGGTTATTTTAGCTGCCATGCATCCAAACATTTGCAAGCTGACTTGATACAGAAAGATCAGAATCGCTTCACCTCGATGTTTCCTGGTGTGGGATGGTCGATCCTCCTGAGCAAGGCCATTACTCTCTTTTGCAATGTGGAGCGACCTAAGAGCAAAAACTTTACTTCATAAGGATGCTAAAAAGAATCTGCAGCTTTTCTGATTGATAGATTGATTGATCAATGAAATTCAATGATCTATCAAACGCATAACATCAGACAAAAACATATTAAATGGAAAAAGGTTTTGAACCCTGCATCTTGTAGTCTGGTGCGGCCTATCTATGGATTTTTCGTGATTTTTGTGATGTCTAATACATTCATACACTTGTAATTAAAAGGTTGTGGACCACTGTTGATGCGGCACCGCTTTGCTGGGCGGAGGGAAATGTGACCAGACACACGGTCACTGAGGAGAAGTGGTGTGTTTATCTGCCAGACAAATCGTGCCCAATTAACATGAACAAGAGACAAAACGAGACCAAGACAGACATTACTGGAGAAAGGAAAGTTTTATACACAAACCCTCATTATGGGGGACAAAAGAAATGCATATGAACCGCTTTTAAGTTAAAGGCAGTCGATTTGGCTCTTAACGAGGGAAATGGAGCTGTTCATGTACTGTAGATGTTTCCTCCGGTCACTAGGGGGCACTGGGCTAATGTTGATGACATCTTGTTGCGTCACCCTTTTCAGTATTTATTTCCCAATCATGTATTCTCCAAATCTATACGTGTAGCCCGTATCGCATTGCCAACTTTAACCCTGTAATTGGTCCCATTTTATTTATTAGTTTTGTGTTGCTAACGTTCCCGAAACATTAAGTTTATGATGGTCGTTGCAGAGATTTCATGTTGTGGTTCTTTGGAGACACTTTCCTGACAATCTTCTTTGTGTATATTTTCTTACAAATGGTAATTAAACATTAAAACACCTGCGGCCTATAGTCCGGTGCGGCATATGAACAAAAGAAAATTTTTCCCTAATTTTAGGTGTGGCTTATAGTCCGGAAAATACAGTATGTTCAAAGGGAGTAGTAGGAGAAATAGAAAAGAATATCTAGTCTTACTGCTTGTTCTGTATAAATTTGTAGAAATTATGTAATCATATTACTTTATAAATATGTTTTTCACATAGTTTATCCCAAATGGAGACAAAAATAACATACCCCTTTTCATATGTTCAAAAAACTATGAGCATGACGTGTCCACTCATTCTGCACGATAAAAATAAAAAGCCCAGTTTCCACATGATCTTGCTTTGCCTCACCTGTTCCCATCATGTTGCTTATGGAGGCAAGTTCACTGAAAGTAGCATAGTTGGGCAGGATGGTCTGAACGGACACCTCGTCAGCAGCACTACGAATATCAGCCTCTTCACAAAGGTGGCGGAAGCATGACATGGCAACTAATACAGCCTCTGTGTCTGGACTCCACAGGAACATATAAAGACACACTTCAAGCTTTGTCTGAGCCTGCCTGCAAATTGGAATACCTCCACCCATGGTGGCGCACTCCTATTGGAAGCACAAAAAGATGCATTAATCATTGCTGACACAGCATGATACATACGTACAGTAGCTGTGTATAAATACCGTAGAACCATGGATCTCAACGCTAATATGTTCCAGAAGGAGCAATTTTCTCCATTAGACATAATTGAAATCACAGTAATCCGTTCTCAGACAGCAAGTTTTTACCGTAACGTTGCCTTTTTTATACCACAATTGCGGAGCAAAAATACATTGAATATGCAATATAAGTTACCGTAATAGTCGCGTTTTTTGTCATAGTTTGGGTGGGGGGGCGATTTATACTCAGGAGCGAGTTATGTGATTTTTTTTCAAAAATTTTAAAAATTCAAAAATCCGCGATGTAGTGAAACCGCAAAAAACGAACCGCGATGTAGCAAGGGATTACTGTCATTTGAACTGCAAGTGACGTCACCCGTCCCGCGTGGCGGTTGTTTACATAAAGGGCAAAGGATTCAATCATGGGATGACGAAGGGCCCCACGTACTATCGGCATCATTAGCGGCTTTGTTTGTGACACAGAGGATGAAGAGTTTAAAGTATTTCATGATTTGGAGTGACACAGAAGGTTTGAAAAACTATTATGGCTTTTTACGCAAGCCTGGTCCTTCTCGACGGGAGCTCTCTTTCACCTCTGTGGATGAAGTCGGGGGCCGGCGCTCGGCCAGGTGGCTGTCCGGGGACGGTGGATGGGGCTCGGACATGGCTTTTACGCACGCCCGGTCATACTCTGCGGAGCTTTCTTTCACCTCCGTAGATGGAAGTTCAGTAGGTGTTGGTTCGTTGACCTCTTGTTTTGTTAAAGAAAGAGCCGTTTACAAAACCCACGTCTTTCCTGGTACTTTGTTAACGCTACAATATAGTTATACACTAGATCTGTGCGGCGTGCGCGCGGCGTTGTTGACATAGAAGATGAGGAATTTGATCGATGGATTTAATAATTAGGAGTGACACGGATGGTTTGATAATATTGTTGTTATTTGAAATATACTTTATATATCGTTAAATGGGTACGTGGAATAATTAGAAATGCAACTTACAACGGGTCTGACGTCAGCATATGCTGCGCATACGTGGCATTGTTTCCATAAAGCAAGATCGATAGATTTAATGAATTGGAGTGACACAGATGGTTTGATAAACGTGTTATTTATGTAATACTTGAATAACTCAGTTCTCAGCTTCTCGTTTGTGTATATGTCACGTTAGCATACCGTATCGTTTAGCCTGTTGTAGCTGGTACATGTCTGTTTTTGGTGTTGGATTTTGACAAATAAATTTGCCCCAAAATTGCAATTTATACTCCGGTAAGACTTATATATGCTTTTTTTTCACTTTATTGTGCATTTTATGGCTGGTGCGGCTTAAACTCCGGAGCGACTGATAGTCCGAAAATTACGGTGTATATATTTACATCGACATTTATGAGGCACTGAACTTATGAATGTGGAGGTCGAGAAGAGATGCGGGGAGGGGGGGGGGCTAAATTTTTGGAAGGGGAATCCCTTTCCATTAAAAAAAAAACATACATGGCTGCATTTTGTCAGTGTTTTCCTTAGTTTTTTTCACTGGGACCTGGCTGTTGACCCCTGGCAACCCCCTTAGCAACACTAGCAGTTTCTATCTAGTCCTCAAAAATGAATTTATGTTCAATCTCAGCACTTTGAATTCCGATGCCAAGTCCATCACACAAACGCTTCTTTCATACGCGTCTAGGATTGCCTTTTTCAACTCCAATGTTGTTGTTCTCACTTTCCTCGTTTGCTTTTCACCTGCGTCTTTCGTGGGACTCATGTTTTTTCTCTAGTAGAGTGCAGCCTTACAGTGGTCTACAACCCACCAAACAACAATGCCAACCAACGGAAACTAGCGGCAGGTGTATCGAATTGTTTTGTTTACAATGGCCATGTGAGTCGGGTCAGTTTCCGAAAGTTTTAGCGAGAACTAGGACAAAGACTTGCCGACATTTTGCGTTTAGAGGCGGTTGACTTCCGGGGTTCCACTGTACCATCACAGGCACATACTATATTGGTATGAATCCTCACACCTCCAAAGTCATCATTTTTCAGGTGACACCAAAAATAGCATTTTATTTTTACCATTAACAGTGCATCATCAGAGAGAGCAAGCCATTTTCAACATGTTTAATTGGACAATAATTTGTAAAACACCCTCACGTGTGGACTATTTGTATAGATTTGTGGCAAAAAAAATAGATTTCCCAATTTTTTACATGGAAGGTTCCAGCCCAATGTCAGCAATATGTTCAAACGTATACAGAAAAAGAGTATGATTATGCACCTCTGTCAACATGGGAGACATTAATTTACAGTATTTTCCGGACTAAAAGTCGCTCGGTGTGTAAGTCGCATCGGCCACAAAAGTCAAAAAGTCAGTACACAACACTCACACAAATAGCACAAAGAGTAAAAACGAACAGACAAGAGCAACAAATAAGTAATGAGCAAATAACCCAAATAAATAAACAATAAATAAATAAATAGACAAATAAGAGCAGCAAAATGGAGCTAGCGCGCTAGCAACAACAGGCTAAACGATACGGTATGCTAACGTCACACAACCACAAACGAGGAGCTGAGAACGGGCCTGACGTAACATTAACAGTTATCCAAATAACTATAACATAAATAACACCTTTATTAAACCATGTGTGTGACTCCAAATCATTAAATCCATTGATCGGATTCTTCATCCTTTATGTAAACAACGCCGCGTGTGCGCCGCGCCGCTGAGGTCGGACTCGTCGTCAGTTGCAGTTCTAATATTTCCACAGGCGCATATAATGATATATAAACTATATATCAAATAGCTATAATATAAACAACAATTTTATCAAACCATCTGTCACTCCAAATCATTAAATCTATTGATCGAATTCTTTGTCCTTTCTGTAAACGCCGCGTGTGTGCCGTGCCGCTGACGTCATCAATTGCAGTTCAAATTACAGTAATCCCTCGCTATATTGCGGTTCGTTTATCGCGGTTTCACTATATTTACAGAATGTGTTAAGAATTCTCCATGTTATTTATGTTATTCAGCCGTTCTTTGATTTGAGGTAGGGTGCTTTATTTTGAAGGCCGTTTTCAACCGATACCATTTCAAATCGTTAAATCTCCTGACTCCGGAAGTTAGTGAATGAAACTCATTGTCAGTGAGGCTCCGATTATTCCACAGCCATAGTGCGCCCTCATGCAGTTTAAAGTGAAAATAACGTGAAGTGATCAACTATACTAGTAAGTAAGTAATGTGTTAACGACCAAGTAAAAGGTTTTGAATAATTTCAGATATAAATTGGTCATGAACGAGCACACAGATCCTTGGCTAAGAAACCCCCATCTGATGGATACCCTAGACGGGTAATCATTCGTCTCCTTAAATACCGTATTTTCCGGACTATAAGGCGCACCTAAAAACCTAAAATTTTCTCAAAAGCCGACACGGCACCTTATATATGGACCAAATTCCTAATTTTAAACTGGCCCGAAGCATTGTGTCATGAAATCAATCATAAGTGGCCCACTGAAGACTATGAGTCATGAATCCAAAAGACTACGGATCATTGTTTTGTGATTAAAAAGTAATTTGTTGCGTCTGAAGTTGAAATAAAAAGATAAAATGGAGAATGATTTGATTTGGATTAAAAATCTGACATGATGCATAAATGGTGCGTGCGCCTTATAGTCCGGTTATATAAGGACAAAGTTTTAAAATGGGCCATTCATTGAAGATGCGCCTTATAGTCCGGTGCCCCTGATAGTCCGGAAAATACGGTACCAGGTAAAGGACAAGAGAGGCAACAGAGGCAAGCTACAGTTCATGAATCATCCGATCCTTGTTTTTGAGGATTACCCACCAGAGGTAGTGGAACAGCGAAAAAAGTACAAGAAAGTCATGTCGGAACTGTATGTGAGGGGATTAAAGCCTGCTCTTAGCTACCCAGCCAGGTTGCACATCAAGCTCAAGTCGGGGAAAATGAAAGACCTGGCCTCGGTGGCTGAGACGGTGAATTACATCGCTTCCTTGCCATCGGTGACGACGAGACAACGAAATCAAGCAAGCTGGTCGAAGTCGGGTATAATGAACGAGGCGGCCTCGGACACTGAGGTGGTGAATGTCATTGCTTCCCTACCATCGGCAACGTAGAGATAACAAAATCACGAATGTTTCCCGATGGAGTAGAGTTTCTTCCATCTTCCATGTCTCATTTGCCCGCCTGGCCACATTTTCTTCTATATGGGTGCCTGGGTCAAGGTAACCTCTATTTCATTTTATTCCTTGAATTGCATGAACTCTGGATACAACGCTTCGAAATGTACATTAGTGTCTTCAATTTTTGTTTTGAGGAACTAATGTTATGTGTCATGGCAATGCCCTGATTTGTTTTCTGCTTATACGGCTATGTCCAAGTGCCTATTTTTTATTATTATTATTGATATTATTTATTTTTTTCCTCTTGACCAATACGTAAAATTTGTTCCAACGGACAAATAGGAGGCTAGATTTACCTGTGTACTATTTTTATTTATACAATGCCAGACGGAAAGCGGAATTGAGAAACTTCCCAGGATGATTTTCATTTCTCATCCTTTACCTTTTTATCTCTTTGTTTTTCTCTCCTGTTTTTCTCTTCTAAAGGACATTTATGGACTAGTTGCGAAGACCGCAGTGTGCTACAATGTGCAGCCTCAATATGACTGTGTTTTCACGTGTGTGTGTTAAGTGTGTGTACTGTATTTTTTGGAATATAAGTCGCGGGTTTTTTTCACAGTTTGTGTTGGGGTTTACAAATTATCTTGATCGTATGATTATGTTGGAATGTAGACTAGAATTAATAACTTTGTTTAAACCTTTTACCTTCCCTTGACTCTGAAAATTTTAACCATTCAGTTGTTGAAACTTTCCAAATGGTGTGGAAACATTCTTGCTTTGTTAGTCATCTAAAATGCTCCACTAGTTTCTGTTTCCACGACCTTGTAAAACAATGACCTGGGACCATCCACACTGATCAACCAGTTGCTGAGGTGACCACCAAACATGTCCAATGTCACCCCTACCCTACTTGTTCTCAATAAATATGCATAATATAAATATATTCTCCACTTGCAAGTGCTTAAAGGGCATACTGTCTCCCGTGTGGTTCTTGCAAAACAAGTTAGAGTGGGAACACCTCTAACAGTTTGGGTGGGCGATCGACTTATACTCGGGAGCGAGTTATATGTGAATTTTTTCACAAATTTTCAAAATTCAAAAATCCACGATGTAGTGAAACCGCAATAAACGAACCGCAATGTAGCAAGAGATTATTGTTATTTGAACTGCAAGTGACGTCACCCGTGCCGGCGCCAGTTGTTTACATAAAGGACAAAGGATTCGATCACGGGATGACGAAGATGACGAAGGGCCCCACGTTTGAAGGATTTAATGATTTGGAGTGACACAAGGTTTGAAAAACTTGTTATTTATGTTATAGTTATTTTATATATTTTGTTTTGTGGAGACACTTGTATAGGTTTTTATAATGACAAAAACAGTTCAGTAGGTGTTGGCTCGTTGAACACGTTTTGTTAAATAAAGAGCCGTTTACCAAACCCACGTCTTTCCTGGTACTTTGTTAACGCTACAATATAGTTATATACTAGATCTGTGCGGCGCATGCGTGGCGTTGTTGACATAAAGGACGAGGAATTTGATCAATGGATTTAAGGATTTGGAGTGACACAAATGGTTTGATAATATTGTTGTAATATGATAGTTATTTGATATATACTTTATATATCGTCATATGGGTCTGTGGAATAATTAGAAATGCAACTCACGACGAGTCCGACGTCAGCGGCACGGCGCATACGCGGCATTGTTTACATAAAGGACAATCGATGGATTTAATGAATTGGAGTGACACAGATGGTTTGATAAACGTGTTATTTATGTAGTAGTTACTTGAATAACTGTCAGGCCCGTTCTCAGCTCCTCGTTTGTGTATATGTCACGTTAGCATACCGTATCGTTTAGCCTGTTGTTGCTGGTTCATGTCTGTTCTTGGTGTTGAATTTTCACAAATAAATTTGCCCCAAAAGTGCGACTTATACTCTGGAGCGACTTATATGTGTTTTTTTTCACTTTATTGTGCATTTTATGGCTGGTGCGACTTATACTCCAGAGCGACCTTTAGTCTGAAATATACGGTATATGTATATGTGTAAATGGGTGTGTTGTGTGACTTCAGCGAACTATACTGCATTGGAAATACAAACTGCTCAAATTAATTGGTTTTGATGACTTAAATATTTTTGGAAATCAGGACCACCGTCTTCATTCGGGTGATGATATTACCTGTAGCATTCTCGAGCTTGACAATCAAAAGTCAGTAAATGATTCCTACCACCACTCATTGTTACACATTAACATCAGGAGGTTAAACAAACATCATCCTGACTTAATTTAATTTAATTTTAATAGGGAAAGCGGAGCGAAAAAACAACAACGAGCCGCGAAACTACAACATACTGCTATACTGCTAAAAACACTAGCACGTTCCAACGATGGGTCCGAAGAAGGCACCAGTGGCTCCCCTCTCTTCGGTGGAGGAGGTTGATGATATTAAAAAGGCATTGGACTTCCTCAGTAAAGAAGTATCTGCTGTCAGGCTGGAGCAGAAAGCTATCCTTAAGATGGTCGAGGAGGTTAAAGCTCTCCGCATCCAGAATGAGGAAAAGGAAAAGAGAAACCAGGGTTGCCGACCTGGAGCAGTACACCAGAATTAACGGTGATCATCTCCGGAGTCAACATCAAAGCTCGGTCATACGCCCGGGGATTGGCCGCTGGCAAGGGAGGTGAGCCCGGTGAACTGGATGTTAGCTCCACGGAGCAACAGGTGGCTACTTTTCTGTAGTCCAAGGGCCAGCTGGACTGCGACAACATCGAAGCTTGCCACCCTCTGCCCAAGAGGAGCCCCAGGGACAAATCCGCTGTCATCATGTGGTTAGTCAACCGAAAACACAAGATTGCACTATTAAAACAAGGAAGAAAGTTGAGAGGAACCGACGTCTACATCAATGAGCACCTGACCAAGCGCAAGGCTGATATCACCAAAAAAGCACGCAAATTCAACACACCTGCACTACAAACTGTAAAATATTTATCAAGCTCAATGGAACACCAGAGGAAGCAAAAGTGCTGATAGTAAGAAGTATCGAGGAGCTGGACGGATCCCAATGATCATCATGCAGGACTGTAAGGTAAACTCCACTCACAACCATGACACACACCAAAAGAAGTCAAGCATCTATACTTGAAGACAACAGTAACATAACTCAGAGGATTAGAGAACACAACAAACCCAAACTCCAATCATTTCAATATACTGACCACAGTTCACTGGATATGGAACATGATATAGACGCGGATAACAACTTCTTCAACTCAATCAACAATAACTGCAGTTACTATACTGATGAAGAATTTAATAGAATCAATAAAGATAGCAAACTGTCCATTATGCATATTAACAGTAGGAGTCTGTATGCCAACTTCACAAACATTAAGGATTATCTTCATCAGTTTACTTGCCCATTCAACATTATTGCAATAACGGAAACATGGATCAACACAGTAAAAGGGGTGGACTTTGAGCTGGAGGTATATGACTTTATACACATAGATCGACAAAACAAAGGTGGAGGAGGAGTTGCGATCTATGTGGAAAAGACATTAAACATCAGGGTGATAAAGGACATGTCAATGGTAGTTAACAATATATTGGAATGCATAACAATTGAAATACTCTAAGACAAAAAGAAAAATGTAATCATTAGCTGCATATATAGGACGCCAGGTTCTAGTATTGAACTGTTCACAGAATGGATGGAAGAGGTGTTTTCAAAAATCAGTTGCAAAACAATTTTCATCTGTGGAGACTTCAACATTGATTTACTCAATCCAAACAAGCACAAACTGACTGAAGATTTGTTAACACAATATATAGCATGAACTTGTATCCAAAAATCACTAGACCAACCAGAATAACTTCTCACTGTGCCACTCTTATTGCTAATATATTCACAAATGACATTATAAACAGCACAATAAGTGGGTCAGTCAGCAACATTAGTGACCATTTGCCAGTTTTCATGGTTTTTGATGACAACTATAAAATTACTTAACCGGCAAAAAACAGGAATATAGAAAAATCAAAACAGAAGAAATAATAAATGCATTTAAAAATGGTTTAACGTCACAAAACTAGGATACTATATACAATGAAAATAACATTAATTGTGCATATGAGGAATTCTTCAAAATTTTCAAAAGGTTATATGACAAATACTGTCCTGTAAAAGTAAAGGAAACTATATTATGTAGATCATCCCTGGATCATAAAGGGCTTACAAAATGCCTGTAAAAAGAAAAATACACTTTACAGAGAATTTATAAGACAGAGAACTAAAGAGTCAGAAAATAAATACAAACAATATAAAAACAAACTGACAAATATTAAAAGAGCTGCTAGAAAAGAATACTATAATAAAATATTAAATGATAATAAAATAACACCAAACAAATATGGATTATAATGAATACTGTAATAAAAAATGGCTCTAAAAAAATTTATTATCCTAAATATTTTATGATCAACAACACTGAGATGCATGATATGCAAGAAGTGGCTAAAACTTTCATAAATTCTTTGTAAGTGTGGGACCTGATCTGGCCAAACAAATCCCAGATCCAGTAACATCTGAAGAGCAGTGTACCGTAATTTTCGGACTATAAATCGTGTTTTTTTTCTTCGTAGTTTGGGTGGGGGGGAGCGACTTATACTCAGGAGTAACTTATATGTGATTTTTTTTCACAAATTTTCAAAATTCAAAAATTTGCGATGTAGTGAAACCGCGATAAACGAACCACGATGTAGCAAGGGATTACTGTCATTTAAATTGCAAGTGACGTAACCCGTGCCGCGCGTCGATTGTTTACATAAAGGGCTAAGGATTCGATCACGGGATGACGAAGATGACGAAGGGCCCCACGTTTGAAGGATTTAATGATTTGGAGTGACACAAGGTTTGGAAAACTTAGTTATGTTATAATTATTTGATATATTTTATTTTGTGTAGCAACTTGTGTATATTTTTATCGTTACAGTTCAGTAGTTGTTGGCTCGTTGAACTCTTGTTTTGTTAAATAAAGAGCCGTTTACCAAACCCACGTCTTTCCTGGTACTTTTTTAACGCTACAATATAGTTATATACTAGATCTGTGCGGCGCGCGCGCGGCGTTGTTGACATAAACGATGAGGAATTTGATCGATGGATTTAATGATTAGGAGTGATACAGCCCCTCCGTTAGTCGTCACCTTATCGTGGTGGAGGGGTTTGCGTGCCCCTATGATCCTAGGAGCCATGTTGTCTGGGGCTTCATGCCCCTGGTAGGGTCACCCATGGCAGAAGGGTCCTAGGTGAGGGGCCAGACAAAGCACGGCTCAAAAGACCCCTTATGATGAAAAAGATATATGGATGTCGTTTTCCCTCGCCCGGACGCGGGTCACCGAGGCCCCTCTGTGGAGCCATGCCTGGAGGTGGGGCTCGAAGGCGAGCGCCTGGTGGCCGGGCTTTTGCTCATGGGGTCCGGTCGGGCATAGCCCGAAAAGAAAACGTGGGTCCCCCTTCCAATGGGCTCACCACCTATAGGAGGGGCCAAAGGGGTCGGGTGCATAGTGAGCTGGGCGGCGGCCAAAGGCGGGGACCTTGGCGGTCCGATCCCCGGCTGCAGAGGCTGGCTCTAGGGACATGGAATGTCACCTCTCTGGCTGGAAAGGAGCCCGAGCTGGTGTGTGAGGCAGAAAGGTTCCCACTAGACATAGTCGGACTTGCCTCCACACATAGTTTGGGCTCTGGTACAAGCCCTCTCGAGAGGGGCTGGACTCTCTTCCACTCTGGAGTTGCCCACGGTGAGAGGCGTTGTTTGTGTCTATGCACCGAACGGCAGCTCAGAGTACCCACCCTTCTTAGAGTCCCTGGAGGAAGTGCTGGAGAGCGCTCCTTCTGGGGACTCCATCGTTCTACTGGGTGATTTCAATGCTGACGTGGGCAATGACAGTGAGACCTGGAAGGGCGTGATTGGGAGGAACAGCCCCCCCGATCTGAACCCGAGTGGTGTTCTATTTATGGACTTCTGTGCTCGACACGGATTTTCTATAATGAACACCATGTTCAAGCATAAGGGTGTCCATGTGTGCACTTGGCACCAGGACACCCTAGGCCGCAGTTTGTTGATCGACCTTGTAGTTGTGTCATCGGATTTGTGGCCGCATGTTTTGGACACTCGGGTGAAGAGAGGGGCGGAGCTGTCAACTGATCACCACCTGGTGCTGGGTTGGCTCCGATGGTGGGGGAAGATGCCGGTCCGACCTGGCAGACCCAAACGCTCTGTGAGGGTCTGCTGGGAACGTCTGGCAGAATCCCCCGTCAGGAAGAGCTTCAACTCCCACCTCCGGCAGAGCTTTTCCCACGTCCCGGGGGAGGCGGGGGACATTGAGTCAGAGTGGACCTTGTTCCGCGCCTCCATTGTTGAGGCAGCCGACCGGAGCTGTGGCCGTAAGGTTGTTGGTGCCTATCGTGGCGGCAATCCCCGAACCCGCTGGTGGACACCGGCGGTAAGGGATGCCGTCAAGCTGAAGAAGGAGTCCTATAGGGCCTTTTTGGCCTGCGGGACTCCGGAGGCAGCTGACAGGTACCGGATGGCCAAGCGGAACGCGGCTTCGGCGGTTGCTGAGGCAAAAACTCGGGCGTGGGAGGAGTTTGGCGAGGCCATGGAGAATGACTTCCGGACGACTTTGAAGAAATTCTGGTCCACCATCCGGCGTCTCAGGAAGGGGAAGCAGTGCACGGTCAACACTGTTTACAGTGGAGATGGTGTGCTGCTGACCTCGACTCGGGATGTCGTGAGTCGGTGGGCGGAATACTTCGAAGACCTCCTCAATTCCACCGACACGCCTTCCATTGTGGAAGCAGGGCCTGAGGACTCTGAGGCGGACTCTCCAATCTCGGAGGTCGAAGTCACTGAGGTAGTTAAAAAACTCCTTGGTGGCAAGGCCCCGGGGGTGGATGAGATCTGCCCGGAATTCTTAAAGGCTCTGGATGTTGTGGGGCTGTCATGGCTGACACGCCTCTACAGCATTGCGTGGACATCGGGGACGTTGCCTCTGGATTGGCAGACTGGGGTGGTGGTTCCGCTCTTTAAGAAGGGGGACCGGAGGGTGTGTTCCAATTACAGGGGAATCACACTCCTCAGCCTCCCTGGTAAGGTCTATTCAGGGGTGCTGGAGAGGAGGATCCGTCGGGAGGTCGAACCTCGGATTCAGGAGGAGCAGTGTGGCTTTCGTCCTGGCCGTGGAACAGTGGACCAGCTCTACACCCTCAGCAGGATCCTCGAGGGTGCATGGGAGTTTGCCCAACCAGTCCACATGTGTTTTGTGGACTTGGAGAAGGCGTTCGACCGTGTCCCTCGGGAGGTTCTCTGGAGGGTGCTTCGGGAGTACGGGGTGCCGAGCCAACTGATAAGGGCGGTTCGCTCCCTGTATCACCGATGCCAGAGTTTGGTCCGCAATTCCGGCAGTAAGTCGGATTCGTTTCCAGTGAGGGTTGGACTCCGCCAAGGCTGCCCTTTGTCACCGATTTTGTTCATAATTTTTATGGACAGAATTTCTAGGCGCAGCCGAGGCGTTGAGGGGGTCCGGTTTGGGGACCTTAGCATCGCGTCACTGCTTTTTGCAGATGACGTGGTGCTGTTGGCTTCTTCAGTCCGTGATCTCCAGCTCTCACTGGAGCGGTTCGCAGCCGAGTGTGAAGCGGTCGGGATGAGGGTCAGCACCTCCAAATCCGAGTCCATGGTCCTCGGTCGGAAAAGGGTGGAATGTCCTCTCCGGATCGGGGATGAGATCCTGCCCCAAGTGGAGGAGTTCAAGTATCTTGGGGTCTTGTTCACGAGTGAGGGCAGGATAGAGCGCGAGATCGACAGGCGGATCGGTGCAGCGTCGGCAGTAATGCGGACTCTGTACCGGTCCGTCGTGGTGAAGAGAGAGCTGAGCCAAATGGCAAAGCTCTCAATTTACCGGTCGATCTACGCTCCTACCCTCACCTATGGTCACCAGCTATGGGTCGTGACCGAAAGAACGAGATCTAGGATACAAGCGGCTGAAATGAGTTTCCTCCGCAGGGTGTCCGGGCTCTCCCTTAGAGATAGGGTGAGAAGCTCGGTCATCCGGGAGAGACTCTGAGTAGAGCCGCTGCTCCTCCACGTTGAGAGGAGCCAGATGAGGTGGCTCGGGCATCTCATCAGGATGCCTCCTGGACGCCTCCCTGGGGAGGTGTTCCGGGCATGTCCCACCGGTAGGAGACCCCGGGGACGACCCAGGACGCGCTGGAGAGACTACGTCTCTCGGCTGGCCTGGGAACGCCTTGGGATCCCCCGGGATGAGCTGGAGGAAGTGGCTGGGGAGAGGGAGGTCTGGGAGTCCCTCCTAAAGCTGCTGCCCCCGCGACCCGACCTCGGATAAGCGGAAGATGGATGGATGGATGGATGGATGGATGGATGGATGGATGGATGGATGGATGGATGGATGGATGGATGGATGGATGGATGGATGGATGGATGGATGGATGGATGGACACTAACTGATTTGCATCACAGAAAACTTTAGAAATCTTGCAAGATTCTGTAAATACAGAACTAGCTTAAGTGTCTGATTGGTTCAAATGCAATAAATTATCTTTAAATACTACGTATTACATAATTTTAATTTAAATAAACATTTTAAAAACATAGATCACTGCCAAATTGTCATTAATGGGAAAGAAATTAAAAGGGTCTATGCTACAAAATTCCCGGGGGTCTTCATAGATGAGTCACTCAACTTTAAATGTCACATAGATCACCTTGTATCCAAATTATCAAAATATGTTGGTTTATTTTACAAAGTCAGACATTTCCTCCCTCAATCAATACTATTGATTTTATGTAACCTCATGAACCTCATCTTAACTATTGCAATGTCATATGGGGCAACACCTTCTCCAGTCACCTTCAAAAACCTCACTCTCTACAAAAGACTACCTGAGCTGATTGAATTTCAGAATACATGTGTCATGTTTCAGGTTGTGAACAAGAGAAACCACATACTGTGCAGTCTTATCCCCATCACAAGACTCCAGCATTCCCATCAGACGCGAGGTAAAACACAGATCCTAGGGAATTACCGCAGATGTGTCCGCACCAGTACGAGTGTGGCATGTAGAGGACCTCAGATTTAGGTAAACCTCAGACCTCATAAAGGTCATTCAGTCTACCTCCAATTTTAAAAAAACACCTTTTTAGCCATCTTTTACAAACCCATAATTAAATTCACATTTCCATAGTTAGCTGGGTTGAGCGTGTGTATGTGTGTATTATGTGTCTGTCTGTGCGTTCGTCCGTCTGTCTGTCTGGGCCCCGATATATAAGCTTATACTTCGCTTCACTCGGATACCCTTTTCCTCATGCTATTAAAATGTCAAGATGTGTGTACATGAAATAATGATTAACGATGTTGTGAAGAAATAAAGTGAAATCAAATCAAATCAATAGGGCCACTACAATAGGGACACTACCTGTAAAGGCTTAACGTAGAATGCTGAAATTCTTGGTAGACAAGACTGTGACAGAGTATTCCAGCTAACTGATATGTGAGTATCTATAATTAGTTTGAGATACAAGCACGTGTATATCTTTATGTTTAATGAGTTCTCAGCAAATGCAGATAGCAAATTAGTTTGACATACAAGCACATGTGTATGTGTGTATCTTTATGTTTAATGAGTTCTCAGCAAATGCAGATAGCAATGGGTCTCCTTATTGTAAAGTAGGGTTTGGACAACATCAAGTTGAGTCAACAATTAATAAGAGTATGCAATGGATACCATATACTTGGTGCTGCAGTCAGCCACACAGTACCTTGTTCTTGAGCAGAAATTTATTTCTGCAAATTAGGATCTCTCGCAACCACTTGAGAACTTCGGTGCCATTGACCATTTGCTGGCCAATCAGTTTGCGGCAGATGAGGAACAGCACCTGTGAACTAATGGAGAAGGATATGTGTCATATGGGGCTCAAGTACTGTAATTTTCGCTCCGGAGTATGTCGCACCAGCCATAAAATGCAAAATAAAGTGAAAAAAAAACCTATAAGTTGCACCGGCGTATAAGTCGCACTTTTGGGGCAAATTTATTTGTTAAAATCCAACACCAAGAACAGACATGAACCAGCAACAACAGGCTAAACGATACGGTATGCTAACGTGACATATGCACAAAGAGGAGCTGAGAACGGGCCTGACGTAACATTCAGAGTTATTCAAATAAGTATTACATAAATAACACGTTTATAAAACGTATGTTTTATAAACGCGGACTTTTGTGTTACTCCAATTCATTAAATCCATCGATCGTTTTTTATGTAAACAATAGCGCGTAAGCGCCGCGTATGCGCCGCGTATACGCCGTCGGACTCGTAAGTTGCATTTGTAATTATTCCACAGACCCATGTAACGATATATAAAGTATATTTCAAATAACAACAACATTATCAAACCATCTGTGTCACTCCTAATCATTAAATTCATCGATCAAATTCCTCGTCCTTTACGTTAACGCCGTGCGCGCGCCGCACAGATCTAGTATATAACTATATTGTACCGTTAAAGTACCAGGAAAGACGTGGGTTTTGTAAACGGCTCTTTATTTAACAAAACAAGAGTTCAACGAGCCAACAACTACTGAACTGTAACGATAAAAACATATACAAGTTGCTACACAAAATAAAATATAGCAAATAATTATAACATAACTAAGCTTTTCAAACCTTGTGTCACTCCAAATCATTAAATCCTTCAAACGTGGGGCCCTTCGTCATCCTGTGATCGAATCCTTTGTCCTTTATGTAAACAACCGCCACGCGGTACCGTTACTTGCAGTTTAAATGACAGTAATCCCTTGCTACAACACGGTTCGTTTATCGCGGTTTCACTACATCGCGGATTTTTGAATTTTGATTTTTGTGAAAAAAAATCACATATAAGTCGCTCCTGAGTATAAGTCGCCCCCCCACCCAAACTATGAAAAAAACACGACGTATAGTCCGAAAATTACGGTAAATAAACTCCAAATTAGCACTATAGAATGCTTCAGGTTAAAAGGCGCAGACTCAATTCCGGGGACTTTTCTGTACTTAATCTACACATGGGACGCATCATAGGGCGCATGCATCCCATGTAATTTTATTACAGTTAAAAAAAAAAAAAAGTCACAGGAGCAAGTCAGTTCCGTTGTACTTTATTCTACTATTTAATCATGTACAGTATTGTACACACATTATTAATCAATATTAATACGCCAATCCATCCAAATCATCATCTTCTGTATCCAAAATAAACAGTTGGGCAAGTTCGCCATTAAACATGACAGGTTCCCTCTCGTCATTGTCTCGTCGATGTCACATTGCTTTTCGACAGTGTTGGGAACGTTACTCTAAAAAAGTAATTAGTTATAGTAACTCACTAATTGATCCAAAAAGTAACTGCGTTAGTAACTGAATTACTTTGAAACAAAAGAAAAAGTACCGTAATTTTCGGACTGTAAATTGCGTTTTTTTTCTTAGTTTGGGTGGGGAGACTTATACTGAGGAGCGACTTGTATGTGAATTTTTTCACAAATTTTCAAAATTCCCCCCCAAACAAAAAGGGAAACCGCGATAAGTGACCCGCGATGTAGCAAGGGATTGCTGTAATTTGAATTTCAAGTGATGTCAGCAGGACCAGCGGTTGTTTACATAAAGGACAAAAATTCGATCACGGGATGACAAAGATGGCGAAGGGCCCCACATACATCATTAGCGGCTTTGTTTGTAAGTTTGACACGGAGGACGAAGAGTTTGAAGGATTTAATGATTTGGAAAGACACAAAAGGTTTGAAAAACTATTATGGCTTTTACGCACGCTCGGTCCTACTCGACGGAGCTCTCTTTCACCTCCTTGGATGGAAGTCGGGGGCCGGCGCTCGGCCGGGTGGCTGTCCGGGGACAGTGGATGGGGCTCGGACATGGCTTTTACGCACACTCGGTCCTACTGTACGGACCTCTCTTTCATCTCCGTGGATGGAAGTCGGGGGCCGGGGCTCAGCCAAGTGGCTGTCCGGGGACGGTGGATCGGGCTCGGCCATGGCTTTTACGCAGGCCCTGTCCTATTCTATGGAGCTCTCTTCCACCTCCGTGGCTGGAAGTTCAGTAGGTGTTGCCTCGTTGAACTCTTGTTTTGTTAAATAAAGAGCCGTTTACCAAACCCACATCTTTGCTTGTACTTTGTTAACGCTACAATATAGTTATATACTAGATCTGTGGAATAACGACGAGGCTGACGTCAGGGCGCACGCGCGGCGTTGTTGACAAAGGACGAGGAATTTGATCGATGGATTTAATGATTTGGAGTGACACAGATGGTTTGATAATATTGTTGTAATATGATAGTTATTTGAAATATACTTTATATATCGTTATATGGGTCCGTGGAATAATTAGAAATGCAGCTTACGCGACCAACGTCAGCGGCGCGGCGCATACGCGGCATTGTTTACATAAAGGACGATCGATGGATTTAATGAATTGGAGTGACACAGATGGTTTTATAAACGTGTTATTTATGTAATAGTTATTCGAATAACTCTGAATGTTACGTCAGGCCCGTTCTCAGCTCTTCATTTGTGTTTATGTCACGTTAGCATACCTATCGTTTAGCCTGTTGTTGCTCGTTCATGTCTGTTCTTGGTGTTGGATTTTGTCGAATAAATTTCCCCCAAATAGCGACCTATACCCCGGAGCAACTTATATGTTTTTTTTCACGTTATCTTGCGTTTATGGCTAATGCGACCTATATTCCGGAGCGACTTTTAGTCCGAAAAATACGGTAACTATTCGTGTTACCGTAAAAAAGTTGCGATATGTCAAAGAATTTGGATTTTTCTGTGCAGTTTTCACAAGTCAGTTGAAATGAGTGGAATAGGTACATAACCATCAATATTTATTGCACAATGCTTATCATGCACTTGAAGTATTTTGTTCACAACAAAAATATACATTTCAACACCATAAAGTGTGTTTAACTCTGTAGTCTTAATACAATAAATCAAATTCAATCTCAGACAACTGGTTTGGTAAACATTCTTTAAGTATTTCTTTCAAAAGTAAACAGTTAAACAATATAAAGTGTGTTCGCTGTGTGCGTGTGCGCATGAACCACGTGGACTGGCTCATGTAAAAACACAGGCTCCGATTGGTCCACATGAAACACGTCTCTGCCATAGCCAATCATAATCGCTTATCTGGTTAACCCAACCAGTCTCCATTTTGTGTGTGGAGCAGCCAGCGTTGCGTCAGGATCATACAGTTTATTCAATCAATTCATAGAAACGCACCGCATTTAACATTCAGTAACGATAACGCCGTTATAACGACAGAAACAGTAATTAGTTAGATTACCATGTGACTGAAAAACTAGCGCCGTTACCAAACGCCATTATTTTAAATGCCGTTATTCCAAACACTGCTCTTCTGCAATGATCCCGGCTTTCAAGAAAGATTGAATTGTGCCACGTGATGCCATTATAGAGGGTCCTAATGCTGTTTGCTTTGCACAAAACAATATTTATTTATCAATTGCGGCGTATTACGTACAGTTCTCTGATTGGTTTACCACCCCGGTCTTACGTATTTTACATACAACGTAATGTCCTCTGATAGGTTCATCGGGTCTACATATTACATCTACATATTACATCTCTGTGCCAGCAGCCACCCAACATTTACAGATTTTTGAATTTGATCCAATAATAATAAATAATAATAATATGTATTATATTTATATTTATTATAATAATAATGAATAATAATAATAATATTCATAATAATAATTATAATAAAGGCGCACCTTATTACCTTATTTTCCGGAGTATAAGTCGCAGTTTTTTTCATAGTTTGGCCGGGAGTGCGACTTATACTCTGTAGCGACTTATGTTTGAAATTATTAACACATTATTATATGATTTCACGTTATTTTCACACTAAACTGCAAGAAAGCGCTCTAGGCCTTTGTTGATAATTGTTGATGAGTCTGACGTAAGCGACGTAGAAGAGGAAGCGCCTCATCTTCTACATCCGGTGTTAGCAGAGTTGTTTAAAAGTGACACAGAAGATAAAGATTTGATTAGATTTGGTGATTTGGAGTGACACGGATTGTTTAGAAAATTTGTTAGCATGTTATTTATCCTATAGTTATCTGAATAACTCTTAATGTTATTTAACATACCAGGCACATTCTTAGTTCGTGTCATGTCATGTAACGTTAGCAGTACAATTATTCACCTTGTTATTGTCTATATTCTAATTTTATTTTAAATTGCCTTTCAAGATGACATGTCTGTTCTTGGTGTTGGATTTCATCAAATAAATTTCCCACAAAAATGCAACTTGTATATGTCTTTTCCTTTTTTATTATCCATTTTATGGCTGGTGCGACTTGTACTCTGGACTCTTGTACTTATAGTCTGGAAAATACAATAAAATGTGCACCTTCGATTATTGAGGTTTTTAAGTGTGCTTATGATGTGGAAAAAATGGTAAATTGTAATATGTATCAGATTTTTTCCATGTCAATGTGATCACTACAATTCTGATCTTTCTCCAATTTCACAGGCCAACGTGGATATAAATAAGCGGCAACTCCCATCTGGATGTTCAGGTTGTGCTTATGTGACCTATACGACATTATAAGATGACAAATGTCACAATTGGAAAAAGAAAAGCAGATGCAATTGAGTTGATAAATATATGATGGAAACGGGTCAGTTCCAGCACAAGAATGTGTCATGAAGGGCCACGTGACATCACGTTGTGTGCACATGTGTGAATCTAAAAGAATCAAAATCGGGCTTAATATCCTGCAGTGTGTATGAATGTAGCCATAGAGTACCTGATATCCCAGAAAGTCTCTATAGGAGCATCAGGATTCCACTGTTCAATGGAGTCTGGCTTGTGCAGTACTAAAAGAGCCTAGACAGACAACAGGAGGTGATAGGAAAAGCCAGAACAAAGGACAAAACCTGAATGAGAAAGTTTTCCAAGACAACTGCAAAATTATTGTAGAAGTACCGTATTTTCCATACCATAAGACGCTTCGGGTTAAAAGGCGCAGGCTCAATTCTAGGCAAACGCCACACAAAACAACTTTACAGATTTGCAGAAACGATAGTATTTATATATCAATGGCAGCGGAGGTACATACTCTACGTTACCTACAGTCCTCTGATTGTTGTTTTCTACGTAAAACGTAATGCCCTCTGATAGGTTCATCGGGTCTACTTATTACGCCTGTATATTACGGAGGCCACACAAAACAACTTTACAGATTTTGGAATTCAGTCCACACACAAGGCACACCTTATTAAAAGGCGCACTTTCGTTTTGGGAGAAAATTAAAGGTTTCTAAGTGCGCGTTATGGTAAGGAAAATACAGGAAACACAATATCTTTCTTTGATAAAGACTGGGATCCAAAACATGTTGCTAGCATTTGAAAAAGAAAAAAAACAATCCTGGCCAAGGAAATTTACATGTTGCAGCAGCATTACAGAACAAGTTAGAAAAGGAACACATTACATGTCCCAATACAACTTTTTTCACTTCCGATACAATATTGCAGCTTAGAGTTAAATCTGATTCTGATATCAGCACGCATGATATACGCTTTATTTTTTTGTTTATGTTAAAACAGGCTTGATGATATTATACTATTCAAATAAATGAGACAGAAAACTAATTTATTTCAAACATTTTGTGGCTACATAAATTCAACCTTATAAATGTCAATGCAATGCACTTGAATAAAATAACTAGCAAATAAATTAAAGCAGAGCTATAGTTTTTGTAGTAGTGCTGACACACTCAACTTTATTTCTTGGTTTGTACCACCGCTAAATTAGAAATTTTATGTAAATTTGCGTAAATTATTTTTAAAATTTTGTCAGGAGCATTACAGCAAGACTGGAACGGTTTACCATAAATCAGTTATGAGAATAACTATTTTATATATATATATATATATATATATATATATATATATATATATATATATATATATATATATATATACATACATACATATATACACACACACACACACACACACACACACACACTTTTTCTGAGTTTTAAGTCACGGCGTTTTCCATAGCTTGGGTGGGGGGGCGACTTATACTCAGGAGCGACTTATATGTGAAATTATTTAAAAATTTACTTGATCATTAACACATTACTTACTAACTAGTATGGTTGATCACTTCACATGTTATTTTCACTTAAAACCACATGACGGCACACTATGGCTGTGAAATAATTGGAGCCTCACTGACAATGAGTTCCATTCACTGACTTCCGGAGTCAGGAGATTTAATGATTTGAAATGGTATCGAGGAGCCCGAGCTGGTGTGTGAGGTAGAAAGGTTCCGACTAGACATAGTCGGACTTGCCTCCACACATAGTTTGGGCTCTGGTACAAGCCCTCTCGAGAGGGGCTGGACTCTCTTCCACTCTGGAGTTGCCCACGGTGAGAGGCGTCGACCAGCTGTTGGCATACATTTTGCCCCCCCCCCCCGGCTCGACACGTATTTTCTATAATGAACACCATGTTCAAGCATAAGGGTGTCCATGTGTGCACTTGGCACCAGGACACCCTAGGCCTCAGTTCGTTGATCGACCTTGTACTCGTGTCATCGGATTTGCGGCCGCATGTTTTGGACACTCGGGTGAAGAGAGGGGCGGAGCTGTCAACTGATCACCACCTGGTGGTGGGTTGGCTCCGATGGTGGGGGAAGATGCCGGTCCGACCTGGCAGACCCAAACGCTCTGTGAGGGTCTGCTGGGAACCTCTGGCAGAATCGCCTGTCAGGAAGAGCTTCAACTCCCACCTCCGGCAGAGCTTTTCCCACGTCCCGGGGGAGGCGGGGGACATTGAGTCCGAGTGGACCTTGTTCCGCGCCGCCATTGTTGAGGCAGCCGACCGGAGCTGTGGCCGTAAGGTTGTTGGTGCCTGTCGTGGCGGCAAACCCCGAACCCGCTTGTGGACACCGGCGGTAAGGGATGCCATCAAGCTGAAGAAGGAGTCCTATAGGGCCGTTTTGGCCTGCGGGTTTTCGGAGGCAGCTGACAGGTACCGGATGGCCAAGCGGAACGCGGCTTCGGTGGTTGCTGAGGCAAAAACTCGGGCGTGGGAGGAGTTTGGCGAGGCCATGGAGAATAACTTCCGGACGGCTTCGAGGAAATTCTGGTCCACCATCCGGCGTCTCAGGAGGGGGAAGCAGTGCACGGTCAACACTGTTTACAGTGGAGATGGTGTGCTGCTGACCTCAACTCGGGATGTCGTGAGTCGGTGAGGGGGGAATACTTCAAAGACCTCCTCAATTCCACCAACACGCCTTCCATTGTGGAAGCAGGGCCTGAGGACTCTGAGGCGGACTCTCCAATCTCGGAGGTCGAAGTCACTGAGGTAGTTAAAAAAGTCCTCGGTGGCAAGGCCCCGGGGGTGGATGAGATCCGCCCGGAGTTCGTAAAGGCTCTGGATGTTGTGGGGCTGTCATGGCTGACACGCCTCTACAGCATTGCGTGGACATCGGGGACGGTGCCTCTGGATTGGCAGACTGGGGTGGTGGTTCCCCTCTTTAAGAAGGGGGACTGGAGGGTGTGTTCCAATTACAGGGGAATCACACTCATCAGCCTCCCTGGTAAGGTCTATTCAGGGGTGGTGGAGAGGAGGATCCGTCGGGAGGTCGAACTTCGGATTCAGGAGGAGCAGTGTGGCTTTCGTCCTGGCCGTGGAACAGTGGACCAGCTCTACACCCTCGGCAGGATCCTCGAGGTTGCATGGGAGTACGCCCAACCAGTCCACATGTGTTTTGTGGACTTGGAGAAGGCGTTCGACCGTGTCCCTCGGGAGGTTCTCTGGAGGGTGCTTTGGGAGTACGGGGTGCCGAGCCAACTGATAAGGGCGGTTCTGTCACGTCTCGTACCCAGCCATTCCACCATGTGTCCGTTGTCATGGTTTCGGTCTGTGTGCTCGCCCCTCCCCTCCTGTGTGCCCCTGATTAGTTTGATTATTCTCACCTGCCTCTTGTTACCTGTCATGTATATAAGTCCTGTCTGCCCCTCATGCCCCGTCTGATCATTGTCTTTTTGTTGCGGTTGCTGTTGTTTTGTTGTCGTGTCGTCTTCATGTCTTTTTGGTCCCTGTCGTTTTCAAGTCTGTTTTCGGTTAGTCAGTCATGTTATCGTTTTGTTTAGTCATGTCAGTTTGCAGAGTCTGTCTTTGGTTCCTCCAATAAACCCTGGTCCAAGCTGCACTTGGTCGCCCTGCTCCATTCTAACCGTGACAGGTTCAGTCCCTGTATCACCGATGCCAGAGTTTGGTCCGCATTTCCGGCAGTAAGTCGGATTCGTTCCCATTGAGGGTTGGACTCCGCCAAGGCTGCCCTGTGTCACCGATTCTGTTCAAAAATTTTATGGACAGAATTTCTAGGCGCAGCCGAGGCGTTGAGGGGGTCCGGTTTGGGGACCTCAGCATCGCGTCACTGCTTTTTGCAGATGACGTGGTGCTGTTGGCTTCTTCAGGCCGTGATCTCCAGCTCTCACTGGAGCGGTTCGCAGCCGAGTGTGAAGCGGTCGGGATGAGGGTCAGCACCTCCAAATCCGAGTCCATGGTCCTCGGTCGGAAAAGGGTGGAATGCCCTCTCCGGATCAGGGATGAGATCCTGCCCCAAGTGGAGGAGTTCAAGTATCTTGGGGTCTTGTTCACAAGTGAGGGCAGGATGGCGCGCGAGATCGACAGGCGGATCGGTGCAGCGTCGGCAGTAATGCGGACTCTGTACCGTACCGTCGTGGTGAAGAGAGAGCTGAGCCAAAACGCAAAGCTCTCGATTTACCGGTCGATCTACGCTCCTACCCTCACCTATGGTCACGAGCTATGGGTCGTGACCGAAAGAACGATATCCAGATACAAGCGGCTGAAATGAGTTTCCTCCGCAGGGTGTCCGGGCTCTCCCTTAGAGATAGGGTGAGAAGCTCGGTCATCCGGGAGAGACTCGGAGTAGAGCCGCTGCTCCTCCACGTTGAGAGGAGCCAGATGAGGTGGCTCGGGCATCTCATCAGGATGCCTCCTGGACGCCTCCCTGGGGAGGTGTTCCGGGCATGTCCCACCGGTAGGAGACAGCGGGGTCGAGCCAGAACGCGCTGGAGAGACTACGTCTCTCGGCTGGCCTGGGAACGCCTTGGGATTCCCCGGGATGAGCTGGAGGAAGTGGCTGGGGAGAGGGAGGTCTGGGAGTCCCTCCTAAAGCTGCTGCCCCCGCGACCCGACCCCGGATAAGCGGAAGAAGATGAAGGTGAAGAAGAAGGTGAAATAGTATCGGTTGAAAACGGCCTTCTGAGTAAAGCACCCTACATCAAATCAACGCACAGCTGAATAATATAAATAACGTGGAGAACTCGTGACATATACTATAAATATGTTTTTAGAACAACTTTTATTATTATAACAATTAATTATTAAAATAATTAAAACAAACAAAAAAGATACAAGTGTACATACCGTATTTTTCGGACTATAAGTCGCTCCGGAGTACAAGTCGCACCAGCCATAAAATGCACAATAAAGTGAAAAAAAAAAAACATATATAAGTCGCACCGGAGTATAGGTCGTATTTTTGGGGCAAATGTATTTTTCAAAATCCAACACCAAGAACAGACGTGAACCAGCAACAACAGGCTAAACGATATGGTATGCTAACGTGACATATACACAAACGAGGGGCTGAGAACCGACCTGACGTAACATTCAGAGTTATTCAAGTAAGTATTACATAAATACCACGTTTATCAAACTATCTGTCACTCCAATTCATTAAATCCATCGATCGTGCTTTATGTAAACAATGCCACGTATGCGCCGCATATGCTGACGTCGGACCCGTTGTAAGTTGCGTTTCTAATTATTGCACAGACCCATATCACGATATATAAAGTAGATTTCAAATAACTATCATATTACAACAATATTATCAAACCATCTGTGTCACTCCAAATCATTAAATCCATCGATCAAATTCCTCGTTCTTTATGTCAACAACGCCGCGCGTGCGCTGCAGAGACCTAGTATATAACTATGTTGTAGCATTAACAAAGTACCAGGAAAGACGTGGGTTTGGTAAACGGCTCTTTATTTAACAAAAGAACAGTTCAACGAGCCAACAACTACTGAACTTCCAGCCACGGAGGTGGAAGAGCACTCCATAAATAGGACCGGGCGTGTGTAAACCGGGCGTGCGCAAAAGTCATAATAGTTTTTCAAACCTTCTGTGTCACTCCAAATCATGAAATCCTTCAAACTCTTCGTCCTCTGTGTCACTTACAAACAAAGCCGCTCATGAAGCCGGTAGTACGTGGGGCCCTTCGTCATCTTCGTCATCCTGTGATCGAATCCTTTGCCCTTTATGTCAACAACCGCCGCGCGGCACGGGTGATGTCACTTGCAGTTCAAATGACGGTAATCCCTTGCTACATCGCGGTTCGTTTATCGCGGTTTCACTACATCGCGGATTTTTGAATTTTGAAAATTTGTGAAAAAAATCACATATAAGTCGTTCCTGAGTATAAGTCCCCCCCCCACCCAAACTATGACAAAAACCGTGACTTAAATTAAAATTACGGTACTGTAAATATGTTTTTAGAACTGTTTTACCAGCTCAGTGGCCTAGTAGTAGAGTGTCCGCCCTGAGACTGGAAGGTTGTGGGTTCAAACCCCGGCCGGGTCATACCAAAGACTATAAAAATGGAACCCATTGCCTCCCTGCTTGGCACTCAGAATTAAGGGTTGGAATTGGGGGGTTAGATCACCAAAAATGATTCCCGAGCGCGGCGCTGCTGCTGCTCACTGCTCCCCTCTCCCCCAGGGGATGGATCAAAATCACATGGGGATGGGTTAAATGCAGAGGACAGAGCCCTTTGAGACTGCTTGTGATTTAGGGCTATATAAAAACTTGACTTGACTTGACTTTTATTATTATAACGATTTTTCTATAAGAATGTATAACACTCTTAAGTGTTTTTAGAACTCTTATTTTTATTTAAAAAAAATTTTTTAAAAAGGTACAAGTGTACACACTGCAATTGTGTGGGCACTTTTTTTTTTTATTTGGGAAAAAAAAAATCCGCGATGCAGTGAAACCGCGATAAACGAACCGCAATGTAGCGAGAGATTACCATAATTTGAAGTGCAACGGATGACATCAGCGGCGCGGCGCACACATCCATCCATCCATCCATCTATTTTCTGTACCGCTTGTCCCCACGGGGTCGCGGGCGTGCTGGAGCCTATCCCAGCCGTCATCGTGGGACACCCTGAACTGGTTGCCAGCCAATCCCAGGGCACACAGAGACGAACAACTATTCGTACTCGCACTGACACCTAGGGACAATTTGGAGTGCTCAATCGGCCTACCAAGCATATTTTTGGGGGGGTCTGACATTAGGCCATTACTGAATATCAATATTGAATCAAGACACCCCTAATGGACATTGTTAGTGAGGAATGTAACGTTTTAGCTATGGTTAAGGTTCAATTCATGCCCTCGCTTTGATGACTCACCGTTCTACTGGATTAAATTTTCTATTGAAATTAAAAATTAAATGTAAACATTATTATACAGTAAAAAAATAACATAATCTTACAATATGATTGTGGCCACAAGACTATATCACATTTCTGAAGTATTTTATTTCTGAAGGATGAGAAGACAATACCATGCAGCTTTACTTGTGTGCGCTTTACTACTCATCGTCCATCCACCCATCCATCTGTCTGTCCGACCACCCACCCATCTTCTGTTGTTCCAGAGGGGCGTGGGTGTGCTGCGGCCTATCCCACCAGTCATTGGGCAGTAGGCGGGAGACGCCCTGAACTGGTGGCCAGCCAATCGCAGTGCACCCAGAGACCATTCACACACGCACTAACAAGGGCGCACAGAGACAAACCATTCACACACACGCACTAACACTCAGTGGCCTAGTGGTAGAGTGTCTGCCCTGAGACTGACCCGATCATACGAAAGACTATAAAAATGGGACCCATTTTCTCCCTGCTTGGCACTCAGCATGAAGGGATGGAATTGGGGGGTTAGATCACTAAACGATTCCCGAGCGCGGCACTGCTGCTGCTCACTGCTCCCCTCTCCCCCAGAGGATGGATCAAAATCACACGCGGATGGGTTAAATGCTGAGGACAAATTTCACCACACCCAGATGTGCGTGTGACGATCATTGGGATTTTAACTTTAACTTTTAACTTAACCTGTGGGCAATTTGGAGTGCTCAATCGAACTACCATGCATGTTTTTGGGATGTGGGAGGACACCGGAGAACCCGGACAAAACCCACGTAGCCACGGTAAGAACATGCAAACTCCACACAGGGAGGGTCGGAGGTGGAATTGAACCCACAACTCTGAATTGTGTTTTTTTTTTTTTATTTAAGAAGAAAAGGTAAAAGTTGTAGCGACTCTACAAACAATTGTAGTAGTCTTAGAATAAGAACATGTCCCATTTAAGAACAATAAATAAAATTCAGCCTCAAACCTCCATGGCTTCTTGTGAGAGTTGGGTAGTGTTGGTGAGAGGCACTAGATGCACCAGTCCAATGATGAGCTCAGCTGTGCTGCTCTGCATCTCTGGAGGTTGCTTCACAGGATTCTATAAGACAACAATGTGAGGGAAATAAAGAGTTATGTTCAGATACAAAAGGCTTTGAATATACCTGAATAAATACATTCATTCATTCATTCATTCATTCATTTTCTGAACCGCTTAGTCCCCACGGGGGTCGCGGGCGTGCTGGAGCCTATCCCAGCCATCATCGGGCAGTAGGCGGGACACCCTGAACTGGTTGCCAACCAATCGCAGGGCACACAGAGACGAACAACCATTCGCACTCGCACTCACACCTAGGGACAATTTGGAGTGCTCAATCGGCCTATCAAGCATGTTTTTGGGATGTGGGAGGAAACCGGAGTGCCCGGAGAAAACCCACGCGGACACGGGGAGAACATGCAAACTCCACACAGGGAAGGCCGGAGGTGGAATCGAACCCGCACCCTCCTAACTGTGAGGCGGACGTGCTACCCACTGCACCACCGAGCCGCCTAAATAAATACAGATAAGACAAAATAAATTCCTTACGTGCAACATGAGCTTGGGGTCAGCATGGATTAGTTTGACCAGAGCAAGCAGGAGGCACTTGTAACTTCTCGTATCTAGTTCTGTGGTTTTCTCTTTGAATTTAAGGCTGGTTGTCACCTTCCCCTTGAAAGTCAAACTCTGTGAGAGATAGCATTAGGAGTAAGCTCAAGATTCAACAACATAATGCATCAACAACAATGACCAACTCAGTCATGACTGTCATGACAACAGTCATGCTCAACCTTTTCGAAAATTATTATCGAAACTTACTTCCACGGATTAGGCTCTAATGGCCTCAACAGAGGGAGGTGGGGTTTCCGTACGTTACAGAAAACACACTTTGAAATTACTGTCACCCAAATATTTGGGGCTTTGGAGTGCCAGCCCACCCCACTGTGAAATTAGAGAATGCAGTATCTGTTTAATTTGGAGCTCAAGTTATTTTCATCAACAGGAGCAATCATTATTTCAGAAACAAATTTTATAAGAGAAAACAAAATACTACATCCTTAATTATTCTTGTTTCTATAAGTATTTGTACACTCACTGGTGTCATGCGTAGAGGAGCATGGGTGCTTTGGGCAACCCGGTTGAGGGTATCTGAGAACATAAAACGAAGCTCTCCAGAGTAGCAGTACACAGCATCAATCTTAGGCCACCAGTCCAAATGAGACTGCAGGAAGGTGCACACAATGTGAAGTAAATAAAAGTGAAGAACTACATAAAACAAAATATAAGTCTAACGGCCTTCAGGATACTTACATTGGTAATTATTCTGTGCAACGAGTTGACCAGGACAAAATGGAAGGTAGAAGGAGAAGATGAAGCCAAACAGACCTTCAAATACCAAAGTATGGTCATCAGAACATTGAATTAATTGGCTAAAAACATGTAAAATGACAAGTTAAATGTAGTTAGTAACTTTGCAGTATTGTTTGTATTATTAAACTAACCTTAAAGTGCTGGTTATTGTGAGGATTAATGCGGAAACAGGAGACAAAGCAGTCCATCATGAGCTCAATGTCAGCATTCTGGCTGCCCGCCCCCCTCCAAAAGGGTTTTACTGGGTTGAACAGCAAAGCCTTGAGACAAGAACGGAAGTGGAAGAGGGAAGATGATATAAATTATGCACAAAATTAGAAAATGTAGTGTATAGTGACCAGAGCCTGCTCAATTTCAATCATGATTTAGACTTTGGCTCTAGACGATCTCAAAATTCCTATTTAACAGGCAGTATTGTACCTGAACGCGTTCAAGGAACGAAAATTCATGATCTCGTTAACTTTTTGGACAAACGTGAACTGAACGTAGTGGATTTTTGCTCTGCGGACGTTTTTGTGAACGCGCTCATTTTGGGGCCATTGAATGGTTTTGAACGACAGTTGACTCACGTTCAGGGATACCAGGTTTTCGTTTGTTAGACTTCTAAATAAAACCACGCTAAACACACTGTAAACGAGGCCTAAATAGGCGGAGGAAAGGATTTGGCAACCCCGGTCACAGTCGCACGGCCCAATGACAAACTCATATCACGCAACGAGCAGTCCCTCCCACGCCTGCCTTGTCAAACAGCAACAATAATTTATCTTCCTGTGAGAGCATTCAGGAATTTTGTGTTGAACCACAAATTACTCTTGAAGAGATTGTTTCTGTTGTTTTAGGAATTTATTTGGGTTTTGCACCTTAACCTTTGCACCTTTATGTGCATACCAAACGGTTTCTGGTTCTTTGGGCAAACAAGAAATAATACATTGACAAAAAACAAAAAGATAGTTAAAGCAAAGCAAATTTTGTTTTGTACATTGAATACTTAATTTGTACATACTTCGTTTCCAACTTTAGTATGGCACACACAGCAGATTGTTTGTGTTTGTTTTTGTTTCAATTCATTAAAGAGCAAGCAATTATCTTTTGTATTTAAGATTGTACGGTGCTGGCAACTGGATACTAGTGTGAATGGAATGACTGAAAACAATGAGAAAATGCCAAAATGCTAGAGGGTAACAGCTCGAAGCAACTTTTTTGAATGGGGAAGAAAAGAACAATAAACATTTTTATTTTTGGAACCATAAACCTTGGTACCGTAATTTTCGGATTATAAATTGCCTTTTTTGTCATAGTTTGGGTGGGGGTTATATGTTATTTTTTTTCACCAATTTTCAAAATTCAAAATCCGCGATGTAGTGATACCGCGATAAACGAACCGCGATGTAGCAAGGTATTACTGTCATTTGAACTGCAAGTGACGTCACCCGTGCCACGCGGCGGTTGTTTACATAAAGGGCAAAGGATTTGATTACGGGATGACGAAGATGACGAAGGGCCCCATGTGCTACCGGCATCATTAACGGCTTTGTTTGTAAGTGACACAGAGGATGAAGAGTTTGAAGGATTTAAGGATTTGGAGTGACACAGAAGGTTTGAAAAACTATTATGGCTTTTACGCACGTCCGGTCCTTCTCGACGGGAGCTCTCTTTCACCTTCGTGGAATCGAAGTCGGGGGCCGGCGCTCGGCCGGGTGGCTGTCCGGGGACAATGGACGGGGCTCGGACATGGCTTTTACGCACGCCCGGTCATACTCTACGGAGTATGTTCAATATTGAACAAAATAATTGTGATTCTGATTTTTATCCATAATCGAGCAGCCCAACTAGAGTGACATTAGTACAAAAATATCTTTGGATGATAAATTACTGTATTTTTATCATTTGTATTGAGCAAATAAAAAATTTACAAAAGGCTTGAATTTAACTTCAAATTGCAATCTTTTTCACAGCATCAATTATCTACTCATCCCACTCTCAACAAACACACAAGACAAGGGAGAAAATATTCAGACCTTGAGATCCATGACAATGGACTGGACAAGAAGAAAAATAGTTGAGTGATCTTCCCAGTTAATGTAAGTTGATGCTTTACACAGTTTAACACAGGCAATAGCAGAGCTTTCCATCAACTGCTTGCTTCCACCATGACCGGCTAAAGCTTTCCGTAAACTGTCCAAAAAAAGTTTCTGAGGGCACAACAGGAAAGGTACAAAAGCTAATTATTAGTGAATAAGTTAGAAAAAATTAATGTGTTAACCTCTCCCACTTACCTTGTTGGCCTTGCTATCTTCTACAGTGTCTTTGGAGATTGTGTGCGTGATCTCTGGGCAGAGGATCAAGAGGATGATCTGAAGTGGCCACACTGCAGCCTTCCTTTTAGCGCTCTCTGCAAAGTTATCCACCAGGTCAAACAGCTTCTCAGCAGCTTCTGTAGAAAAAATGCAAGCACACAGAATGACCACCATAATCGCTGTAAATGTTTGTTTGTTTGTTTGTTTGTTTTTTAAAAAGCATTTACCCATTATATGCTTTGCCTCCCAGGACTACTCTGGCCGTGAAAGCATGCACATCACTCAAAAGGAATGAAAGAGATTACATTTAGGCTATATTAACACTCCATGATATGATGCCCAATTAGAAATTCCATCTTTTATGAACTAATTCACTTTACAAAAACAAATGTGACTCAGTGTAAACAGAGTGCACCGCTGAAGTGGCACGTATGCACACAAAACGTGACATTATGTGGGGCAGTGTTTACAAAAGGGTTTGCATGTATGGGCTCATCTCATTTTTTTATTTGCAAAATTGTAGTTCATTGTTCCACAGTCCTCTGTTTATATGCTAGATATTCGGATAGGAAATTCCAAGGAGCATTAGAGGAGATTAGCAGGAGAAGAGAGAGATATTTACAATTTATTTATGACATTTCCCAGAGATCATGACAACTACGACGTGTTACGGATTATTATGCATTATTATTATTATTATTATTATTATTTTTCTCAGATTTTTACAAATAGTGCAAATGGACAATTTTGCATTATTTTAAAGTCAACTGTCAAAGAATATCTCTAATAATTGCTTTTAACCAAACCTACCAATGTTAACAGTATTATGTTAACCAATTATCCACAATAAACGAGGGATTACTTTACATATCTAATATTTCATTGAACCAGCAAAAGGCACAGTGAAGAAAATGCTCATCCTCGATTCGACTTTATCATTCGACTATCTTTATAATACTGAAGTATTTATACAGGTAAAGTAATCCCTCATTTATCGCGGCTAATTGGTTCCAAGACCACCCGCGATAGGTGAAAATCCACGAAGTAGTGTCACCCACTCATTTTTAATATACGTACATTTGTGTTGTTTCTATAAGTGTACATATATGAAACCATATACACTGCTCGAAAAAATTAAAGGAACACTGTGAAAATACATCAGGATTCAATGGTGAAAAAAAATTTTTGGCGATCTATACTGATATTGACAGTTTAATGTTTCAGGAACAAAAGGATGCCACATCTTTTGATGAAAATAAAAGTTTTCAGCCTACAGAGGGTTCAGTATATAGACACCCCAAAAATCAAAGTGAAAAAGTGATGTGGGAGGCCCGTCCATTTTGCCTAAATTCAATTTCTGTAACTCAAAATTATTTTCAATATCTTGTGGGGCCACCACGTGCTTGTATGCATGCTTGACAATGTCGCGGCATGCTCCTAATGAGACGACGGATGGTGTCTTGTGGGATGTCCTCCTAGATCTGTCTAACGGCATCAGTGAGCTCCTGTAAGGTCTGAGGAGCAACCTGGCGGCGTCTGATGGACCGAAACAATATGTCCCAGAGGTGTTCTATCGGGTTTAGATCAGGTGATCGTGAGGGCCATTCAATTGTCTCAATTCTTTCATCCTCCAGATACTGTCTGCATACTCTTGCTACATGAGGCCGGGCATTGTCGTGGATCAGGAGGAACCCAGGACCTACTGCACCAGCGTAGGGTCTGACCATTGGTGCAAGGATTTCATCCCGATACCTAATGGCAGTCAGACTGCCGTTCTCTACCCTGTAGAGGTCTGTTCGTCCGTCCATGGAAATGCCTCCCCAGACCATCACTGACCCACCACCGAACCGGTCATGCTGAATGATGTTGCAGGCAGCATAGCGCTCTCCTTGACTTCTCCAGACCCTTTCACGTCTATCACAGGTGCTCAGGGTAAACCTCAAAGTCAAAGTCCGCTTTATTGTCAATTCCTTCACATGCCAGGCACACAAAGAGATCGAAATTACGTTTCCCACCGTCCCACGGTGACTAGACAGTACACAACACTCACATCAAATAGCACAAAGAGTAAAAACGAACAGACAAGAGCAACGAATAAGTAATAAGCAAATAACCCAAATAATAAACAATAAATAAATAAATAGACAAATAAGAGCAGCAAAATGGAGCAAGCGCGCTAATAGCAGACAGCCAGATCATAGCGCAAAAGAACATGACGTCATGTAGCAGAGGGTGGAGGGGGGAGGGAATTCAGGATCCGGACAGCTTGGAGCACGAAGCTGTCCCTGAGTCTGGTGGTGCGGGAGCGCAGGCATCTGTATCTCTTCCTAGAGGGCAGAAGTACAAACAAAGAGTGAGCGGGGTGACTCTCATCACACGCAATCGCAGCCGCTTTGAAGGTGAGACGGGAGGCGTAAACTTCCTTCAGGGAGGGGAGTGGAGCCCCGATGATTTTACTCGCAGTGGTCATTATGCGCTGCAGGGCCTTCATGTTGTACTCAGAGCAGCCACCACCCCACACAGCGATGCAGCTGGAGAGGACGCTCTCAATGGTGCCACGGTAGAATGTGGTCATGACGGCGGGAGGAGCACTTGCCCGCCTGAGTTTCCGCAGAAAGTACAGGCGGCGCTGAGCCGTCTTCGCCACCGACGCAGCTTTGGTGGTCCAGGAGAGGTCCTCACTGATGTGCACCCCCAGGAATCTGGTGCTAATCACTCTCTCCACCACAGCACCGTCGACGGTCAGCGGCAGATGGTGGGCGTGACCCTTCCGGAAGTCAATGATAATCTCCTTGGTCTTGTTGACGTTCAGCAGAAGGTTGTTGTCCCTGCACCAAGCGGCCAAAAGGTCGACCTCCGATCTGTAGTGAGTCTCGTCACCACCGGTGATCAGACCCACCACAGTCGTGTCGTCGGCATATTTCAGCACGTGGTTGCTGCTGTAGGTCGCAGTACAGTCATGCGTCAGCAGGGTGAAGAGCAGCGGACTGAGCACGCAGCCTTGGGGGCCCCCGTGCTCAGCGTGATGCTGCCGGAGACACTGTCGCCCACACGCACTACTTGAGGCCTCTGACAGAGGAAGTCCAGTAGCCAGTTGCAAAGGGAGGTACTGAGGCCCAGCTTGTCAAGTTTGCAAATGAGACGCTGTGGAACAATGGTGTTGAATGCAGAACTGAAGTCCACAAACAGCAATCTCACATACGAGTCCCTGTTCTCCAGGTGGGTGAGGGCAGAGTGGAGCTCTCATCTGTGAAAAGCACAGGGCGCCAGTGGCGGACTTGCCAATTCTGGTGTTCTAGGCAAATGCCAATCGAGCTCCACGGTGCTGAGCAGTGAGCACAGGGCACACTACAGGACGTCGTTCCTGAGGCCACCCTCGTGAAGTCTGTTTCTGAATGTTTGGGCAGAGACATTCACACCAGTAGCCTGCTGGAGGTCATTCTGTAGGGCTCGGGCAGTGCTCAACCTGTTCCTCCTTGCACAAAGCAGCAGATATCGGTCCTGATGGGATGAGGACCGTCTACGGCCCTGTCCAGCTCTCCTAGAGTAACTGCCTGTCTCCTGGAATCTCCTCCATGCTCTGGAGATTGTACTGGGAGACACATCAAATCTTCTTGCAACAGCACGCATGGATGTGTCGTCCTGGAGGAGTTGGACAATCTGCGCAACTTCAGGAGGGTTAAGAAATCGCCTCATGCTCTCAGTCGTGATAATGACTCTTGCTAAAGCCAACACTTGTGGAAAAACAGTTAAAAAAGATCAAGAGGGAGGAACGTAAAATGGCCTCCACCTGCAAAACCAGTCCTGTTTTGGGGACCATCTCGTTGTTGCCCCTCTAGTGCACCTGTTAACTCCATCAACAACAATGCATCTGAAAGTGATTAACAACCCCCTCTGCCACGTACCTGACCAAAATCTTATCAGAAAAGTGTAATGGAATTCATGCCATACCCTGATAAAAAACGGTTCCTTTAATTTTTTTGAGCAGTGTAAGTGCATATGTTATCATTAGAACATTGAAGAATAGTTTCAAACATGTAAATAAAATATTAGTACTATAAATAACATACAGAAAATAATGTACAAATAACAAATATAAATATGATACATGTGTGTGTAACATACATAGATGTAACTAAAGTGTACATACTGTAAATATGTTTTTAGAACTCTTATTATTATAGCTTTTCTTTTACAACAAGGTACAAGTGTACATACTATAAATACGTTTCTAGAACTCTTATTATTATAAAAACTTTTTTTATTACAATGTACAAGTGTACACACTAAATATGTTTTTAGAACTCTTATTATCACTTCTACTGGCATGCGGGCAATTTTCGTGCCATAATTCCTCAATTTTGAATTGTTTTTTAATTTTCTTTTTTTTTTAGGAAAAATCTGCGATTGTGTGGGCAACTCCCTGCCTTCTGCTGGCGTGTGTACAACTTTTGTGCCATAATTTCTCAATTAGGAATTATTTATTTGTTTTTGTATTTATTAAATCTGCGATTGTGTGAGCGCTCCCTGTCTTCTGCTGGCGTGCGGGCAACATCGTGCCATAATTCCTCAATAATAATAATTTGTGGATTTTTTTTCCCCTGATTTTTTTTTTATTGTCTTTGTTCTGAGACAGCGGTTTTCATCAAAATTATTTTTGTTGAATGTTTAATAAGCATTTTTTTTGAAAAATCCATCCATTTTCTGAACCACTTAGTCCCCATAGGGGTCGCGAGCATGCTGGAGCCTATCCCAGCCGTCATCGGGCAGTAGGCGGGGGACACCCTGAACTCGTTGCCAGCCAAATCGCAGGGCACACAGAGACGAACAACCATTCGCACCCTCACTCACACCTAGGGACAATTTGGAGTGCTCAATCAGCCTATCAAGCATGTTTTTGGGACCTGGGAGGAAACCGGAGTGCCCGGAGAAAACCCACGCTGACACGAGGAGAACATGCAAACTCCACACAGGGAGGGCCGGAGGTGGAATCGAACCCGCACCCTCCTAACTGTGAGGCGTACGTGCTACCCAGTGCACCACCGAGCCGCCTTTATTTAGAAATTTTCAATTCAATTTAATGAGTTGTATATTTAATGGGGGTCCATTGTAAAATTTAAAATGTAAATATCAGTTGTTTGAGGACCTGCCATATCTGCTTGAGGTCGTTGGTAGAGCATGGTGAATTCATCTGGATAATTTTCCACCCAGTTCCAAAATGCCTGTCAAGACAAAACAGAGTTCAAAGAGAATCTGGCACATGATGAACAAGCTTCCACTTGCTGTTGACAGTCTTCTGACAGCAAAAAATAAACTAACTCCATCTGAAGGTTAATGTGTAATATGAATACAGTGGTACCGCTACTTACGAACGTCTATACTTACGAACTTTTTAGGATACAAACCAAAGCCTCGCAAGTTTTTTGCATCTACGTACTTACGAACCAATTATCGATGGTCTCCTTTGCTCTACCATTCCGTTCGTCTAGGCGCGTTAGCAGTGTAAAAACAAGACTATTGATATAAAATTCAAAATTTTGAATCATAAACGAGCATGGCATATCATCAGGCTCGCAATCGAGTACGGCCAGTGTGGTGCCAAGGTAGGTATTCCCGTGAAAATCCCCTGCTGCAGGAGCACACATTGATTGAGTGAAAGGCGGCAGACAGTATCAACTTGTTTTGAATAAAAACATGAAGAAAACACTTTCATGTTGCCCAATTTCCATCTTTTGAACCTAGGTTTCTTTTTTTCAAGTTCTCACTCTTGTTGTGCGCGTTCAATGACCAATGATATGAATGAATGTTCAATGATACAGTCGGAAAACTCGTAAATTGCACCATAAAGTAATGACGAGTATGTGAGCACATTGCAAGGAGTAGTACTTGGAAGCATACAAATATTTATTAGTGTGACTTTTTGTGCGTCTTCTCGGGAGTATTTTTAGCAAGTCTAGAAAATAAGAACAGGGCCCCCCTTCTCTCTAGGCAAAATTAGGAGGTCAAGAATAAAATGCCATTTATTTCTAGTTATAAAGGTTTGAAAAAGCAAAAATAAAACAGTTGTTTAGGTTTTCTGTGTATTTTAGTGTAGGGCAAAAATTTTGACTTTTGGGATAGTCCGGCGTACATTATTTGCTTTTACATTGATTCCTATAGAAAACGTTACTTCTACTTACAAATGTTTCTACTTGCAAACCCAAAACCAATTAAGTTCGTAACTAGAGGTACCACTGAGTGTCTATAATAGAGGAAAAATAAAATAATATTTTGAAGTTGTGGACACTGAATTTTCACAAAGCTTGACATCAGCATAATATGAGCTTTCAGCTCACTTCGGAAGCCCCAATTTCAGCCAGCATCAATTCTTCTACCAAGCATGTGCGTTTTTCTTTGGGGGTTTTTTGCAACCATTTTCATTTGTAAAAGTACAGGAATTCCACATACTTGAGATTTCCAAAGTGCCGTTTTTTTAGACTTTGGGGTTTTTAGGTTAAAAAGAAGTCCTGACATTTGAGAAAATAATTGTGTATAATTCTGATTCTTTTTGGAGCCATTGGTCAGAGAATTTGTCTAAACATAAAGAGTTACTTCAATGGTCATACATGATCGGATGCTTAAATGTCTGGTTGAGTACCCGACAAGTAGCACAATTATCAGAAATGTGGAGAGCGGTTGCCACTGCCAAATCCATTAATCCCAAATAATCACTTCCCAATACAAATTAATGAAATTAGCACAGTTGCATAGGACTTTTTGACTGTATGCTTCAAGGTCAAATGTGTATTGATTTGATGTATTAAAATTGAAATGCAATATGTTCGCATTGGTACAAAACTCCTGGGCACTTCCAATACCTAAACAAAATGAAGCAGTTACACCCACAGAATAGCTCAATAGAAAAGAAAGGAAGAGCCTACCTTTTCTAAACTGTTGATGACTGCTAGTTGTGCAGGCTTTTTAAGGGTTTTAAACTTTAGAACGGTTTCTACAAGAAAGTGTTCACATTAGAAAATCAACAAACTTGACATACCCAAGAGACCTATCACGCAAATCTTTACTCTCTAAACCTGAAAAAGTATCACCTTGTAGCAGCCTCTTTAGCTTGGAGCAGTCCACATTAATGTACTGCATCAGCTCTATGTCATGAACATCTACATTGTCCTCCAAGCACACTGTCAACTCCTGTAGCCTGGGGAAACATGCATACACACCCACACATATAAATAATGTTTCAAAATAGGAGCATCTGAGCACAACCTGTCCCTTTTATGAATGGCACAACATTTCAGAAGAGAGTCAAAAAATGTCCTTGTGTTTATCTACAATTCTGACGTTCATTCAAGGTCATTTGTGTCATTCTTAAATAGATGATATCGTTAGTAAAGATTATAAATTATTAGAGGATTTTCTCCTGTGGAGTAATCCTTGACTGTCGACAATTATTATTATTATTATTATTCATTCATTCATTCATTCATTTTCTGAACCGCTTTGTCCCCACGGGCGTCGCGGGCGTGCTGGAGCCTATCCCGGCCGTCATCGGGCAGTAGGCGGGGGACACCCTGAACCGGTTGCCAGCCAATCGCAGGGCACACAGAGACGAACAACCATCCGCACTCGCACTCATACCTAGGGACAATTTAGAGTCTTCAATCGGCCTACCAAGCATGTGTTTTTTTTTGGGATGTGGGAGGAAACCAGAGTGCCCGGAGAAAACCCACGCGGGCTCGGGGAGAACATGCAAACTCCACACAGGGAGGGCCGGAGGTGGAATCGAACCCGCACCCTCCTAACTGTGAGGCGGACGTGCTACCCACTGCGCCATTATTATTATGATTATTATTATTATTGATAACTTTCTTTTCATTTGGGAAATTAAGAACTTAAAAAAAATAAGAACTTTCAGATGACTAAAAGAGAAGTTAAACTACAAACGTGTATTATTTGTACGGTGCACTGTTATTCCCAAAATCTTTGCAAATCATTATGCAAATACGATTTAAGTTAAGCAAACGTGTTTTTGTTTTCATGTATATTTGGATAACGAGCATAAATCTCAAGCAGTTTTATTAATTCTATTTCATTATAAACGATAATAAACGAAAATGACCTAAGGAGGATGCGCATTTTAAACTATGTTATAGTTTTACATTTAAAATTCAAACATTACGTCTACCTATTTTTCTAACAACCATCTATTATTAATGTCTATCCATCCATCCATCTTCTTCCGCTTATCCGGGGTCGGGTCGCAGAGGCATCAGCTTTAAGAGGGACTTCCAGACCTCCCTCTCCCCAGCCACTTCATCCAGCTCATTCCGGGGGATCCCACGGCGTTCCCAGGCCAGCCGAGAGACAGTCTCCTGGGTCGACCCCGGGGTCTCCTACCGGTGGGACATGCCCGGAACACCTCCCCAGGGAGGCGTCCAGGAAACTCATTTCGGCCGCTTGTATCCTGGATCTCGTTCTTTCGATCACGACCCATAGCATGTGACCATAGGTGAGGGTATGAGCGTAGATCGACCGGTAAATCAAGAGCTATGCCAATTAGCTCAGCTCTCTCTTCACCACGACGGACCGGTACAGAGTCCGCATTACTGCGACGCTGCACCGATCCGCCTGTCGATCTTGCGCTCCATCCTGCCCTCACTCGTGAACAAGACCCCAAGATACTTGAACTCCTCCACTAGGGGCAGGATCTCATCCCCGATCTGGAGAGGGCATTACACCCTTTTCCGAGGATCATGGACTCGGATTTGGAGGTGCTGACCCTAGGGTGTCCTGGTGCCAAGTGCACACATGGACACCCTTATGCTTGAACATGGTGTTCATTATAGAAAATCCGTGTCGAGCACAGAACTCCAATAATAGAATACCGCTTAGGTCCAGATCAGGTGGGGGCCGTTCCTCCCAATCACGCCCTTCCAGGTCTCACTGTCATTGCCCACGTGAGCATTGAAGTCACCCAGTAGAACGATGTGGTCCCCAGAAGGAGCGCTCTCCAGCACTTCCTCCAGGGACTCTAAGAAGGGTGGGTACTCTGAGCTGCCGTTCGGTGCATAGACACAAACAACAGTCAGGACCCGTCTCCCCATCTGAAGGCGGAGGGAGGCTACCCTCTCGCTCACCGGGGTGAACCCCAATGTGCAGGCGCCCAGCCGGGGGGCAATAAGTATGCCAACCCCTGCTCGACGCCTCTCACCGTGGGATACTCCAGAGTGGAAGAGAGTCCAGCCCCTCTCGAGAGGGCTTGTACGAGAGCCCAAACCATGTGTGGAGGCAAGTCCGACTATGTCTAGTCGGAACTTTTCTGCCTCACACACCAGCTCGGACTCCTTTCCAGCCAGAGAGGTGACATTCCATGTCCCCAGAACCAGCCTCTGCAGCCAGGGATCGGACCGCCAAGGTCCCCGCCTTTGGCCGCCGCCCAGCTCACTTTGCACCCGACCCCTTTAGACCGTCCTACAGGTGGTGAGCCCATGGGAAGGGGGACCCACGTTTTCGGGCTATGCCCGACCGGACCCCATGGCCGAAGGCCCGGCCACCAGGCGCTCGCCTTCGAGCCCCACCTCCAGGCCTGGCTCCAGAGAGGGGCCCCGGTGACCCGTGTCCGGGCGAGGGAAAACTAGGTCCATATATTTTACTCGTCATAAGGGGTCTTCTATTAGTAATGTCATCCCTGGAAATCTGTGCTGATCATGTGGGCCCGGTACTGCCTGTTCAATCAAGGTATTGCGAAGCTGCTGCCTAGCATTTGAATAAAGTGACTGGATGTTGTGGCAAAATGTGATACTAAATTGAAGGTTCACAATTCAAAATACGGACAGGACAGTATACTGCAAAAACCCTAAAATGATCCATCAACAAAACTGCTTTGGGCAGTATAAAAAAATTAACCCTGCCATATCACTGTCAAGCAGAGGTGTCGAATTTTGGTCCTCAAGGGCCACTACCCTGCAGGTTTTCGATGTTTTAGAATGACCAGGATCGTTAAATTCTCACAGAGCTTTCTGATGAGCTGATCATGTGAATCAGGTGTGTTGGAGGAGGGACAAAAAATCTGGAGTTTGACACCTGTGACGTAAAGGGTGGAAAAACTCATGATAAACTCAAGCAACCATGGACAGCTTAACGCCTCCAATCATCAATTTCTGAACAGTAAAACAAGAGGAAAAAAATCTGTCAAGTATAAACAGTGCAGCTGGGTACCTGGTGGAAATTCGACTGAAAACAGCATTAAAATTGTTGCAGCTAAGAGAGAAGAGAACAGCTGAGGCTGAAGCTCGGAGCTCAGCTGCATGCTGATGGCCCTCACGGTACGTGTGGATGAAATGGCAAATCTCTGGCAATAGCTGTTTGACTAGCATGGTCTCATCCAGCCGCAGGGAGTCTTTGGATTGCTGACAAAGGAGAAGGACATGCAAGTTTCAATGTCAAAATCTTTCCCAATAACATAAAAAAAATATTATTAATTTGATTATTAAATAAAAATTATTAAAAATAACTATTACATAAATAACACGTTTATCAAACCATCTGTGTCACTCCATTAAATCCATCGATCGTGCTTTATGTAAACAATGCCGCGTATGCGCCGCATATGCTGACGTCGGACCCGTTGTAAGTTGCATTTCTAATTATTCCACAGACCCATATAACGATATATAAAGTATATTTCAAATAACTATATTAAAACAATATTATCAAACCATCTGTGTCACTCCAAATCATTAAATCCATCAATCAAATTCCTGGTTCTTTTTGTCAACAACGTCGCGCGTGCGCTGCAGAGATCTACCGTAATTTTCGGACTATAAGTCGCGTTTTTTTCATAGTTTGGGTGGGGGGGCGACTTATACTCAGGAGCGACTTATATGTGTTTTTTTTTTCAAAAAAATTTACTTGATCATTGACACATTACTAGTACAGTTGATCACCTCACATATTATTTTTAATACACTGAAAAAACGAATAAAGCAATTCACACTTTAAAGCACAATATTCAAGTTCATGAAACAAATAAACAAAACAAAACAAAAACAACTGAAAAAGAAATATAGTTATTTTCAAACTAGACTGAACGAGGGTGATTTAAATTTCACCATTGGCCGTGACGCAACAACTGGAAGGGGAAAGCGCTGTTTTTAAAAAGCACAGGTCTGGTGAAGAGAATTTAGTGTGGTGCTGTAAAAAAACAAAAAAACAAAAAACAAACAAAAAAACAAAAAACAGAAGGGGCAGCAATGCAATTTAGGATGCAAGCTCTGCTTGTGATGGACAGCATGCGAGCACACATCACGCCAGACATGCAAATCACGAGTCCGAAGGCGCGCGTACGCGGCATTGTTTACACGATCGATAATCGATGTATTTTATGATTTGGAGTGACAGATGGTGTGGTAATATTGTTGCTATATGATAGTTATTTGAAATATACTTTATATATCGTTATATGGGTCTGTGGATTAATTAGACATGCAAATCACGAGTCCGACGGCGCGCGTACGCGGCATTGTTTACACGATCAATGATCGATGGATTTTATGATTTGGAGTGAATGATGGTTTGGTAATATTGTTGCTATATGATAGTTATTTGAAATATACTTTGTATATCGTTATATGGGTCTGTGGAATAATTAGACGTGCAAATCACGAGTCCGACGGCGCGCGTACGCGGCATTGTTTACACGATCGATGATCGATGTATTTTATGATTTGGAGTGACAGTTGGTTTGGTAATATTGTTGCTATATGATAGTTATTTGAAATATACTTTATATATCGTTATATGGGTCTGTGGAATAATTAGACATGCAAATCACGAGTCCGATGGCGCGCGTACGCGGCATTGTTTACATGATCGATGATCGATGTATTTTATGATTTGGAATGACACAGATGGTTTGATAAACGTGTTATTTATGTAATAATCATTTGAATAACTCTGAATGTTACGTTAGGCCCGTTCTCAGCCTCTTGTTTGTGTATGTCACGTTAGCATACCATATCGTTTAGCCTGTTGTTGCTGGTTCGTGTCTGTTTTTGGTGTTGGATTTTGACAAATACATTTGCCCCAAAAGTACGACTTATACTCCGGAGCGACTTGTATACGTTTTTTTTCACGTTATTGTGCATTTTATGGGTGGTGCGACTTATACTCCGGAGCGACTAATAGTCCGAAAATTACGGTGGTACGTATATAACTATACTGTAGCGTTAACAAAGTACCAGAAAAGACGTGGGTTTGGTAAACGGCTCTTTATTTAACAAAACAAGAGTTCAACGAGCCAACAACTACTGAACTTCCAGCCACGGAGGTGGAAGAAAGCTCCATAGAATAGAACCGGGCGTGCGTAAAAGCCATGTCCGAGCCCCATCCACCATCCCCGGACAGCCACCCGGCCGAGCACCGGCCCCCAACTTCCATCCACGGAGGTGAAAGAAAGCTCCGTAGAGTATGACCGGGCGTGCGTAAAAGCCATGTCCGAGCCCCATCCACCGTCCCCGGACAGCCACCCGGCCGAGCGCCGGCCCCCGACTTCCATCCACGGAGGTGAAAGAGAGCTCCATAGAATAGAACCCGGCGTGCGTAAAAGCCATGTCCGAGCCCCATCCACCGTCCCCGGACAGCCACCTTTTCATAGTTTGGCCGGTGTTGCGACTTATACTCAGGAGTGACTTATGTGTGAAATTAATAACACATCATTTCACGTTATTTTCACACTAAACCGTGAGAGGGTGTTCTAGGCTGAGGAATAATTGGAACTTCATTTGACGATGAGTCTGACGTATGCGACGTAGAAGAGGAAGCGCTGCATCTTCTACTTCCGGGGTTAGTGGAGTTGTTTATAAGTGACACCAAGGATGAAAATTTCGTTGGACTTAATTATTTGGAGTGACACGAACGGTTTGATAAACTTGTTAGCATTTTATTTATGCTATAGTTATTTGAATAACCTAATATGTTACGTTAGGCACGTTCTTAGTTTCTTGTTTATGTGTTTATGCAACGTTCAGCCTGTTGTTGCCTATTCTATTTTTATTTTAAATTGCCTTTCAAAATGACGTCTGTTCTTGGTGTTGGATTTTATCAAATGAATTTCCCCAAAAATGCGACTTATCCTCCGGCGCGACTTATATATGTCTTTTTCTTCTTTATTATGCATTTTTTGGCTGGTGCGACTTATACTCCGGAGCAATTTATATTCCGGAAAATACGGTCAATGACTGCACACTTTGATGCTGACAACCTGACACATTCCTACTGATCACTTTTTGATAAACCAGATATGTTGTTTTAGTAGACAAAATTGCAAGAGTTCTGATGGCGCTTCATTTTATTTTATCCAAAAACCCGATTATTCGATAGAATTTCCAGTAGGTTATCCAAATACCAAAATATTCGAGCTGCAATTAAAATTATACTATATAGAGGGAAGACAAGATTTGATGAGAGGAAACTCACCCCAGCGAGGCACTTTTCCAATGTATCCAGGATGATGAGCTGTGAGAGGTAGAGGTTTTTCTCCGATGCTTCTCCAAATATTCGCTATGGTATAAAGACAAACGGTTACTCACTGGGAATGGGCATTATGAAGAATGACTGAAGAAACCGCGCTTTTCTATTCTGCATCACATTACTGATTACGGTCCATTCATCATGACAACATAGGAAAAACTAGAAAGTTCATAAAGCTCCAGTATGCCTGATTTTACGAACTACTACTACTCATGCAGAAAATTACTGAATTAATTCTCGTATTAAGCGGTTCTAGAGTCCAACAGGGAGATAAAACCCAATCTTTTAAAAGATGTTCAAGTGTTTTCATGATATTCAAAGCATGCCATCAAATGGTGTCATTTTGGGATGATGTTTTCTATGGTAGCGAATCTTGCATTTTTATTTGGGTTCATTTCAGGGGTAAACATTTGCAACCTTGAAAGAACCCTGACGAGCCATGATGTAAACACGCATTTTGCTACCTTTGTCAACAATTGGAAATGTTCACCTCTCAGTGGGATTTGAGATTTTACATTTAACATAGTGAAACTAAACTCATAACATGCGAAAAAAGTAACTACACAGAAGTATAATTTTTAAAGAGTTAATTAAATACAGGATAAATACGCTAATGTAAACTAATAATTGAGACCTATATGATGAATATACAGGACCATGGGTCATGGTGAGCAGAATGGCCATCACCCATAAACCCAGTTAGGCTAAAACAAAAATATATAAATACATATATGTATTATCAAATACTTTCTAGATATGCCGAAGAAGAGAACAATAACTTACCATGTTATTGACATTTTTGAGAATAGTCGTGAGGCCACTAATGACAAGTGAAAACTTGTACTTTGAGATGTTGATCAGGCATTCCTTGTTGTGCTCTGTACTGATTTTTGTGTGAGTGTTTTGGTGTCCAACTTTGATTGGAAGCTAGAGAGATAAAAAACATCAAAGACAGGATCAAATCATATTCTCAATGGCTGATAATAGTCCCATTTTAAAATATGAGCTTTTGATGGACAGTGCTGGGCAATATATATATTTTTTTTTTCATTGATTTTCTTTGGCACAATTTTTTATACTGTTCAAAATTCCCAGTTTAAAAGGACTTGTACTGAAACCAAAACAAAACCAAAACTAGAGTCAACATGAACATATCAAGTGCTGTAAATAAACATAAACAGGCAAATGTTTTTATTTTACAAAAATTAGATAAAAAGACAAATGTAAAATAACACAAATGGGAAAATGTCAAACTTCAAGAGCAAGGCAGTAGGGGAGAAACCCAAATTCTAAATAAAGGACCTACACGGTATGTTGGAACAACAGTGCAATGGGGAGCATTAATAAAGCGTTTAATAAATAAAACAAAATTCAGCGAACTCTAAACAAAAATGTATACAAATTTTTGCTGCACCCTGGTACACAAACGAAAGTGGAGGAGGAAAAGGACTGGACTACTCTGACGACCTGCTGACCCGCACAATGTTTGATCAAGTGAATATATGTTCACAGCTGATTACTGTGAGCAATCTGAAATTTATCACAATCACTAATTGCAATCATAAAAATGCCCATCCTTTATAACACAGGTGTCAATCTCAAGGCCTGGGGGCCAGATACGGCCCGCCGCATAATTTTATGTGGCCTGCGAAGACAAATTGTGCATCAAATTCATGTGTCATTACTAGAATTGCAAATTGTCTTCACTTTTAAAAACATCTTTTTTTTTAAATAGTTTACCATTTTTTACTTGTCTGATTTGAAAAGTTATTTGTCAGTTTGTTTTGTAGCTTTTACTGTATGTAATATGAGGTGCTCATACATTTATTTGGGTTGACAGTCATTTCGAAAGAAAGAAGAAGCTATGACTACAATGCGGCCCGCGAAGAAAATGAGTTTGACACCCGTGTTTTATAACTTGGCTGCTCCCTTACAATATACTTGTTGTACAGTTGAAATCACAATTACATTATTTTTCAAATTAAATAAGCCCTAGATGAGAGTGTAGTGTGGATCAACCTGACTAGCCTGCACAGAGTCCTTCAACCCAAAAGAGAACCTTTGCGAGTGTAGATTGAGGATTTTTTTTAAGATTAATCAACGATTCCTATAGACACACGTGTGGACAGAATTCCCAGAAAAGTTGAAGCTGTTATGGCAGTAAAGGGTCTATCGGGCACATCCAGATAAACACAGAAGGATGGGCAACAGGAAATAGCTTATGAATAAGATTTATAAAACAAAAAACATTCTCTCCAGATTTCCATCCTTTTATTATACAAAAAGAGAATATTACTTCAAAGTGACAGTACAGAAAATGAACACAAATATATTATGATTAATTTACTGCTTTGGACTGTAACATCAGGAAATAGGGATATAGCGTGCTGCTGGTTGTAAAGTAAGAACTCTGGGTGATTGGTTTTTGTGATCGACAATGAATGACATTGATGGGCACGTCAATCACTTACTTTTTCACGGAAATCGGCTGATCACCATCAATGACCAATCCATCCCATCTGATTTTGGTCAAAATACACCTGTGCCATAACTGTACATGTTTTTTTCTCAATAACACAAACCCTCCGTGCATACATTAATTTAGAGTTGGACCAGCACCTGAAAACAATTGAATTCAACATTCAGGTCCCAGTTATTCACTTGAAGTCAAATGGCTCTAAAATAAAAGTTGCATCTTGTGCTTTGCACACTAAACGCTCGCTGTTTTTGCCGTGTCAGCCACACATTACGGATCCAACTAACCCTACTAAGACAGTGAAGTACCATCCATTTATCCATTTTCTGAACCGCTTTGTCCCCATGGGGGTCGCGGGCGTGCTGGAGCCTATCCCAACCGTCATTGGGCAGTAGACGGGGGACACCCTGAACTGGTTGCCAGCCAATCGCAGGGCACACAGGGACAAACAACCATCCGCACTCGCACTTCGGGACAATTTAGAGTCAGTGTAGTACCATTTCACTTTATACTACACTCAACAAAACAAAAGGCATACTGTGACATAGAGACACAGAAAACTTAAGTGAACTGTGTGGAGGGATTTACTTGATAATTATCGTAGCAATGACCAAGAAGTAGAAGTTACTCTCAAAACACATTAGCCTAACAGCAGTAATCCGTCTAAACCCAACCACAATCCGTGGCAGCTAATGAGAAGAAAGACTGCTAAAGTCTAAAAACTGTACATTTAAGGTTTTAATGACATGCAATAACAAACTACTTGTCATATTTATTTTAAAACGTATTAATGGGTAATACAAACTGGTATCTACCACCCACTCTGCCTAGTACTATGTTTTGTTGTGCCATTATGGCTTACCTTACAGGTTGCATTTTTAATTGCAGTCAATTCTGTTAGTTACACAAGTTACTGGTCGAATAATACGTTATTTTACGAAGTAGACAACGTTGTCAGTTTAAAAAAAACAATAAGCAGACAACATTGGCATTACGGAGCAACAAACAAAATTAAGAATGGGGTCAGCAAGACAAGAATTTCACTCTCTTTTTTGGTCATCTACTCATACGAAATGAGAAGTGTTAGTGCCAGCCATGTCATGTCTTTTTGTTTACAACACAGAGCCAGGCCTGCTAACATTGCTGACCAAGCAACATGAAACATTGGACTTTAGATGAATGTGTGGACCCGTCGCGTGGGTTTTATTTTGTTGCTAATGTCTCACGAAATATGTGAAGAAACCAGACGAAATGACAGATGTGACGAAAGACGGTGGGGATGACGCTAGCCACAAATGCCTCACTGTTTTGCAGGCGGTACAACAAACAGTACACATTGCACCCGTCAAACACTACTTGACGCTAAATGGCGGATTAATTTCCTCAATGTGTGACCAATTGCGCAGTTGCGAAGCCTGATGGGGTAGCCCAACTAATTCCATCCACCGAACCAAAGAAAATCCAGTTTACCTGCTCATCAAATCTAGTAATCACGGCCTGGACCCATTCCACTGGTTTGTGAGCCGCCATGGCCAGGCGGAGAGACACCACAGCTCTTATGTTGCTAAATCCACGGTATGGGGATAGGTCTGTCAAGCTAAAAAATGCGTGGAAAGCTGTCCCGAATCAATGGGAGTGGACCAAAGGGGCGAGTATTTTTCTTTTAGTGTAGAATTCACCATGCCACCGCCATTAACACACCACCGGAAATCTTCTTCATAGGAATTGATAGGAGGCGTCGGGGAACAGGATCGCGCTGACTTAAATAAAAAAAAAAAAAATACTACATCCATGCTGAGTCTTCAAAATAATAGACAGACTCATCCAGCGGTCCATAACAGCGGTTCTCAACCTTATTTTCCAGTGACGTGCCACCTGTAAAATATATTTTCAAGCATTTTTGTATGGGAAAACAAGACTTAATAACGGAGTGCTGTGTCATCAGTGTCTGATTTATTAAACTCAATCTGTTGTGGTATAAATAAAATTAAGAACAAAACAGAGAAACAAAGAAATAATAACGTCATAATGTCATTATAGAGATGTATTCTGCCCTGCGAGCATTTTGACATCTATATGCTACACAGAAGTCTCGGCTAAATAAAAAGACTAAAAAGGTCAAAAAGTGAAATGTTTATAGACGTCTATGCCGTAGACGTCTGTAGCATAGACGTCTAATAGACTTCTATTAAAAAAAGATTACATGACTGACTGACGAATCGAAACAGACTTGAAAACGACAGGAACCAAACCATGAAGCGTGATGACAACATCATAACATCAGAAACCAAAAAGACATCAGGACAACAATGAACTGACGGGCAGACAGGACTTTTATACACGACAGGTAACAAGAGGCAGGTGAGAATAATCAACCTAATCATGGGCACACAGACAGAAACCATGACAACAGACACATAGTGGCATGGCTGGGGACGAGATGTGACAGTACCCCACACACACAAGGGACGGCTCCCGACGTCCCAAAAAAAAACCAAACCCGCACACGGGGGGAGCGGTAGCGCACCAGTCCAAATGGCCATGGCAAAGTCCGAACCGCGCTCGGCGGCAACTCTGGGAACATGAACCGCGCTCCGCGGCAACTCTGGAGACATGAACCGCAATCGGCGGCATTCGGGAGGGACATGAACCACAATCGGCGGCATTCGGGGGAGCCAGAACCACAATTAGCGGCATTCAGGGAGCCAGAACCACAATCGGCGGCATTCGGGGAAGTCAGGACCGCAATCGGCGGCATTCGGGGAAGTCAGGACCGCAATCGGCGGCATTCGGGGAAGTCAGGACCGCAATCGGCGGCATTCGAGGAAGTCAGGTCCGCAATCGGCGGCATTCGGGGAAGTCAGGTCCGCAATCGGCAGCATTCGGGGAAGTCAGGACCGCAATCGGTGTGTTAATGGCGGTGGCATGGTGAATTCTACACTAAAAGAAAAATACAGGAGGGCACTTGCTGATGGATGTCTTCACGGACATCTTTAACATTTCCCTGCAGCAGGCCATCATCCCGTCATGCTTCAAGGCTGCCACCATCATACCTGTGCCGAAAAATCCTGCTCTTTCCTGCTTCAATGATTACCGCCCTGTGGCACTGACCCCCATCGTCATGAAGTGCTTTGAGCGGCTTGTCTTGGCGCACGTCAGATCTGTTCTTCCCCCCATCGTTGACCCCTTCCAGTTTGCCTTCCGACCCAATCGGTCCTCTGAGGATGCCGTCTGCTCTGCCTTCCACTCTGCCCTCACCCACCTGGAGAACAGGGACTCGTATGTGAGATTGCTATTTGTAGACTTCAGTTCTGCATTCAACACCATTGTTCCACAGCGTCTCATTTGCAAGCTCGACAAGCTGGGCCTCAGTACCTCCCTTTGCAACTGGCTACTGGACTTCCTCTGTCAGAGGCCTCAAGTGGTCCGTGTGGGCGACAATGTCTCCGGCAGCATCACGCTGAGCACGGGGGCCCCTCAAGGCTGCGTGCTCAGTCCGCTGCTCTTCACCCTGCTGACGCATGACTGCACTGCGACCTACAGCAGCAACCGTGTGCTGAAATATGCCGGCGACATACTGTGGTGGGTCTGATCACCGGTGGCGACGAGACTCACTACAGATCGGAGGTCGACCTTTTGGCCGCATGGTGCAGGGACAACAACCTTCTGCTGAACGTCAACAAGACCAAGGAGATTATCATTGACTTCCGGAAGGGTCACAACCACCACCTGCTGCTGATCGTCGACGGTGCTGTGGTGGAGAGAGTGATTAGCACCAGATTCCTGGGGGTGCACATCAGTGAGGACCTCTCCTGGACCACCAACACTGCGTCGCTGGCGAAGAAGGCTCAGCGCCGCCTGTACTTTCTGCGGAAACTCAGGCGGGCAAGTGCTCCTCCCGCCGTCATGACCACATTCTACCGTGGCACCATTGAGAGCGTCCTCTCCAGCTGCATCGCTGTGTGGGGTGGTGGCTGCTCTGAGTACAACATGAAGGCCCTGCAGCGCATAGTGACCACTGCGAGTAAAATCATTGGGGCTCTACTCCCCTCCTTGAAGGAAGTTTACGCCTCCCATCTCACCCGCAAAGCGGCCGCGATTGTGTGTGATGTGAGTCACCCCGCTCACTCTTTGTTTGTACTTCTGCCCTCTAGGAAGAGGTACAGATGCCTGCGCTCCCGCACCACCAGACTCAGAAACAGCTTGGTACTCCAAGCTGTCCGGATCCTGAATTCCCTCCCCACTCCACCCTCTGATGCATGACGTCCTGTTCTTTTGCGCTATGATCTGGCTGTCTGCTATTAACACACTTGCGCTATTTTGCTGCTCTTATTTGTCTATTTATTTATTGTTTATTTGGGTTATTTGCTTATTACTTATTCGTTGCTCTTGTCTGTTTTTACTCTTTGTGCTATTTGATTGTGAGTGTTGTGTACTGTGTATAGTCACCGTGAGACGGTGGGAAACGTAATTTTGATCTCTGTGACTCTTAACGTGAAGAAATTGACAATAAAGTGGACTTTGACTTTTGAGATTTAGCCTCCTTTTCTTCCTGAGACATTTAACTGTCCACATCAGTATAGATATCCAACTTTTTTTTTCACCATTGAAATCTGATGTGTTTTCAAAGTGTTCCTTTGATTTTTGTGAGCAGTATATTAAGAACAGACACAATAGGATAAGCCCCTCCGTGAGTCATCACCTTATCGTGGTTGACAGGTTTGCATGCCCCTATGATCCTAGGAGCCTTGTCTGGGGCTTCATGGGTCAACCATGGCAGAAGGGTCCTAGGTAAGCGGCCAGACAAAGCACGGCTCACCAAAGCGCCTTATGATGAGAAACAAAAATGGACTCAGTTTTCCCTCGCCCGGACGCATGTCACCGGGGCCCTCTCTGGAGCCAGGCCTGGAGGTGGGGGCTCGAAGGCAAGCTCCTGGTGGCTGGGCCTTCGCCCATGGGGTCCGGTCGGGCATAGTCAAAGTCAAAAAGTCAAAGTCCGCTTTATTGTCAATTTCTTCACATGCCAGGCACATAAAGATATCGAAATTACGTTTCCCACCGTCCCACGGTGACTAGACAGTACACAACACTCACATCAAATGGCACAGAGTAAAAACGAACAGACAAGAGCAACGAATCGATAGCACGCCAACCGCTCCAGTTGCACAGCAGAGTCCGGAATGTTGCCAGCGACCTGACATTCGCCAGAAGAATGGAAGGCACGGCCGGGCGAGTTGGGTTCGCCGCTAGCCTGGCCCGGACTTCTCCGCGCTGTCCCCTTGTTGGGTCTAAATATGATCAGACATTAAATCACATGCTGGAACGAAGAGGAGAAGACAACCAGGATGAGTTTACTCGCGAGGAGAACGATAGAGAAAGGAAGCTCAGTTACAAGCTCCACCAGTTCTGAGTTCCTCCTCCACGTGCTCCTCTTTTTAGTGTCTTGGTTGCCCTGGTCACAGAGGCGTGGCCACACTAAAGGGAGGGGGGATAGTGGTTGTAGCAACGCTAATTAGCTAAGGAATGTAGTGTAGTGTGACCTAGCACTTGTCGGCCCTCGACCCCCGCATTGGGACTGCCGAGTCTGCTTTCTTCCCCCAACCAGTTGTCCTCTCCATGAGTGGCCAACTCCTCCTCGACTGTGATCAGATAACTTGAAGCACGTTGAATGTCACTTACCTGTGGAACAATGCAACTAAACCCTTGCTAAGTTTATCTTCTTAGTAAACTAACACAACACATAATAATATCTAGCCCTACTTAAACATTTCAACACATATTAAGTAAATGTAAGGTAACTGGTATACAGTTCCTTAAACGAGCATTGAGTAAATATGGGATAACTTTAATGTGACTATTTCAAACTGTATATAACCAGTTTTGATCATCTACAATCTATGAATCAAAGCTACAGTTAACTAAAAGGAATGAAGTCCCTAAACAAAGAACATCTCGCAAGCAAAGAAGACCTGCTCATTGTCATTGAAGACTTCTTACAAAACAAACACAAAAGTAACATAAGGACAGGAAGGAACCATAAGGCTGATGAAGATCAAAAGACATTCCTTAAACCAAATACAAAGTATTTAGTTTAAAGGAGAGTCGTAAACTCGTAAAATATAAGGCCTCCTGGTCTGGCAGGCCAAGGCTTCCCCCGAGATTATTCCAACATTTCCCTCCCGTTTATCACATATTTGCTCAATTTTTTACATCACCAAAAATCAACCACTTCTCAAGATTTTCAGTTGTCGGATCACAAGTATGAGCACAAACATGTTCACACCAAAAGGATAAACGTTGCAACATCATTCAGAAACACACAGATCTGGGAAAAAGTCTGTAAATTCAAATGCAAGAATTCCATCATCACCGTTATCATCAATTTGCTGGCGTTCAGACATTAGGCATACTCGGGCCATCTTGTCTTCCATGGGCAATATTGCTGTAGTGATGAGACGATTGAACAGAGCACGCAGACATGGAATACAACATCCACACAAGGTGAGTATAGCAGCAAATACTGCAATTAACACTATAATTGAGGACACAAGGGGTTTATACTTCCCAAAGGCATCCATCCAGTTGTCCCACATTGATGTGTCCACACCAGAGTGCTCTTTCGTCCTCATGTTGAGGGACCGCAGGCCTGCAATGGCCTTCGTCAGGCTCCCATCAGGGGCAGTGTTGTTGGGGATGAAGGTACAGCATTGTTCTCCGAACATTGCGCAGACCCCCCCCTTTCTCAGACAACAACATATCAAGAGCAATGTGATTCTGGAAGTCCATTAGGGAAGGCTAGCTGTTCATGCCCTGCCTCAAATCCCGCTTGTGTCCGTTTGCCCAATTTCAGCATGTTGCAATGGATGTAATTTATCCTGTCAACGTTTTTGTTCATCGTTCACCAGCAGCAAATGGAGGACTCCCATCCTACTGCAATTTGGTCAATTAATTCTTATTAATCAGGAACTCCTCTTGGGACTCCAATTGCATCAATTTCAGTCAGATCATCGTCGTCACTCAAATTTAAAGGCATTTTAGTTTTTACCAGCTTTTCCCCAGATCTTGGCATGTCGATACATATACAATTTCGCTTGACTACATTCTCTGAAAGCAATGGTTTCTTTCTTTTTTTTTTCTCAACAGATATTATATCTCTGTCGCACATTTCACAATCAGTAGACGTGACAGATTTCACACAATCTTTGGTCAATGGCAACGGTACAACATAAAGCTATTAATTTCATTCTTTAACATCTACATCGGTTGTTGACAAAGTACACAAATAAACATCATACTTTCTCCATGGCCAGATGCAACACAGCGGATCACACTGCAAAGGCCAAATTTATCTTTTTTTTAAATCAACACAATGCAGCATAATTTTGGGAGTGTTCTATATAAATTGCCAACTCATCTCTCCCCTATTCATTATGACTCTTAGTTCTCACAAATACCATATTGTTAAAGTTAACAAAACTGCAACCAAGATGGCCACCTAACATGCAATAACGTCATTGTTTCTTTACATAGCGTTTTTGCCCCTGTTAAAGCAATCAGTGTTCATTTTGAAGTCAATTCAATCCATTTTGAGAATGCATCTATTATGGTCAAGCATTATAACCCTATGGATTGTCTTTAGCACATGTCAAACAAGCTCTACGAAATAATTTTTTTTGTTTGGTTTTTATAAATGTTTTGAATATGAATCAAATCCATATGTTGTATAAAGCCGACTTGCCCCACTATCCCTCCTCTTGAGCCATGTGACACACACCATGGCTCAATATTACTGCCCATTTTATCATGTTTTTTTATTTTGGTAGGATAGGTCAGTCTTCTGGTCATCTATAGATGCCATTCTCGACTCTTGCCCCTCTTTTCGTCCATAATTGAATTTCAGTCTATGGATTTTGTCGCTGCACATCTTTAAAAATGTTTCAATAATTTAATCTGCTTCCTGTGTGTATAAAAGTTTGAAGTGACTTTTGCGTTGCAGCTATGCGGTTCTGTCAGCAAGCCCGTTACCTCGACACCTTATCAGTCTCGTACGTGTGCCCTGCACACGTATATGCACGTGTGCAGGGCACACGTACGAGACTGATAAGGTGTCGAGCTACCTTTTGAGGCAATTGGATTGCTTCCACAACTAGCTTAGCAAATAAATGAATGGCTTCCCCGCATGGGGAGCGATCCAGCTATCAAATGATTAGACATTTTCACTTTCTTGTACCTTCTTTAGTTACTTTACAATCATCTTTTCATCATTTATCACAAGAATCTTAGAAATTTGAATAAAAATCAGAATGTATGTTTTTATAACTTAGAGAACCCATATGTAGTAAGGTGTTGTATTACTACATACGATTCCATTATCATTTAATTTGACACATCTTTCAAAATTGCTTTTGTTTTGCGGTGCAAATCAGATAGACTACAGTCTAACAAAAAAAATGTTTGCACCTATTTTAGCCAATTTCATCCTTTTAACACAACACTGACAGCACACAGACAACACAAAAAACAGCAAAGACACAGCTCACAAACAATACCAACAAACAACGCTGCGCAAACGTCATAGAGGATGACGTTTTGGTCATACTTTTTTTTTCCATCAGTGCCTTTTATCCTTCATGCAAATGTCACCACTTCCTTAAGCATTACTCTTCTTCAAACATTCTCTGAAAAACTCACACTTCCTCTGCCTCACCCGCAGCCATAGCACCCCCCGTGCGAGGGGGGGGGGGGGACGCGGCATCAATGTTGATTGCTCACAGGCTGGCCATTTCCTGCAACAATCAAGATGCCGGCCCACCACCCACACGAGCATAGCACAGGCCCACGTGCACAGCTCAGACCCGCGACTACGCGCAAGCGCAGGCACGCTCTTCAATCTCACCCTCTCAAAGGGCAGGCCTACTTTACTGTTCCCCCTTCATCATGTTCACATTCAACATCTTTCACTGTCTTCGACACAACATTTGTTCTCTCTTATTCTCATCCTATCAAGCCACCTTTCTAGTCACTTTCTGTCACACACTTTATATTCTCTACTGCCACACCTTATTTTCTCTACTGCCACACCTCGGTCATCTTAGTTTCTCCAACCAATTTAAACATACCATCGTCTACTTCTCAACTTCCCTATTATCGCTCAACAGCCTCCTGAACATTCTCCATGACTAATTTCTTCCATAGGACACACATCTCACTCACACACATACACCCACCCACACACAAATTCATGAGGATCCTCTGCGCGCACACGCACGCACACACGTTTGGCGCACATGAAAGACCACAAAGAGCACACCAAGAACACCTTTTTGCTCATCTTATCTAATTTATTCTCTATTTTACTTTTAGAAGCTATTTGTAATTCTTTTCCTTTTATTTTGCAAATTTTAACTTCAGTGTTTCTCTCTTACTTTTCCTTTTAACGCGAATATCTCCTGTACATTTAAGCTAATTTCCGTTTCTTTTTGGCAGCCAGGTTCCCACTTTGTTACATGGGTTTGATCCGTTTATCTAGATTTTTATATCGATCAGGATCCTGGCTTTCAATTATTTTCCAATCTTTACATTTGAGATTATCTCGGATATTAATTTTGCCCTTTCCGTTCCCCATTTTAATCAATTTGGTCCCAACTGTAAAACCATAGGGGTTTCTAAAGTCGGGTGTTTCCAGTGGGATAACGAAAAAATCCTGTGGTGATTCTCACTTCTACCAGCGTACTGGTGGAGAATCCTTGCCTATTGCGTCCACAGAACCACGTTATGTGTTCCCCACTGCTTTAATATGGAATACTATGTCTAGTGATACGTATTCCCATTCACACTCTCAATCATTCAGTATTACGGTTTCCCGGGCACTCCGCCAACCCTTTAAACGGACCTTTCCGTTTTGTTACATCTCCGTTGTGTAACTTTAATGGACCTTTCCATTTTGGTACCTTTAGACGGACCTTTCCGTTCTAACCTAGGACTTTTATAGGGCACGACAAACCCTCGGCCGCACCATTCTTTTAACAAAAAAAAACAACTCACCCCCTGGTTCTCCTCACCTCTGCACCTCGGACTGCCTTCAACCTTCAGATCCCAGCTGACAAGCAGACAGCCAGCCTTTGAAAAGGATTCTAGGATCTCACCTATGGAGTTCCTCCCGCGCGGTCTTTCTGGATCTCTGCTGTCGTCAGCTGGAATATAATATAGTATATTGGCAGCCGGCTCGAAGGACCAAATAAATGTTGGGTCTAAATATGATCAGACATTAAATCACATGCTGGAACGAAGAGGAGAAGACAACCAGGATGAGTTTACTCGCGAGGAGAACGATAGAGAAAGGAAGCTCAGTTACAATCTCCACCAGTTCTGAGTTCCTCCTCCACGTGCTCCTCTTTTTAATGTCTTGTTTGCCCTGGTTACAGAGGCGTTGCCACACTAAAGGGAGGGGAGATAGTGGTTGTAGCAACGCTAATTAGCTAAGGAATGTAGTGTAGTGTGACCTAGCACTTGCCGGCCCTCGACCCCCGCATTGGGACTGCAGAGTCTGCTTTCTTCCCCCAACCAGTTGTCCTCTCCATGAGTGGCCGACTCCTCCTCGATTGTGATCAGATAACTTGAAGCACGTTGAATGTCGCTTACCTGTGGAACAATGCAACTAAACCCTTGCTAAGTTTATCTTCTTAGTAAACTAACACAACACATAATAATAATATCTAGCCCTACTTAAACATTTCAACACATTAAGTAAATGTAAGGTAACTGGTATACAGTTCCTTAAACGAGCATTGAGTAAATATGGGATAACTTTAATGTGACTACTTCAAACTGTATATAACCAGTTTTGATCATCTACAATCTATGAATCAAAGCTACAGTTAACTAAAAGGAATGAAGTCCCTAAACAAAGAACATCTCGCAAGCAATGAAGACCTGCTCATTGTCATTGAAGACGTCTTACAAAACAAACACAAAAGTAACATAAGGACAAGAAGGAACCATAAGGCTGATGGAGATCAAAAGACATTCCTTAAACCAAATACAAAGTATTTAGTTTAAAGGAGAGTCGTAAACTCGTAAAATATAAGGCCTCCTGGTCTGGCAGGCCAAGGCTTCCCCCGAGATTATTCCAACACCCCTCTTCTGCCTCCTCGCACACCGCTACAAACGCTGCTTGTCCGGGGAAGGAGTACCAGACGAGTCCGGCGATGATTCAGGCCGGAGTAGTCCCCGTGACTTTAATGTCCCCGTATCAAACTCCGAAACTCGCTTTCGCCGATGTTGAGCAGAACCTGCCTGCCGTACTTGTAGCGCAACGTGGTACAATCAGACAAACACACAAAACTGTCTGACAAACACTTATTAAACGAACAAAACACCGATCGGTTGGGACGGAGAGAGGCCGCTGCGTGGGCACGCGCCGCCATCTTGATTTAGCCCGAAAAGAAAACGTGGGTCCCCCTTACCATGGGCTCACCACCTGTAGGAAGGGGTCGGGTGCAAAGTGAGTTGGGGGGTCGGGGGGGGGGGGGGGTCGGAAGAGTCAGAACAGCAATCGGCAGCCTTCGGGGAGTCAGAACAGCAATCGGCAGCCTTCGGGGAGTCAGAATCGCAATCTGCAGCCTTCGGGGAGTCAGAATCGCAATCTGCAGCATTCGGGGAGTCAGAACCGCAATCTGCAGCATTCGGGGAGTCAGAACCGCAATATACAGCATTCGGGGAGTCAGAACCGCAATTAGCGGCATTCAGGGGAGTCAGGACCACAATTGCGGTATTCAGGGAGTCAGGACCGCGATAGGCGGCATTCGGGAGAGTCTGGACCGCGATAGGCGGCATTCGGGAGAGTCTGAACCGCAATCGGGGGAGTCTGAACCGCAATCGGCGGCATTCGGGGTAGTCTGAACCGCAATCGGCAGCATTCGGGGAGTCTACACCGCAATCGGCGGCATTCGGGAGAGTCTGAACCGCAATCGGCGGCATTCGGGGGAGTCTGAACCGCAATCGGCGGCATTCGGGGGAGTCTGAACCACAATCGGCGGCATTCGGGGGAGTCTGAACCGCAATCGGCGGCATTCGGGGGAGTCTGAACCGCAATCGGCGGCATTCGGGAGAGTCTACACCGCAATCGGCGGCATTCGGGAGAGTCTGAACCGCAATTGGCGGCATTCGGGGGAGTCTGAACCGCAATCGGCGGCATTCGGGGGAGTCTGAACCACAATCGGCGGCATCCAGGGAGCCAACGCTGTGCGCAGCGGCAAGAGCCACCATGCGCTGGAGCAGTGGGAGCTGGACCAGGGACCATCGCGGGTCCGGCACAGCTGGCTCGAAGTCTGGTGACAGCCGCAAGTCCAGCGACAGCCGCGGTGAGGCCAGATGGCGGCCGTGAGTCAGATGGCGCCAGGAGGAACTCCGACGGCGGCCGCGGGTCCAGCGTTGCTGGAGCGAAGTCCGACGGCGACAGCGGAGCCGATCGCGCTGAATCGAGCTCGGATAACGGACGTGGATCGGATGTCGCTGACAGGAGCTGGTGGTGGAGGGAGGTCCAAGCGCTGGTCGCTGTGATGATCGGATCATTCTGTCACGGATGGAATGGAGCAGGGTGACCAAGTGCAGCTTGGACCAGGGTATATTGGAGAACACAAACTAACAGACTCGGCAAACTGACTTAACAAAACAATAACATGACTGACTAACTGAAACAGACTTGAAAACGACAGGAACCAAAAAGACATGAAGACAAAAATGATCCAAGGGGGCGGGGTGTTCTTCTTCTTCTTCGTTGGGGTTTAACGGCAGCTTGCATCCTAATAGTTGCATTGCCGCCCCTACTGTTTTTTTTTTTTTTTTTTTTCCCATACATCACCACACTAAATTCTCTTCACCAGACCTGTGCTTTTTAAAAACTCAAAAAAACAGTGCTTTCCCTTGCCTCCCACTTGACCCTACTTCCAGAATGGTTTTCACAGATATTTCCTCAAGCCCTTCTGTCTGCAGCTTCTCCACCAACTCAACCCTTTGCCCGTAATATTTTCTACAGGAAAGCAGAGCATGTCGCACTGTCTCCTCCTCCTGACACTCAGAGCACAGCCCATCCTGATGTTTCCCCAGAAGGTGGAGAGTGCTGTTAAGAAAAGTATGTCCTATCCTCAGTCTGGCAATAATGACTTCATCCTTCATTGTCCACCCTCCTCTCCCACACATGAACTGACTCAGCCACTCTACTACACACTGAGAACAGGTGCTTCCCTTTGCTCTCCTGCTCCCACTGCTGTTGCCACTGCAGCATCACTTCCCTCCACACAATACTTTTACCCTCAGACTTAGACAGCGCTATGTTGGTCTCCACACGCTCTTTTTTCACTGCCTCTTTTGCCAGTTTGTCAGCCCTCTCATTCGCCAGGATACCCACGTGCTGGAACCCACATCAGTGCTACCTTAAACACCCTCGCTGCAATTTCCTGAATAAGGTCCTGTCGGCTCTGAGAACTGCCCCTCCCAATACTTTTAACTGTAGACACAGAGTCACTACACACCAAGAAATTACAATTTACAAGTTGCTCCGCCCATTGCATTGCCATCAGGATAGCAGCCAATTCCATATTAAACACACTTAGATTGTCTGATGTTCTCCTACATGACTGTACATTTAATTTACTTATGTAAAATGCTGCCCCTGTAGCCCCAGTTTCCTGGTCCTTTGAACCATCTGTAAAGGCTAGTATATGGTCAGTGTAGTTCTCCACCACCCTGCATTGAAACTCACGCACCAGATGTGCCTCTTTGTCCCTTAACTTGACTTCAAGCAGCTTTAGATCAACCTCTGGAGCCCTCAGCTGCCACAGAGGAGTCACTGGCCACAATACCACTGGGCAGAAATTCATGCCATAAACAGCCACCTCTTGCGCCACTGTCTCCCCAGTCCACCCAAAGCTTTCCCCTCTCCCTGCCCCTCTCCCCCAGCTCGCCTGAATTGCCGACTTAACTGGATGGTCATCCCCTTGGCACCTCAGGCTAACCCAGTAATTAGCCTGGAGCTGCTTCCTTCTAGAACTGAGTGGCATTTCTCCTACCTCCATTTGCAATGAGCACACTGGAGAAGACCTCACAGCCCCTGTTCACACCCTCAATGGATCTTATCAAGGATACATATATCTGGCTCAAAGATGACTTACTTGCTCCCCACTCTGTTCCAGCCAGACATCTCATTCCACTTAAAACTTTCTTAGATTTATCAATCACGTATGTAATGTGGTCTCTCCACGTGATCCTTACATCAAAAAATACTCCCAGAAACTTAAAACACTTTACTTTCTCCAGGCTCTTTCCATACAGCTGCACCTGCATACTCTCCTCAACCTTCTTTCTAGTAAAAATCATACATTTAGTCTTATCTATAGAGAATCTAAAACCCCATTTCCTTCCCCAATTCTCTCCTGCGTTACAGCTTCCTGCACTTTCTTCACAATATGTTTCATATTTTTTCCCCTCTTCCACAAACCCACATCATCTGCAAACAATCACTTGCCTACTCCTGGGTGCAGGTCTGTAAAAACATCATTAATCATTAAATTAAACAATAATGGGCTTATCACACTTCCTTGCGGGATCCCATTTTTAACAAAGCACCTCCTGGAGATTTCTAGGCCTATCTTAACCTGAATACTTCTGTTACTTAAAAACTCTATTACCCAATTAAACATACTTCCACCTACCCCCAGTAAGTGCAACTTTATCAAAAGACAGTCCACCCACAGCATATCATACGCTTTCTCTACAATCTAAAAACACTGCCGCAACCGTCTCTTTCCTTACCTGAGCTGTCCTGATTTCATGCTCCAAGCATACCAGTGAATCAGTAGTATTTCTCCCTTTTCTAAATCCACTCTGACAGCTGGCCATCAGTCCTCTTTCCTCCATAAAGTGCATCTGGCTCCCATTCACCAGTCTCTCCATTAATTTACCCATATGCGATGTTAAGGCTATAGGCCTATAATTTGTCGGATTGCTTGCATCTTTCCCTGGCTTTCTAATGGGTATAATAACCGCTTCTTTCCACGCTGATGGGATCTTCCCCTCCTCCCAAACTTTATTATACAAGTTCAACAACTTCCGCAATCCCACATCCCTTAAATGCCTTAACATGATATAACAAACACCATCTTTACCAAGTTCTTATATTTAGCCAGTGCCCTCCTCAATTCCCCTACTGTGAATGGGACATTATACTTATCTTCCAATAAACCTTTCTTGTGAATAGCCCCTGCATACACGCCTTTAGTTTCCTCTCTGCTCCTACTCTCTTCCTCTGCCAGGTTATTGGGACTATGTACTTTGCTCAGAGTGTTCACCATCATTTCTGCCTTTTCCACATTTGTTATAGCTATCTGGCCCCCATCTAAGAGGACTGGATAACCCCACTTCCTCCGATTACCTCCCATTTTCCTAATCATCCCCCACACTTCACCTATTGTAGTTGTGCTCCCAATAGAACTACAGTACTCCCTCCAATACGCCCTTTTTGTTTCTCTCTTTTCCACCACACTCTTCCCAACTACTTGCAGCCTTTGAGCTTTTGCAACCTGCTCCTCAGAGGTACACACAAGCAACAGATTGCAGTCATTCAACACTTTCGCAAACTCCACCTCTCCAACCTGTTTTCCAATTACATTGGTCAATTTAACTGGATCCATACCCTTCTCTCCACCCTCTCTTTCAAACCTCATTACAACCCTCCATTTCGCCTCTTTCCGCTGCCTTTCCACAACTTCCCTGAGACGCTTTACTCCCCTACTCCCCACCATCTCCCAACTCCCACTCCCCTCCTCTTCCTTATCCCCCTCATCCATACCCCAACTACTTTCTTCCTGTGTCCCTGCCATGGCCAGAGAAGAGAATAACAGCAGGCGTAATGTGTTTTGTTTTTTTTTTCCCCCTCAGCCCAGCGCCGCCATAACTGGCTCGCTACCTTCAAAATATCTAAAGCCTAGGTTCTTTCTGAAGAATTTCCATACAAGTTTTGTGCAGTTCCATGCAAACGCTCCTCGAATACGTGTCAGTGCGAGTCCGGGGGGGATGGGCAGACAGGACTTATATATACACACACGACAGGTAACAAGAGGCAGGTGAGAATAATCAAACTCATCATGGGCACACAGGAGGGGAGGGGCGAGCACACAGACAGAAACCATGACAACACACACATAGTGGAACGGCTGGGGTCGAGACGTGACACAGAAGTTGCATTGCTTTGTTTTGTTTTAAACGACCATTGACCCGGATGATGTGTGGTTATTTCTGTAACCTGATTAACGTCTATATTACCGTTTTGGCCCCAATGTAAGACGATGTTTTTTTGCATTGAAATAAGACTGAAAAAGTGGGGGTCGTCCTATATTCGGGCCCTAGACATGATACCCATTTTCACTTGTGCGCAGCGGTAAGTTAAAGGTTGCGGGTATCGACTAAGTATGTTGCTGTGATCGTGTGCGTCTTTGACACAAAGTGAGTATATACATTTCATTGTTACTACGGTCCATTTATTGTGACGTTTGTCCGATCGCGGTTTTCTTCGTGTGCGCGCTGTTTGATTGACAGCTCCAGCGCGCTCATAATCGATTGAGTATGATTCTGTGATCGTGTGTGTCTTTGACACAAAGTGAGTATATACATATGATTGTTACTACTGTCCACTGTTGTGCCGTTTGTCCGATCGCGGTTTGCTTCGTGTGCGCGCCGTTTGATTGACAGCTCGGCGCGCTCCTTTAAATTTGCCTTGCATCGTACGAGTGGTTGTTACCCAGCGGCATGGCGACTAACGGTCGCCAGCAAATGTCTTTTGTTCTCTCGATCGATGACTTATGTTTTGTGTGTTGCCGAAAGTATTTCATTCATGGTGGTTTATTATTATTTTTTGCCAATAATTCCGTAAACCAATCAAAACTGAACCACGTCAAGAGCATAACCATCCGAGCCAACCCCCTAGTAGGGGGTGTCCAAACTTTTTGCAAGGAGGGCCAGATTTGATAAAGTGAAGGGGCCCGGGGGCCGGTAGTTTTTTCGGACATTTTTTTTAACTACAATTTCATCCAAATAAACACTGTTATAAAACAAATTTCCTTCTCCCAATTGTCTTTATTTTTTAAATGACAAAATAACCAAATATAAGCCACTCAGGCAGATGTGAACAACTCTAAAAACACAAATTCTGCCTTTCATTCATATCTGAAGAGTCCGATAACATTGAACAAACTGTATGAAATACCTTAAATTTACATGAGTTTAAAATTATTTTCGCCTCATGAACATTTTAAACAGGAGTTATAAGTAATACATAAAATACGATAACATTGAACAAACTGTATGAAATACCTTAAATTTACATGAGTTTAAAATTATTTTCGCCTCATGAACATTTTAAACAGGAGTTATAAGTAATACAAAGCTGTCCGTTATTATTAAAACTTAAAACAAGTGAATTTTGCTCTTGTCATTCACAATATCTTTCAGAAAGTAATAGTTTGTGTCACGTCGACAGGTTCATAACATCAACAGTATTAACATGGCCACTTCGTAATATTTAATGTTAAGTAATATTTACTTTTGATTTACTTTTGACTCACAGCCCCGCGTGAAGAATCGCTGTTCTGATGCCAGTTCAGCTTGGAGCTGCTTCACTTTATGAGTGCGGTCACTCCCTGTTAGTTTGTCGTATGTGTTAGCATGTTTAATCTGATAGTCTCTTTGGGTTGAAATCCTTAAACAAGGCAACCACCTCTTTAGAAATTAGACAAAAACAATTGCCTTGATTTTCAGTGAAGTATTGTAATTCACATTTCTCTTGAAAGCGACAGCCCTCAATGTGAAATTTCCTTGTTTTCTTTGCAGTCGCCATGGCAGAAATGAGCGGAGAGGGGTGGTGCTGCCACTTCTCGGTAATAGGACGAATTAAAGTTTCAAGTTTTATGATTTTTTTTCATTATTCAGTTTGACAGTGCAGGTGGGCCATAAATAATACATTATAAGATCGAAGCTGCGGGCCGTATGAAATCTGACCGGGGGCCGGATTTGGCCCGCGGGTCGGAGTTTGGACATTCATGGCCTATACAATCCTCAGGCTCCCCAACAATAGCGGTAGCAGTTTGCATTATTTTATTGCAATGTTTTTCCTTCTTCAGATATGTTTTTTAGACTTCACTTTGATGGTTAATGCAGTTATTGCAATTTTGTTGTTTTATCAAAGTAGATTAGTTTATTTACATTTCAAAAACCAGAAGCCATTCATTTACAAATGTGATTAAACTTTAGCTTACTGTTAGGATATGGATTTTTAGCTATTGATCTGACTCCAAATTGCGATCAACACTTAACACAAGTTGCTATGTCCCAATCCACACACTGGCGCACCTAACAATTTTGCGAGTTCGTTCTGTCAAAGAGAAAACCAGTAGATCAATCAGACCAAATTTACCAATTGTTTATTCCTAACAAAGCGCACTAATACAGGCCTGGGTCCCGGGTCCCTCACACTAAAACTCGTGCGTTTTTGTGACCACCAAAAGACGACACATTCTTCCGGGTTGCCCAGTTTTAAAGATACACAATATGAATATTAAAACATGCAAAACATTGTGCGATGATTGGTCGATGGCCATCTCCTCCCCGTCGAGGTGTCATCACTCTGGTCAGGCGGTTGGATTTTTCCCGCTAAACCCAACCACCTGGACGTGAAGTTGTTCTTTGTTCCTTGTTCCTCACCGACCTCGAGGGGTTACCGTCCGGTACTCCCTTCGTCCCGTACCATCCCGTACTCCCTTCGTCCGGTACTCCCTGTCTGGGCCTGTTTTACAACACATCGCAGAAAACAAGTTCATGCAGTGTGCCTGCACATTCCTCACCCCCCACCAATCCACACGAGCACTCCAATACTAGATATTATATTGATATGATGAAGTTTAACACAACCTTAAAAAATATGTTTGCAAACTGCTGAAAGCACATTTCCCTTTACTTACATATTCAAATGTTCAGGTATTAAGATGTGATAGACGGTTTTTGCATGATTTGAATGAGGTAAAATAACATGCTTTTTCTCAAATATATTGGTATAATCATTTGTTTCAGATGTAATTATTTTCTGTATAAAAATTACATTTGGTGTTCAGAAAGTTTTTTTTCAAACTTGAGTCTTGATAAAGAGGGGGTCGTCTTATAATCAGGGCCGTTTTATATTCGGGCCAATACGGCATTCATTTTCTTATATACTAACAAATAATCAGTGACATACATTACCACCTGTAAATATTCATCTTAAAAATCCCTTGACTACAGGTGGCAAGAAATTCCATGTTTGCACCACAGCCGGTACTCCCAATATGTATGGGGGGGGGCAAAAAGGCATTAATTTTCTTATATACTAATAATCAGTGACATACATTGCCACCTGTAAATATTAATCTTAAATATCCCTTGACTTCAGGTGGCAGGAAATCCCATGGCCGCACTACAGCCAGAACTCCTGAAGGTACATAGTAATTCCTTGTTGTACCAGTTTGTGTTCCAAGTTAAATATGCGATTTATTAAAATTATTCACACAGATTATACACAATTCACAAATTATACACAGACAGACAAATGGCTCAAGCACATATTTGATATTTGTTCACCAGTACACAGTTTTTTTTAACATTATATTGTAGATTTGAATCCCAAAGCTGTCACTGTTTTTGCAGATGTCGGCACGCAGCTGTCAAAAATGGCGGAGGCAGTCATAAAAAGGCCAAGCTATAACCGTAAATTGAGATAAAAACAATTCTGGCGTCATGACAAACATGTAATTTCACCTTTTACCATAGTAATGAACCATGGCGACAGGTTATGAGAAAGAAATGAGGCGCAACAAAAAATTGGTTTTCATATGCAGTAACAATGATGTCATTAAAATGTAAACATAACTTTTTATAAGCTCAATAGTGCATGGAACATTAATGCAAACTACCTCCCAAGTTAAAATTGTGTTGTGTATTGAGTTAATTATCAAGTCTTATTCTTTTTTCCCCCCAACAGAGACTCTGACCCCACAGAGGCAAGCTCATTCTTCCCCCAGAACTCTCCCAAATCCACAATGTACAGATTTACTATGGATATATCATTAATTGTCGATGTAATCAATATTGTTTTGCGTTATGTTTGCAAAGTGATATTTTATTTGTTGTTTGAATGTATATCAATGCTGATGTTGAATTTTACAATCCCCCACCCCCCCCACCCCCCAGAGACTCGGACCCAACAGAAGGGTGTCCGTGCTTCCTTGCTAACTCCAAAAGGATGCTTCATACTTTTGATCAGAAAACGTTTTACTTTTACTGATATTTTTGTTTCATTCTTTGACAGTGAGAAGGTCATACAATTATTCCATGTCAATGAAAAGTAAGAAAAAAAGTTATTTGAAGGTATTAAACTAATTGTTGTCTCTGCACTAGTTAATTTTTGCATATTATTTCTGTTCTGTTCATCTCAGAGTTTCAGAAAATAATGATAGAAAGTATGGCATTCTTGATCGAAGAAGTTCTAAAATCAAACTCGCAAAATGAAAATGTTGTGGAGACACAGAGCCCTTCAACTACGGAAGCCATTGTTGTGGCGAACGGCAGCTGACTGTGCGCGCGCACGCTACTCATCTGCGTCAAATGAGCCAATCAGGGCGTGTGTGCTGCTCACCTGTATATAATGAAGGACGCCAGAAGGAAAGAACTGATCGGCAGAGACATCACCTTCAGCAGCACAAAAATACAGAGAAATACAGAAAAGTACCAAAAAGAGACAAAAGACTTGAACAGACAGCCGGTAAGCTCAAAAATCCTCCTTATTGCCAAGACAGATGACATGCTGCGCTAACTTGCAAACGGGTGAAGAAAATAAATGGAAAAAACGAAACAACAGTCTGGTTATTGAGTGGAATCCAGTTAAAGTTCAGTTCAATGCAACCCTTTAAGTGTGGGAAGAAGTAAAATGCTTGACAGTGAAAAACCACGTCCAGCTGGTTGAAGAAGCCCATCCAGCCAAACTCAAGCCCAGCCCACCAGCCGCTGAGTGCACGCCCAGCCCGCCAGCCGCTGAGTGCACGTCCAGCCCGCCAGCCACTGAGTCCACGCCCAGCCCGCCAGCCAGCCGCTGAGTCCACGTCCAGCCCGCCTGCCGCTGCAAAACTAAGCCCAATGTTCTCCGTAAAGCCTAAAATGGCCGAGTCAAAGTCTCCACAACAGCTGAAAAGAGAAAGAATGGCCGCCAAACAGAGATTTACCCGGCAAGCAAACTCACTGTTGAAGTCTTGAAAGAAAATGTCGGCCGAAGAACTGATGGAAGCTTTCAGCAAGGTCACACTTGAGGCGGAGAAGGTAATGGAGGCAAACGAGGAGGTGGAAACCTTCACTGAGGAGGCGGAGCTCGGTTCGACTGCCAAGGAGGAAATCAATGCAGAAGGGAGGAAAACAAGCTGGAGGAAGTACAGGATGTTGCCCAAAAGGTTCTGTGGCAAAGTTTTGGATGCCCTGAACTCTCACATGCGGTGGAAACAGCCGAGAAGGACTCTACGTCTGGCTGCAAGAAAGTCTGACCTGAAGCTGGAAGCGTATGAACTAATACTCAGCAACCTTTAACGGCTGGTGAAGTCGGCCAAAAAATCCATGCGCCAATGGACTTGGTGGGTCCCAGAAGAAGAGCGATCTGACTTCCGGCAGCACGTCAGGAGCGTAGAAGGCTCACTGTTGGAGTTAACCTTTGAGAAAGCTGGTCTACTTCAGACAACTGCAAAACAAATTCTCAGAGGAAATGCCAACCCAGTCACCTGCTATCAAGCTGAAACCAACAGCACTCCCATGGTTCGATGGCAACAAGCAGAACTTCTACCTCTGGAGAAAAGAGTGGGAGGCACTCCAAAAGCAGGGGGAACCGACTGGCTCCAAGGAGGTCAAGAAGATCCAGCTATTGGGCAGCCTGGAGGACAAAGTTGCGTAGGACCTTCGCCTGTCAACATATGGGACAGCAGAGGGGATCTTCCGTGTCCTCGAAAACAGGTTCGAAAATAAGACCGCAATTGCACTGGAAATAATTGAGGCGCTACAGGCACTGCCACCAGTGAAAAGTCACCAACCCGGAAAGATTGTGGACTTGATACAAATTGTGGAAAAGGCCCTGTATGACCTTCGTGGACTAGGAAATACTGGTGCTTTGAAGAACCCACTCGTCACAAAGTCCCTGGAAAGGAAGCTGCCAGAATGCTTAAAGAAGGAGTGCTGGTCCATGTGTCAGGAGAGGAAGAGGCCTCCCCTGAAGACAGGTTCGACATGCTCTTTGAATTCCTGAGAAGCCAGGAGAGAATTTACGAGCAGTTGGACCAGCTTAAGGACGATGACCCCAGCTGGAGAGCGGGAGGCAAGAGGCCACGTGTGAGCCCAAGTTCGGCGGCTGCAGGTGTGGAAATTGCCAACCAGGAGGGAAGGAGATGACAATCTCTGAAGAACGGGAGCTGGAGCAAATAAAGTATGGACTGACATACACCACTGGAGATTGCCACAGCGAGAAACCACACTTGCATGCCAAATATCCCTGGGTGGAAGATCCAGTAACATTACCAAACAACAGGATAGCCGTCGAAGCAACGTTCCTGAGGACAGAGAAGCAGTTGGAAAAGGAGCCAAAATAGAAGGCAGCCTACAAAGCACAAATCCATGAGATGGTTGGGCGGGACGCTGCTGTGAAACTGTCCAAAGAAGATTTGGCAAACTGGACTGGTCCTGTGTGGTACATCAGCCACTTGATTGCTCCATACCCTCACTCTGTGTCTATGCCAGTCTGCCTCGTCTGGAACAGTAGTCAGAGATTCAGGGGCCAGAGCCTAAATGATCACCTCTTCAAAGGCCCAGATGTCCTCAATAACATCCGGGCTGTCCTCCTCCGATTCCGGCAAGGTGTCTTTGCGGCACTTGGGGACATAAAATAGTTTTACAATTCTGTATGGCTCAAGGACCGAGAAGTACACCTCCATCGCTTCTTGTGGAGAGATTCTGATCAGGAGGACCTCCAGGAATATGCCATCACGAGGGTCAACATTGGTGATAAACCAGCAGGCTGCATTGCACAAGTCGCCATGCGGGAGACAGCCAATCTGCCTAGGTTCCACCATCTTGCAGAGGAGCGTCGAGTGCTGGAGCAGGACACGTATGTCGATGACATCTCGACCTTGCATGATGACCTGCATCACCTCAAGCAAATAACGGCCAATGTTGAACACCTCCTGGAAGCTGGAGGATTTTATATGAAGCCATGGGTCTACTCAGGCCAAAGTAGGAGGTCAGAACCAGGTGACCCCCAGAAGAAAAACCCCTCACTGATGGTACTTCCAAATCAAATCTCTGGTCTTGGGTATGATCCAGAGAGTGACAAGCTTCACTTGATGGTGGCTGTGAACTTCTCCAAAAAGAAAAAGAAAATGAGGCTTGGAATAAACCTGCCAAAAGAGGATATCAGGGCCCAGGCACCAAATCCACTCACCCGGCGAGAGCTCCTCAGTCAAGTCTCAGGGCTGTAGAATCTCCTCGGCTTTGCGACACCAGTGAAACAGAAGGGAGCCATCTTGGTGAGAAGAGCGTTCCAGGAAGCAAAGGTCAACTTCAGTCCAGTAGAGAATACTGTCGAAGGGCCTTTGAGAAGATGCCATCTGCCTCCTTGAAGACTACGCTGAGCTCAGCCAGTTGAAATTCACCAGAGCCTAGACACCACCTGACCCATGTGCCAAGCCCTGCGGTATCACCTTCTCCGATGGCAGTGAGTGTTTTTATGGTGCCCTACTCTACCTACCATGGGAAATGGCTCATGACGTGACCCTACGACTGGTCGAAGCCAAAGCCAGGCTGACACCTATAGTCCACAAAGGGGACGCTGTCAAGGCTGAGGTCTGTGGAGCCGTTTATGCTGCTCGTCTGAACAAGCACTTTCTGAAGCACTGCAGCATCCGTGTGGAAAAGTGGTATCACCGTGTTGACAGCCAGACAGTCCTGGGAGCTGTCCAACGCAAAAGCTACAGCTACCAAACATTCTTTGCCAATAGAATTGGAGAAATACAAGGCAGCATGAATGTCCAAGACTGGTGGTAGATCCCCGGACCTCTCAACATTGCTGACATTATCTCAAGAGGGGCAAACCCAAAGGAGCTGGATGAAGGCACAGAATGGCAGCTGGGTCCCAAGTTTCTAAGTCTCCCAGAGAGTGAGTGGCCAGTGAAGTCCGCAAAAGATATATAGTACTACAACGGCCTTAGTCAGGGCAATGCACACCTGGCTCACTAAAACTGACTCCAAACCAACAATGGTGAGAGTACTGTTGGCAGACATGTCCAAAGCCTTTGATAAAATCGACCACGGGATCCTGATGCAAAACATACTGGACCTAAAACTGTGCCCATCTCGGACAGCCTGGCTACTACATCACATGGAGGAGACATAGAGTGGTGGCTGAAGTCACATCTGGGGTGCCACAAGGGGGTGTATTTTCCCCATATGTCTTCCTTCTTTATATGGCCACCCGGGATGCTTTGTTTGAGGATACTTTTGATGTTGGATATGCAGATGACATCGGGCTGTCAAGAGCGATCCCCATATCCAGCATCATGCCAGACTCATCAATGTGCCTGGAGGCACAAAGGCTGGACGAATGGGCAGCAAAGCATAAAATGACACTCAACAGGAAAAGTCGGTTGAACTCCAGATATGTTTTGCACGAAACCTACCACAACCTCCCCCACTGATGCTGGGGGGCCAGGAGGTACCTTTTGTGGAAACTACAAAGTATCTAGGATACCATCTTGACCAAAACCTGACTGGAGATGTACACATTGAAAACGCAGTAAAAACTCACAGTGATGAGGAGACACGGTCTACCTGCAGATTACAAAAAACAAAGATTAAAGTCCCAATGATCGTCACACACACATCTGGGCGTGGTGAAATTTGTTCTCTGCATTTAACCCATCCCCGTGTGATTTTGATCCATCCCCTGGAGGAGAGGGGAGCAGCAGTAGCAGTGCCGCGCTCGGGAATCATTTGGTGATCTAACCCTCTGATTCCAACCCTTAATGCTGAGTGCCAAGCAGGGAGGAAATGGGTCCCATTTTTATAGTCTTTGCTATGACCCGGCAGGGGTTTGAACCCACAACCTCCCAATCTCAAGGCGGACACTCCACCACTAGGCCACTGAGCTGACCTTATCACTATCTACACCACTCTCATTACGCCGTGTCTGGAGTACAGTTCAGTGCTCTTGGTGGGCTGCTCTAAAAGACAACAAGCAGAGCTCAAGCGAGACCAGACACGTGCCTGCAAAACCATCAGAAGTAGAGCAGGCAACTTCTCACAACCCCTTCTATCATTTCAGACCAGGAGGGAGGAGGCTGCAGTGAAGCTGGTCAGAGACATGCAAGATCAACAACATCCTCTGCATGACCTGTTACCTCCGACACGAACCTGTTACCTCCGACACGAGGCAGCTGCACTGCCAGGAGTTTGGGAAACCAACAAAAGCTGACTGAACCTGAACCCAGGGCCAAGACCACCTTGTATACTGCAGGGAGGCTGTATAACGACATTATTTAGACATTATTTCAAACAATCAAAACAGCATGGCCACCAGAACTGACACTTTTTCCATGCCCATGCTCAGAACCTTTTCCATGCTTCGCTGCCTTGAAAAACATGTCTTGCTTTTTTTTAATATTTAATAATTTAATTTCTTGTTGTTGTATTGTAAAGTTCTGCTGGTTTTCAGTAGGACCTTATTTGGCTCCACTGCAAGCATGAATTAACAGTCAAGTCAAGTACTTTATTAATTTTTATTTTTACATTGTGGTTTTCCATTGAAGTACTATTTTATTTTTTAGATTTTGTCCTTATGCAGAGGTTTTAATGTATACTGCATTTATGCTTTTTTATGCATTTATTTAGATTTGCAGACAGCACCAAGAGCTCAGTATGTATTCACTGCTGACATACACATACATCTGCGTTACTGAAACAAAGTTAGACGTTTTTGGACTCCAGGATGATTTTCCAAAACATTCAGGAGCTACACAAAGTTAAGGATAGCTGGTTACATTTATTGAAGAGAACCTCATTATTGAATAGACGTCTAGATATTCAAATGATCACTAGCTAATAGACGTCAATTAGACATCAAAATGTAACCTGATATACAGTAGATGTCTATTTTAGGTTATTTTATAGACCTGAAATAAACGTCTAAATTAGGTCTATATCCATCCAGCCATCCATCTTCTTCTGCTTATACGGGGTCAAGTCGAGGGGACAGCAGCTTTAGGAGGGACTCGCAGACTTCCCTCTCCCCAGCCACTTCATCCAGCTCATCTCGGCGGATCCGAAGGCGTTCCCAGGCCAACTGAAAGACAGTCTCTCCAGCGGGTCCTGGGTTGTCCACAGGGTCTCCTACCGGTGGAACATGCCCGGAACACCTCAATAGGGAGGTGTCCAGGAAGCATCCTGATGAGATGCCCGAGCCACCTCATCTGGCTTGTCTCAAGGTGGAGGAGCAGCTGCTCTACTCTGAGCCCGGACACCCTGCGGAGGAAACTCCTTTCGGCCACTTGTATCCGGGATCTCGACCCATAGCTCGTGACCATAGGTGTGGGTCGGAGCGTAGATCAACCAGTAAATTGAGAGCTTTGCCTTTTGGTTCGGCTCTCTCTTCACCAGGACGGACCGGTACAGAGTCCGCATTACTGCCGACGCTGCACCGATCCGCCTGTAAATCTCGCGTTCCATCCTGCCCTCACTCGTGAACAAGACCCCAAGATACTTGAACTCCTCCACTAGGGGCAGGATCTCGTCCCTGATTCGGAGAGGGCATTCCACCCTTTTGCGACCGAGGACCATGGACTCTGATTTGGAGGTGCTGACCCTCATCCCGACCGCTTCACACTCGGCTTCGGACCACTCCAGTGAGAGCTGGAGATCACGGCTTGAAGAAGCCAACATCACCACGTCGTCTGCAAAAAGCAGAGACGTAATGCTGAGGTCCCCAAACCGGACACCCTCAACGCCTCGGCTGTGCCTAGAAATTCTGTCCATGAAAGTTATGAAGAGAATCTGTGACAAAGGGCAGCCTTGGTGGAGTCAAGTCAAGTTTATTTATATAGCCCTAAATCACAAACAAGTCTCAAAGGGCTTCACATATACAAAAAAATGATAATTATTCTCAAACATCCCCTGATCTTAAACCCCCAGGAGGGCAAGGAAAAACAAAAAAAAAAAACTATCAGGGGAAAAATGAGAAACCTTGAGAAGGGATCACAGATGGTAGGATCCACCTTCCAGGACAACCAGGCTGCAATGGATGCAGAGAGGGCACATAGAATACATAATATTAAAAAAATCAAAGAAAAAGTGGATGTCCAATTCAAGGTGAAGAGCTGCAGGAGGTGCCCTCGATTGTCCTGGCAGTGTCTTCGAGGGGGGTAATCCGCTGCAGTTCCTTCATCCTGATTGGTGCACGAGAATCCAGACAGCTGCTGTCAGTTTGGGTGTCACCTAACCACTTCCCCAGCCGGCACGTTTACGGTCACTAAACGTTGATGGTAGCTTAAGGGAATTTGCTTTAAATTCCAAAAATTTTGTTTCACGTCGATGCATAGTGTATGTAGTGGTTTTCTTAAGTAAAAAAAATCTCAAGTGAATAAAATCTTTTTGAAAGTTTACAACTGTACATATAAGGCATATAACTGCCTTCATTTAAAAAGGAAATGTTATTTTTGACAAGAGGTTATGCCGTATACATTTATAATTCGTATACGGCTCGGTGGTGCAGTGGGTAGCACGTCCGCCTCACAGTTAGGAGGGTGTGGGTTCAATTCCACCTCCGGCCCTCCCTGTGTGGAGTTTGCATGTTCTCCCCGTGTCCGCGTAGGTTTTCTCCGGGCACTCCAGTTTCCTCCCACATCCCAAAAACATGCTTGATAGGCCGATTGAGGACTCCAAATTGTCCCGAGGTGTGAGTGTGAGTGCGAATGGTTGTTCGTCTCTGTGTACCCTGCAATTGGTTGGCAACCAGTTCAGGGTGTCTCCCGCCTACTGCCCGATGACGGCTGGGATAGGCTCCAGCACGCCCGCGACCCCCGTGGGGACTAAGCGGTTCAGAAAATGGATGGATGGATGGATGGATGAATGGATGTGAATTCAAATCTAATGTAAATAATCGCATTACTTTTGCAGATGTCAGCACCTCTCTTTCAAAAATCGCCATGGCTATTATAAAACAAAAACAAGATCAAACAGATCACAAATTTCAGATTTTCTGATGGCATGGCAAAGATGTAATTTACCTTTTTACCCATATTGTGATTTTTGTGACTCCAGATTTAGCTCAAGAAGTGGCACGTGAAAAGGTAGGTTTTTATCTTCTGTCGTCATTAAAATTTGTACCTAACTTTGTTTTGTGCTCAACAGGGCTCGGAACACTAAGACAAATAAATCACTTCAAAAGTTAAAATTGTTTTGTGTCATGTGATTAACAGCGGTTAATGGGTGAATTGTCAAATCAGATATCTTCTTTTTCCCTTTCCCTCTTTTTCAGACTCCACGCCTGGAGAAAAGAGGAGCATCTGTTTTAAAAACTGACCGGACTCCACAAGGTACAGCTTGATTTTTGACTTATTATTGATTGTAGAAGTTATCGCAACTGCCTTGCGTTATCTTTGGAAATTGATCTGTCTGGTGGTTTGAATATACTTATGTATGCTTAGCTACTGTTGAGCATATGCAAAAAGCGTAATTGCAATCTTCAATATGGAACTTGCATTCATGACATGTCATTGCCTTGACTTTCACACTCCGGAAACCGGGGCAGATGTCAAAGTGCAAAATAAAACCCAGGTTTACCCTGTACATTTTCATCATTTGGAGAACAACTTGTAGAACAAGCAATTTTATCAGTACTATTTTAAAATAACGTGATTGGATATGTACAACAGCCAAATTAAATTGCACCACATTCAAAGGGGACCGACAAAATGCCATAATCTTTTTTTCAAACAGGACAACGTTTATCATTGGAGAATGGTTCATTTGAATCTTGCAGCTAACATTTGCTTCATTCTTCAACGGCTAGGAAGTGAGTGTGAAACGCCCATGACAGGGAAAAGTAAGAGGTTTTTTTTGTAGGCATTAGTCATTTAAAAAGAGGTCATGGCTTCAGTAATTTAAGTGAGTATTATTTAATAATAGTATTTATATCTATTTCTCTTTATTCTCAGAGTTTCTGAAGGTCATCGTGGAGCCCCCTTCTGGCAATCCCTGTGCTGCAAAGCCTCAACTCTCATTCAGAATGTGGTGCGGAGAGTGGATGGTGCCCATGACTGATCTGGAGACCTTTGACATGATGTCCAAGGAAATAAATGACAAACAGAATGCAAGACTGAATGACAGAATGATTAAGCTTAGAATTGGTTAGTCAAAATTTCGGATGACCCCCCTCACTCTTGATAGTGTCACGTCTCGTCCCCAGCCGTTCCGTTATGTGTCGGTTGTCTTGGTTTCTGTCTGTGTGCTCGCCCCTCCCCTCCTGTGTGCCCATGATTGGTTTGATTGTTCTCACCTGCCTCTTGTTACCTGTTGTGTATATAAGTCCTGTCTGCCCCTCACTTCCCATCGGATCATTGTTGTCTGTTATTTTGTTGTTGTTGCATCTTCATGTTTATGGTTCCTGTCGTTTTCAAGTATGTTTTGGTTAGGAAGTCATGTTAGTTTTGTTAAGTCAGTTCAGGTTATTGAGTCTGTATTTTGAGTTCCTCCAATAAACCCTGGTCCAAGCTGCACTTGGTCGCCCTGCTCCATTCCACTTCCCCCCGTGACGGATAGCTTACAAATGGAACCTGTAGGGTTCTGTTTGGTTTAATTGCTGTACTGTCAACATTACTGGTACTGTTTGTTTATGCTTCGTTTGTGCTGGTTTGTGCCGCAATAACTTTTGTTTGTGCTGCTACGGTTTTGTAGATATTACACATTTAATTTATGGAAATGACGTCACTCAGCCCCCCCCCCATTTACTTCCAAATGGACCCAAAATGGTACAGTTCGTTTGTGCTGGTTTGTGCTGCAAAAAGCAATCGCTGTGCTGCAGAGCCTCAACTCTCGTTCAGAATGTGATGCAGAGAGTGAACAGTGCCCATGACTGATCTGAAGTCCTTTGATTTATTAATTTATATCGAGACGTCACTCAACCCCCCCATTTACTTCCAAATGGACCCAAAATGGTACTGTTTGTTTGTTCTTTGTTTGTGCCGGTTTGTGCCGCAATAACTATTGTTTGTGCTTCTACGGTTTCGTAGATATTACACATTTAATTTATAGCAATGACAGCGCTCAGCCCCCCCCCCCCCCATTTACTTCCAAATGGACCCAAAATAGTACCGTTCGTTTGTGTTTTGTTTGTGCTGCAAAAAGTTTCATTTGTGCTGCTACGGTTTCGTAGATATTGCATATTTAATTTACAGCGAAGATGTCACGTAGCCCCCGCCCCCCATTTACTTCCAAATAAACCCAAAATGGTACCGTTTGTCTGTGCTTCGTTTGTGCTGGTTTGTGCTGCAAAAACGTTTGTTTGTGCTGCTACGGTTTCGTAGATGTTACACATTTAATTTATAGCGATGATGTCACTCAGCCCCCGACTTACTTCCAAATGGACCCAAAATGATACCGTTTGTTTGTGCTTCGTTTGTGTATTGTTATTCGATGTAACAAAGACGTCTCACACGTAATCGTTATCAGTATGTTCTCTTTTATGTCATTCAATGCTCTGGTGGTACACTTTACGGCAGACTGTCAATTGCCTCTTTTTACGACAGTTACTGCTATCAGTACATCTTCCCTCTTCATGAGAACAACATATTCTTGAAAGAACGTATTATGGGAAAGAACCCACAATAATAGGTGTCTGAAACAAGCAAAAAAGGGATATGAAACAAGCAAAGTAAACTGAGCATTCAAAAAATCTGCACATCATTTAAGAACACATCTGCAAATGAATTATGGAGTATTAAATGTGCAAAGCTTAGCACTGTCTTCGTCAATCTTCAATTGCCAAAACCCATGTGATGCGTCCATCTTAGCACCTGTATTTAGCTCCTGTCATTTCACTTATCATTTCTTCTCTTTTCGGTATTTGATAGTGTTCCCTTTTAATGTTAGCGTTCAGATCCTTTGAGTCCATGCAAACGCGCAATTTGTCACTTTTCCTTGACCTGACACAGACCATAGAATTCACCCAGTAAGTGGGCTCCCAGACTCTCCATACAGTCCAGTTCTTCCTTGAGTCTGCTGCGGAGCGCAACTGGGACTCTTCTGGGAGCGTGAATGACAGGTTGCGCATCCTCTCTGTCTGATGGAGTATGTGAAGGGTAGTGCCCCAAAGCCCTGAAAGGCATCTGCATACTTATGCACGATAGCAGCATAAGACAGGCTTGGACTGCCTGACGAGGTACAGTACATACTACATCCAGCGTTTCATTTATGGCATAAACTCGCTTAACCAAGCCCAAATCCACACAAGCTTCGTCCCCCAGTAATGTCTCATGTCCATCTCAAAGTCAAAGTCCGCTTTATTGTCAATTTCTTCACGTTAAAGCACACAAAGAGATCAAAATTACGTTTCCCACCGTCCCACGGTGACTAGACACAGTACACAACACTCACAATCAAATAGCACAAAGAGTAAAAACGAACAGACAAGAGCAACGAATAAGTAATAAGCAAATAACCCAAATAAGTAAACAATAAATAAATAAATAAATAGACAAGAGCAGCAAAATGGAGCAAGCGTGCTAATAGCAGACAGCCAGATCATAGCGCAAAATAACAGGACGTCATGCAGCAGAGGGTGGAGGGAATTCAGGATCCTGACAGCTTGGAGTACGAAGCTGTTGGCGAGCCTGGTGGTGCGGGAGCGCAGACATCTTTACCTCTTCCCAGAGGTCAGAAGATCAAACAAAGAGTGAGCGGGGTGACTCACATCACACACAATCGCGGAGCCTCAACAATCTTACTAGCAGTGTTCACTATGTGCTGCAGGGCCTTCAAGTTGTACTCAGAGCAGCCACCACCCCACACAGCGATACAACTGGAGAGGACGCTCTCAATGGTGCCACGGTAGAATGTGGTCATGACGGCGGGAGGAGCACTTGCTCGCCTGAGTTTCTGCAGAAAGTACAGGCGGCGCTGAGCTTTCTTCGCCAGCGACGCAGCGTTGGTGTTCCAGGAGAGGTCCTCACTGATGTGCACCCCCAGGAATCTGGTGCTGCTCACTCTCTCCACCACAGCACCGTCGACGGTCAGCGGCAGGTGGTGGGTGTGACCCTTCCGGAAGTCAATGATAATCTCCTTGGTCTTGTTGACGTTCAGCAGAAGGTTGTTGTCCCATATATAGACGTCATTTAGACGTCTATAAAATAACCTAAAATAGACGTCTATATCAGGTTACAGAAATAACCAGTTCACATGTACGGATCAATATGGTTGATTAAAAACAAAGCCAAACAACTTCTGTGCATTATTTATACAACTGACAGCTGTTTGAGACTTTAAAATTTCAAAATATGATCATATTTGATGATTTTAATTTAGACGTCTATTTTAGGTCTAAACATAGACCAATTTTAGACATCTAAATTAAGTCTATACATAGACCAGACGTCTAATTGACGTCTATGGCTGACAGGGTCACTAATCATACATCTCATTTTAGGTAAAAGCAGAAAATGCTTTTGTTTGTTTGTTTGTTGGTTTTTCGCTAGTACATTGGCACCATTCATCCCAATTTCATTTCATGCACTGTTAACAGATGACTTGCTGAAATGGGAATTGGAATGAAGCCATTTTGCTTATCTCGTCCCACCTCACCTGCAATTTACATCACCTAGCTCCACAATTACACATTCTATATGTTACTTTTGGTACCACAAAAAGAACAAGAGTGACATTCCATGTTGTATTCAACAACAACATGTTTTTATACACACACACGCATGCACACAAACAACAACCGGAGTGCCTGGAGAAAACCCACAGGCACAGAGCGAACATGCAAGCCCCACACTGGAAGGCCAGGGCCAGAATCGAATTGACGACCTCTGGACTGTGAGGCGACTTGCTAACTTACTTACCATACAAGTCTATTTGAAACTATTTGTCTGTTTTTTTGCTGCAGAAGTTGTCAACTTCAGTAAAAAAAATAAAATAATTGGTAGTATTCGGGCAAAAACGTAACCAGAAAATTTTGTTAAAAATACTGTTGCACTGTAAAGTAATATACAGAAAAAGATACCTACCGTATTTTCTGGACTATAAATGGCAATTTTATTTCATACTTTGGCCGGGGGTGCGACTTACGTATATTCTGGAGCAATTTATATGTGAAATTATTAACACATTATATAATGCATGGGAGTTCTCTCAACCAGTGTTTTGTGGACTTGGAGAAGACGTTCGACCGTGTTCCTCGGGAAGTTCTGTGGAGGGTGTTTCAGGAGTACGGGGTGCCGAGCCAACTGATAAGGGCGGTTCGGTCCCTGTATCAACGATGTCAGAGTTTGGTCCGCATTTACGGCAGTAAGTCGCATTCGTTCCCAGTGAGGGTTGGACTCCGCCAAGGCTGCCCTTTGTCACTGTTTCTGTTCATAACTTTTATGGACAAAAATTCTAGGCGCAGGATGAGGGTCAGCACCTCCAAATCCGAGTCCATGATCCTCGGAAAAGGGTGTAATGCCCTCTCCAGATCGGGGATGAGATCCTGCCCCTAGTGGAGGAGTTCAAGTATCTTGGGGTCTTGTTCACAAGTGATGGCAGGGTGGAGCGCGAGATCGACAGGCGGATCGGTGCAGCGTCGGCAGTAATGTGGACTCTGTACCGGTCCATTGTGGTGAAGAGAGAGCTGAGCCAAAAGGCAAAGCTCTCAATTTCCCATTCGATCTACACTCCTACCCTCACCTATGGTCACGAGCTATACTGTCAAGATCTGTCACAGTTCGTTTCCTTGTTTTAATGTCATAGTTTTGGTTCGCGTGTCTGTGTGCTCGCCCTTACCCTCCTGTGCTCTGATCAGTGTAATTGCCGTCACCTGCCTCTCGTTAACTGTCTTGTATTTACCGTAATTTTCGGACTATTAGTCGCTCCGGAGTATAAGTCGCACCACCCATAAAATGCACAATAACGTGAAAAAAAAACATATATAAGTCGCTCCGGAGTATAAGTCGCACTTTTGGGGCAAATGTATTTGTCAAAATCCAACACCAAAAACAGACACGAACCAGCAACAACAGGCTAAACGATACGGTATGCTAACGTGACATACACAAACAAGAGGCTGAGAACGGGCCTAACGTAACATTCAGAGTTATTCAAATGATTATTACATAAATAACACGTTTATCAAACTATCTGTGTCACTCCAAATCATAAAATACATCGATCATCGATCGTGTAAAGTTTACACTGGGATGTCCAAACATTTTGCAAAGAGGGCCAGATTTGATAAAGTGAAGGGGCCCGGGGGCCAGTAGTTTTTTCTTCTCGCTGTTCTGATGCCAGTTCAGCTTGGAGCTGCTTCACTTTATGAGCGCGGTCACTCCCTGTTAGTTTGTCGTACGTGTTAGCATGTTTAATCTGATAGTCTCTTTGGGTTGAAATCCTTAAACAAGGCAACTACCTCTTTAGAAATTAGACAAAAACAATTGCCTTGATTTTCAGTGAAGTATTGTAATTCCCATTTCTCTTGAAAGCGACGGCCCTCAATGTGAAATTTCCTTGTTTTCTTTGCAGTCGCCATGGCAGAAATGAGCGGAGAGGGGTGGTGCTGCCACTTCTCGGTAATAGGACGAATTACAGTTTCAAGTTTAATGATTTTTTTTCATTATTCAGTTTGACAGTGCAGGTGGGCCATAAATAATACATTATAAGATCGAAGCTGCGGGCCGTATGAAATCTGACCGGGGGCCGGATTTGGCCCGCGGGCCGGAGTTTGGAGCGTGGTGTAAACAATGCCGCGTACGCGCGCCGTCGGACTCGTGATTTGCATGTCTAATTATTCCACAGACCCATATAACGATATATAAAGTATATTTCAAATAACTATCATATAGCAACAATATTACCAAACCATCTGTCACTCCAAATCATAAAATACATCGATCATCGGTCGTGTAAACAATGCCGCGTACGCGCGCCGTCGGACTCGTGATTTGCATGTCTGGCGTGATGTGTGCTGCATGCTGTCCATCACAAGCAGAGCTTGCATCCTAAATTGCATTGCTGCCCCTACTGTTTTTTTTTTTTTTTACATCACCACACTAAATTCTACGGCAGAGGATTAGGGCCAGTGAAGAAGAAAAAAACGAGGGGTGACTGACTTTATTCTCAGAATTCTGACTTTAAAGTCGGAATTCTGACTTTAAAGTCAGAATTCCCCATTTCTGACTTTAAAGTCAGAATTCTGACTTTATTCTCAGAATTCTGACTTTAAAGTCGGAATTCTGACTTTATTCTCAGAATTCTGACTTTATTCTCAGAATTCTGACTTTAAAGTCAGAATTCCCCATTTCTGACTTTAAAGTCAGAATTCTGACTTTATATGGGGAATTCTGACTTTAAAGTCAGAATTCTGAGAATAAAGTCAGAATTCTGAGAATAAAGTCAGAATTCTGACTTTAAAGTCAGAATTCTGCCACCCCTCGTTTTTTTTTCTTCACTGGCCCTAATCCTCTTCCGTAAAATTCTCTTCACCAGACCTGTGCTTTTTAAAAACTAAAAAAAAACAGCGGTTTCGCCTCCCAGTTGTTGCGTCACGGCCAATGGTGAAATTTAAATCACCCTCGTTCAGTTTAGTTTGAAAATAACTATATTTCTTTTTTGTTTTTTTTTGTTTTGTTTATTTGTTTCATGAACTTGAATATTGTGCTTTAAAGTGTGAATTGCTTTATTCGTTTTTTCAGTGTATTAAAAATAATAGTTGAGGTGATCAACTACTAGTAAGTAATGTGTTAATGATCAAGTAAATTTTTTTGAAAAAAAAACACATATATGTCGCTCCTGAGTATAAGTCGCCCCCCCACCCAAACTATGAAAAAAAACGCGATTTATAGTCCGAAAATTACGGTAAATCCTGTCTGCGTGTCACTCCCTGTTGGATTGTTCTCATCTCTTGTCTGTAGTCTTGTCTGTTGTCGTCCTTGTCTTGTCTTTCTGTTCAGTTATTCCCGTCCATAGTCGAGTTTCTATAGTCTGTCTTTTGAGTTCGTTCAATAAACCCTGGTCCAAGCTGCATTTGGTCACCCAGCTCCATTCACCTCTTGACATTAATGTTATGTTAGGCCTGTTCTCAGCTCCTCGTTTGTGTTTATGTCACATAAGCATACCGTATCGTTTAGTCTGTTGTTGATGGTTCATGTCTGTGTTGGATTTTGTCAAAGAAATTTCCCCCAAAATGCGACTTAAACTCCTGTATGTTTGTTTCCTCTTTATTGTACATTTTATGGCTGATGCAACTTGTACTCTGGAGCGACTTGTAGTCCGAAAAACACGGTAATATAAAACTAATTTGGACTCTCAGAGCCACAATAACACGAAATTATTTTGTATAAAATACACGATTTTGATTAAAAAGTATATTTTTATGTTTTTGTGATGGAGTCACGATGAAAGCAATAATATAAACTTGCAAAGGAATGTCATTGTTAGGGTTGATAGATTAGTTTGATCCTATGCTTATGTTGGAATGTAACCTGTAATAATTAATATAGCTTGTTCTGTCTTAACAAAATAGTAGAACAAAGTGCTAAGATCCTTTGAACTGATTGACCAACTGCAGATGAAGTAATCAGAGGTGTTTCCAGGTTCTCCCCGGACGAAGCAGTGCTGCAAAGGGGGTGAGAATTGTGCTCACTCTCCAACAGTGTGCGTGCCAAGCCCCCGACGGCTGAACAATCACGAGCAATTTTTGTCTTGAACTGTTGTTATTAATAACATTCTGGTCGCCTAAGGCAGAGGGACCGTGTGAGACTTTTCCTGCGTTGTAACATCTTGCCGCAGGTTTTTTACTCACACACTAAAATTGATCTACGTGGATTGCGTAGATGATGTTTAGTCGAGCATGTTTTACAGAAATTTGATGATTTGACCATCGAAAATGCCTCACGTGATGGGTACAATGATGTACTGTTTCTGTGTTTTTTTATTGATCTTTTTTTTATTATTATTTTTAATATTCTTCTTTCTTCATTATATTTTCTTGCTTATGTTTGTTAATCGAGGTAACAATCATATGATAAACAGGAGGGATATGTTAGGGTTGATAGATTAGTTTGATCCTATGCTGATGTTGGAATGTAACCTGTAATAATTAACATAGCTTGTCCTGTCTTAACAAAATAGTAGAACAACGTGCTAAGATCCTTTGAACTGATTGACCAACTGCAGAGGAAGCAATCAGAGGTGTTCTGTTTACACAACATCGTAAAACACCCCCTGCTGTGACCCCCTGAGAAGCCAGGGGTTTCACCCCCACCTTGGCCACTCTCACCCCCACCCATTTCTCTCAATAAATACTCTCTTGTATGGATCGAAAGTCAGAGTTTGTTCGAACATTGCTGTACTTACAGTAACGAACAGGCTCTCCACTTGCAAGTGCTTAAGGGCATACTGTCTCCCGTGTGGTTCTTGCAAAACAAGTTAGATCTCTAACATTTTGGTGCCGTGACCCGGATTCCAACATACCCACTGCTGATCGATGGAGGACGATGTGCTGCACTGTCGACAAGCCAGCGTCCATTAGGAGCACCTGTAACACAAGAAAAGACCTGGCAAGAAAATTCTTCGCTGGGCCAGCATCTTAGGTCTGCCTTCGTCTGACAACAGTCGATTGACGGGATCTGGCAGTGCAACGAACCCTAAAATTGTCTTGTTGTGAAACGCGTAAGAGTGGAAAGTGCACAAAATATAGCTTGGGTTCAAGTCCCAGTGGAAGGAACAGGCTAAGAAAAACAGAGCTTCCTTTTTGTTCATCGAAGATGCGTGTAGATTCTTCTTTGTCTGTTCTTCCACGCTACGGAATCTGGCTTGGGTTAGAGTCCCAGTGAAAGGAACGTGCTAAGAAACACAGACCTTCTTTTTTTTGTGATTCAAAGAAGAGTGTAGATTTTTCTTTGTTCGTTTTTCCGAGCCAAAGAACAGCTCGGGTCCAAGACTCAGTGGAAGGAACGGGTTAGAAAAAAACAGAGCTTCTTTTTCCTAATTGGAGAAGGGCGTAGATTCTTTTTTGTCCGTTTTTCCAAGCTGTTTGGAAGGGTTTTACACCCATCCTGGATAGGCCTGAAAGTAAAAATGCGCTAGTTTGTGTGGTTGAGTGTGTGACTGGTAGGATAACTTGACTAAGAGGCAATTTTGTTGAAGGGTCAATTTAAACCTGCATTGAGGATCCTCAAAGAAAAACAAAAACTTTTTTTTTTTTTTATAAATTGAAAAATCCTGAAATACCAAGTTAAGATGGGAAATGAAAACGCAAATCTCTAGCTCTTGAAGGAGATGAGAAGTACATGGCGAGTAGATTTCTTAATTGTATGCAATACATGCCAAAGTGGAAGAAAAAGTATGGAGTAGAAGGGAAGTTGAAAGTTGAAATGTGGGACGTAGTGGTAGAAATTTGGGAGGAGAGTGTGGCTAGGAAGCCAAAGGGATTCAGAAAGGAAAGAAAAGAGAGAGAATTGCAATGTGCTAGAGTGTGGTTGAAAGCTTCACAAGAGCGAAGAGAACAAATTCAAAAGACATAAAATGGAAAGATAAAAAGTGATGAGGCCACCATTCCATTAAGATTTGAAAATGAATTCAGGGTGCACAATGCCACCCCATTCAATGATGCAGCTGAGAGTGCTTATCAACAGCTTAAAAATGCGCTTCTCACTGTTTTCCCCCCTGAATTAGACAACTGGGTGTGGAAACACTTGGTGGAAGCGGACACTGCTTGTGTTACAACCATGCAGTGGGCCAGAGACGCTGACAAAGTGATCAAGAAAGGCAAAAGTTCTGATGTATTTCATCTAGATGATGATGATAATCATCTAGATGAAGATGCAACAGTCTTCTTCCAAAGTTCTCAATGGGGCAGAGGAAGAGGTCAAGGCCAACAAGGTCGCAGGCCGCCATATGGTTCAAAACCCCCACCAGATTCTGATAACTGTTGGTACTGTGGGAGACGAGGACACTTTGCAAGAGTGTGTCGATATGCAAAACAAGACCAATCAAGGGGTGGAGGACGAAGAAGAGGAAAAGCTAAATTTTCAGAATGACTGGCTTCCTCCCCTTTGACCTCTCATGCTCCTACTTTTGGTTTAGAACATTTTTTAGGTTATTAGAACTCCTGTACATACAAGACGTATGACAATGCTGATTGAATCCCCATTACAAATGACAAGGGGTCAAATTATGTGTGCACACTAAAGTTAAAATTTGCAAATCAAGTGGTAAAGAAATACAACTTGTTTCTAAAAGATAAATAGAAAAATTAGAATGTGCTGTCCTCGTGTGTGTGGGTGGGACCAGGTTCATGATCGACTGCAAGAAATGGCCAGCTCGTAACGAATCATTGATGCCGGGTCCCTTCCCCTCGCACCCGAGAGCTGTGCATGTGTGTGCATGTGTTAAACTGATAAAATTGGCTAAACAAAGAAATGCAAAGAAATTTGTTAGACTGTGGTCTATCCAATTTGCACCGCAAAACAGAAACAATGTTGAAGAATAAAAAAAAGAGAGGAAAAGAAAGAAATCTGTTTGTAGGCAGAAAGTGGTTTACACTAGCGCTCATTAGTGTCTCACCCTGATGACAAATTCAAAAGACAGAGAAAACATGTTTTCTGGAATTGGATGAAGCAAAATTGTGGATTTCACACATTGCAAAACTAAATTTGAGAAAAATAATTGATTAGTTTCGTTGTAAGAGTCTACAAACTTCTATATTTTAGTTAAATCCGAGAGATTGAGTTGGTCAATTAAAAAAAAAAAATCCGATTAATTCGCCAGCTGGTTTTTTTTTGTGTTTTGAGTTTTTTTTGGGATTGGTGAATTGTTCTATCGGGAACATTAGGAATAATTAGGATAGGGATTGTGTTGAGAATGGTATATGAATGTTGTGTGGAGGACTTGGATAAATTGAAACCAATGTGATGAAAAGACTCCTCTTTGGTGACTGTGTGTGAGATGCAAATGAGCAGGGACGAATGATTTCCTGAATGAAAGGAAAATATAGGTTGAATGGTTGGAGTTGTTGGAGACCACTATGGAAAATTAGTAGAGCTTCTTTGACGAAAGAGTGATTTTTTGCAAGTTAAATGCCAAGAAAACAAAAAACCCAAAGAAATAGTTGCTTTTGGATTGCTAATTACTAATGAAGCTATGAGGAAGTGGTGTGGGTGTTTCGAAGGGCATGCTCTTATGCGCTTCCTGTTAAGGTTTGTCTTCGACTGCAAACGCACGACACAACGGAAGTGAGACTTAGCCTTCAAAGGCGTGTTTATTTCTCAGAGTACAAGACAAGTCAGTCTAGGAGAACTCAGGAAATAAAGGCAACAAAGGTAAATCTCTTTAGTCTCTTGAAAAATCCACACAGGAAAAACCCGGGGGGGGGGGGGGAAACTAGACTTGTAATTCACAAAAAGAAATCCACAGAAAGTCAGGAATTACCACAGGTGAGAGGAGGCTTGTAATCCAAATCGAGAAGGAATCCAGCAGCAGCAGCTAGAGAGAGATCCTCACACTGGAGCTGACAACACGAACCTGCAACTGGTGACTGGGAAGCAGGCAGCTATATACCAGCCCTGCTGAGCTGCAGGTGGTTAATTGCTGATTGGCCTCAGGTGCGAGATGAAGCACCTCTGGTCCTGGAAGGAGGCTTAGAGAGGCGGGTCCTAACAGTACCCCCCGTTCCACGGGAGCCACCTGGCGACTTGCCAGGTTTGTCGGGATGGGACCGATAAAACTCTGTGAGCAGATCAGGACGCATGATCATCTGGCGGGAAACCCAACTCCGTTCCTCTGGGCCATAGCCTTCCCAGTCCACTAAATATTGGAACCCCCGCTCTCGGCGCCGGACGTCCAAGAGCCGACGGACCTTCCACTGGCGGTGCCCATCCACGATTTCAGGGGGAGGTGGTGCTGGGGCAGGAGGCATCAGAGGGCTCTGGGAGACCGGTTTGATGCGTGACACATGAAAAACTGGGTGAATCTTCATGGAGGCTGGAAGCTTAAGTTTCACCGCTGCAGGGCTGAGCACCTTCGTGATCTCGAAGGGTCCGACAAACCGGGGATTCAGCTTCTTTGCGGTCGACTGGAGTGTAAGGTCCTTGGAGGAAAGCCACACTTCTTGCCCTGGACGATACACAGGTGCTGGGGATCGACGTCGATTGGCCCCTCGACGGGCCCGTTCCACCGTCTGGAGCAGGGCGGCTCTGGTGGTCTCCCAGACCTGACGACAACGCCTCAGATGCTCCTGCACCGAGGGAACTGTCACTTCTGACTCCAGACAGGGCAGGCCATGACAAAGTTCTTGACGTTATTTCTCATAGTGGGCCACCAGAACCTCCGGGCCAGGAAGGTGAAGGTCTGATGGACCCCTGGGTGACAAGAAAACCGACTGGCATAGCCCCACTGAAGAACTCGAGACCTGACTGAGTCCGGGACGAACAGACGCCGTGGAGGCACATTCCCTGGAGCAGGATGGGAGCTTAATGCTTGTCTAACCACGGTCTCAATCTCCCAGGTGACCACGCCAACCACCTTAGTTTCCGGGAGGATGGCGGTTGGTTCTCCTGATTGGGGCTCCTTCGGGTGTAGCCGGGAAAGAGCGTCCGCCTTGGTGTTGCGGGAGCCAGGGCGGTACGTCAGTGTGAACTCGAACCGACTGAGGAAGCTGGCCCACCGAGCTTGTCGACCATTGAGGCGCTTAGTAGCATGGACGAATGTCAAGTTCTTATGGTCCGTCCAGATGGTGAAAGGCTGCTCCGCTCCCTCCAAGTAATGGCGCCACTCCTCCAGGGCAGCCACCACCGCCAGCAGCTCCCGGTTCCCGATATCGTAGTTCTCCTCGGCGGGAAGGTATCGGCGGGAGAAGAAGGCGCAAGGGTGAACCTTCTGGTCGGACGCTGACCTCTGGGAAAGAACAGCTCCCAACCCGGTATCTGAAGCGTCCACCTCCACAATGAACTGCCTCTTGTGGTCAGGCTGAAGCAGCACTGGAGCACTGGTGAACCTCTCCTTGAGGGACTGGAAGGCAGTGCGAGCAGCCTGGGACCAGATAAATGGCTGGGCGGGGGAGGTCAGCCTGGTGAGGGGTTCAGCCACTCCGCTGTAGTTCCGGATAAACCTCCTGTAGAAGTTTGCAAACCCAAGGAAACTCTGCAATTCCTTACGGGTTGTGGGTTCGGCCCAGTCCACCACCGTCTGGATCTTGCGGGGATCAGCTCGAGTCCGGCCCTTCTCCACGATGAAGCCCAGGTAGTCGACAGGGTCCGAGTGGAACCGGCATTTCTCAGCCTTAACGAAGAGCCGGTTGTGGAGGAGGCGTTCTAAAACCCGGCGGACATGCCGGACATGCTCCTCGAGTGTCCTGGAAAAAATGAGGATGTCATCCAGGTAGACTACCACAAAGTCATCGAGCATGTCGCGGAGAACATCATTTATGAGTGCCTGGAATACTGCCGGGGCGTTGGTGAGGCCGAACGGCATTACCAGGTACTCATAAAGGCCATGGGGTGTCTTAAAAGCGGTCTTCCACTCATCCCCTCTCCGGATCCGGACCAGATGGTAGGCACTCCGGAGATCCAGCTTGGTAAAGACCGTTGCCTGAGTGAGGGGCTCGAGAGTGGAACTCATCAGAGGAAGGGGATATTTGTTCTTAATGGTTATATTGTTCAGTTGGCGGTAATCAATGCAGGGACGTAGACCACCGTCTTTTCTCTTCACAAAAAAGAAACCAGCTGCCACCTGGGAGGACGACGGTCGAATGAGCCCTGCCGCCAACGACTCTGAGATGTATTCCTCCATGGCAGCCTTCTCAGGGATAGACAGACTGTACAAACGGCTACCGGGCAGGGCAGCCCCAGGGCGGAGGTCGATAGCACAGTCATAAGGCCGATGTGAGGGTAGAGACTGAGCCCGGGTCTTGCTGAAGACCTCCCCGAGATCATGATACTCAGGAGGAACAGAGGAGAGGTCAGGAGCAGGAACACTGGAGGCAGTACGAGGGAGCGGACCAGGAGCAGCTTGAAGACACTGGGCATGGCAGAAGGGGCTCCACTCCAAGATTGTGCCAGAGGACCAGGCGATGTGTGGCTCATGCTTCATAAGCCAGGGGCGGCCCAGAACCACAGGGATTAATGGGGAATGGATGACAAAAAACTGGATTCTCTCCACGTGGTTCCCTGCAACGGTGAGAGAGAGAGAGCCGGAACGTTGTGTGACACTGGCCAGTCGTCGCCCATCCAGTGCGAAGGTCTTCGTGGGTCTCTCCAGTGGGATATCGGCCTGGTTAGCAAATTCCGAGTCCAGGAAACACTCATCTGCCCCAGAGTCAATAAGCGCACCAACTGTGAGTCTCTGGCCGGCCCATGCGAGAGTAACGCTCATCAGACGGTTAGCAGGAGTGGGGTTGCGGGAACAGGAAAGGCGGCTCATCACGACCTCCCGAGGTCCTGGTGAGCCTAATCTTTTGGCAAGACTGGGCAGTTGCTGATACGATGTCCCTTCTGGCCGCAGTAGAGACAGAGGCCTACCTTGAAACGGGCCTCTCGTTCCGCCGGAGTAAGGCGTGTGCGTCCCAGCTGCATAGGTTCCTCCCCGGTCAATGCCTGGGATGTGGCGGGAACCCCCAAAGGGGGATTAACATGAGCAGGGGTGCTGGCCGGTTGGGAAGTGGGCAGTGTTCCCCGCGGAGCTCGCTTGCGCCTCCTCTCCCGGAGGCGTCCATCGATACGAGTGGCGAGGTGGATCAGGTCGTCAAGGAAGGTAGGTTCCTCTCGGGTGGCTAGTTGATCCTTCACGGCGTCACTGAGACCCTTCTGGAAAGTGACACGAAGCGACTGGTCATTCCAACCACTCTCCGCCGCGGCCAGCCTGAACTCCACTGCGTAGTCTGCAACACTGCCGCTGCCCTGCAGGATACTGCTTAGCCGCGTGCCAGGGTCCCGGCCATAGATGGGGTGATGGAAAACCTTCCGAAGTTCAGCCACAAAGTCCCGGTAAGAGAGGCAGAACCCGGCCCCCATGGACCAGGAGGCAGTAGCCCACTGTGCTGCCCGGCCTGTGAGGAGGTTGGTCATGTAAGCAACCCGAGCTGCATCGGATGAGAACATGCTTGGCTGATGAAGGAAGACCATCTCACACTGCATGATGAATGTGGCGCAGGTCTCGAAGTTGCCGTCAAAAGGTCGTGGACTTGAGAGACAGGGCTCCCGGGAGGCATTGGGCCCCGTAGGGTTAGCTGGGGTGACGCCCACAGGGGCGGGGCCAGCTGGGACTGCAGGAACTGGTTGGCCCTGCGGCTGGATGCTGAGGGCCGCTGTGAGAGCCTGTAACTGCTGCAGAATCTCGGCCCCTTGATCCGCCAGCGCCGCCTGCTGGGCTGCCAGAGCTTCCACGGAGGCCCGCAGAGGCCGGACCTGCGCCCGAAGGCCCCGCACAGCCACAAAGGCCTCCCGCAGTTGCTGCGTGTGGGAATTAGTTAACTGAATCTGCTTGAGGAGAGCAGCGTGGACTGGATTAGTGCCCACACGGTCTGTGCCGGCTGGGGTCGTCATGGCAGGTTCGTACTGTTAAGGTTTGTCTTCGACCCCAAACGCACGACACAACGGAAGTGAGACTTAGCCTTCAAAGGCGTGTTTATTTCTCAGAGTACAAGACAAGTCAGTCTAGGAGAACTCAGGAAATAAAGGCAACAGAGGTAATTCTCTTTAGTCTCTTGAAAAATCCACACAGGAAAAACTCGGGTGGGAAAAAAAACTAGACTTGTAATTCACAAAAAGAAATGCACAGAAAGTCAGGAATTACCACAGGTGAGAGGAGGCTTGTAATCCAAATCGAGAAGGAATCCAGCAGCAGCAGCTAGAGAGAGATCCTCACACTGGAGCTGACAACACGAACCTGCAACTGGTGACTGGGAAGCAGGCAGCTATATACCAGCCCTGCTGAGCTGATGAGCTGCAGGTGGTTAATTGCTGATTGGCCTCAGGTGCGAGATGAAGCACCTCTGGTCCTGGAAGGAGGCTTAGAGAGGCGGGTCCTAACACTTCCCTGGCTAATCAACATTTGTTTGACTGATCAAATGAACCATGTGCTACTGGACTTAACATCCAAATCCAACCGAGATCAGAGAATCTCCTTTAAAACAGGAGGCAATAAAGGGATAGCCCCTGTCATCAATGGTATTTTGTCAGGAGAAATCATGAGGAAGTGTTTGGATTCTCCTTGCAACACTCCTGTCTATCCAGTCCAAAGGGCCAATAAAATTGATTGGCGAATGATACAAGATTTCCGAGCGGTAAATGAAGCAGTACAGACAGGAGCACCTAATGTGCCTGACCCACACACGCTTCTAAACACTTTTTAAGGCAGCAGCAATTGCGACACATGGGCCTTGCCATGTGTCGACAGGAGGGATGAGGTCCATCATACATCAACAATTCACTACCTTTGGTTTAAATGCTTACTTAAAAAAAAATTGTAAAGCATGTCCTGTTTGTGTGAATCATAATCCACAAGGAAACATGAGACCTAAGAGAGGCTCATTTCCGAAACCGTCTTACCCATTTCAAATCATGCACATGGATTTTATTGAACTCACACAAAGTGGACCTCACAAATACTGATGATTGATGCATTTTCCAAATGGGTGGAAATAGTTCTATCTAAACAAGCAGATGCCTTCACAGTGGCAAAAGCTATTTGCAAAGCCATCATACCAGCTCATGGCATCCCGCAGATCATTTACAGTGGCAATGGTCCACACTTCGTGAACCAAGTTGTACAGAACATGGCTGTACACCTTGGGATCCATCCATCCATCCATCCATCCCTCCCTCCCTCCCTCCCTCCCTCCCTCCCTCCCTCCCTCCCTCCCTCCCTCCCTCCCTCCCTCCCTCCCTCCATCCATCCATCCATCCATCCATCCATCCATCCATCCATCCATCCATCCATCCATCCATCCATCCATCCATCTTCTTCCGCTTATCCGGGGTCGGGTCGCGGGGGCAGCAGCTTTAGGAGGGACTCCCAGACCTCCCTCTCCCCAGCCACTTCATCCAGCTCATCCCGGGGGATCCCAAGGCGTTCCCAGGCCAGCCGAGAGACATAGTCTCTCCAGCGCGTCCTGGGTCGTCCCCGGGGTCTCCTACCGGTGGGACATGCCTGGAACACCTCCCCAGGGAGGCGTCCAGGAGGCATCCTGATGAGATGCCCGAGCCACCTCATCTGGCTCCTCTCAACGTGGAGGAGCAGCGGCTCTACTCCGAGTCTCTCCCGGATGACCGAGCTTCTCACCCTATCTCTAAGGGAGAGCCCGGACACCCTGCGGAGGAAACTCATTTCGGACGCTTGTATCCTGGATCTCGTTCTTTCGGTCACGACCCATAGCTCGTAACCATAGGTGAGGGTAGGAGCGTAGATCGACCGGTAAATCGAGAGCTTTGCCATTTGGCTCAGCTCTCTCTTCACCACGACGGACCGGTACAGAGTCCGCATTACTGCCGACGCTGCACCGATCCGCCTGTCGATCTCGCGCTCCATCCTGCCCTCACTTGTGAACAAGACCCCAAGATACTTGAAGTCCTCCACTTGGGGCAGGATCTCATCCCCGACCCGGAGAGGGCATTCCACCCTTTTCCGACCGAGGACCATGGACTCAGATTTGGAGGTGCTGACCCTCAGATTCACACCTTGGGATAACGTTAAAAAAACCACTGCGCTTGGCACCCATCCAGTGCATGCCTGGTTGAACAAGCAAACGCCACGATCAAAAGCAGGTTGAAAAAATGCATGGAATCAACAGACTTAGTGAAACTCTATATGAGAATAACCCCCACTTCAGAAGGGCTAACACCTTTTGAAATCATCCATGGGAGACCATATAGACTACCCGTGTTCTCTGTAGATTTGCAAAAAGCGGATGAAGAACAGTCCTTGGCAGATTACATGATCAGGACGCTCAAACTAAAAGAGGTGTCAAATGCCGCCTGATCTTTCTTCCCCACAGGGTGAGAACCCCATCAAGCCAGGAGACTGGGTCTACATCAAAGTCATCAAAAGAAAGAACTGGGCCAGCCCACGGTGGGAGGGACCATTCCAAGTCTTGCTGACCACCCCCACCGCAGTACAGATTGCTGAACGGCCCAGCTGGATTCACCTCAGCCTCTGCAAGTTGCAGAGAGTGCTGGACCCCTAATTCGGAGTGGTGGGGAAGACTGACTTCAAAGGGGCTTCATCGTTTAGGGTGGGACGTCTCAATGTTGGTGAAGAATCCATCAATCCCCACTCTGCTAGGCGAGGGGATGTCCCGGTGTCTCTGCCATCCTAGTAGCAACGGGGCTCCATATGCCAGGTGGATCCTAGGCTGCGATGTGGCTGAAGTGTGATGTGTTTTGTGGGCTCATATGAATGGGCCAATTGACAATGTCAAACGTGGACTGAACCATATAAATTGGTGGAGCGCATCTCACATGTCGTCCGGCTGGCCGACAAAGGGGATACGTGGTACCATCTGCAAGGAACCAGATCCACCAACGACAGCGTCCCCGTCATCCTTTGAACTGATTGACCAACTGCAGAGGAAGCAATCAGAGGTGTTCTGTTTACACAACATCATAAAATAGAGGCCAGGGGTTCACCCCCACATTGCCCACTCTCGCCCCCACCCATTTCTCTCAATAAATACTCTCTTGCATGGATCAAAAGTCAGAGTTTGTTCGAACATTGCTGTACCTACAGTAACGAACACGCTCTCCACTAGCAAGTGCTTAAAGGGCATGTCTCCTGTGTGGTTCTTGCAAAATAAGTTAGAGTGAGAACATCTCTAACAGTCATGTTTTTACATACTGTACACCTACTGTCTCTTACACAGCTCAGTAATGCTTACACAGATGTACTTACATCCTACATTAAATGCGATAAAGAAAACAAATTACAATGTCTGAGTATTTTGTTGAACTGGGACATCTTTGCATTTCTTAGTGCTTAAAATGTCATTCTACGGACTGGCATGAAAACAGGGATGACATGCCAAAGTTTGTAAACTAGTAAATTGGGCTAACATTTTTCAAGAATTGAGTAGCCAATAAAATGAATAGGTACTTTGCATTCAAATAAAGCAACCAATTAACAAATTTAGATGGATGGATGAGTTTAACCTCTGGAAACAACTCACTTTATTAACAATTCAGAAAAACTTGAAATTGTCAATTTCAACAAAGACATTGTAATTAAAAGAAAAATGTCAATTTTGAATTCCTCTTCCTCAAAACAGTTAATGATTGATTCCACAGAGAACCTATACAGTTCATTTTCAGTCTTTTTTCAGGATTCACACCTTTTGTGATCAGAGAATTCTGGGGTGATGGTGAAGACAGTGAGATGCATTGTTATTTTTCCACTCCAGTTTGGTTCCTTCTACTCCTTCTCCCTGAATATACAGCAACAGCCGCTTCATACACTCCTATTGTTTCAAAACAAACAAACAAACAAACAAACAAACAAACAAACAAACAAACAAACAAACAAACACACACAAAATTGATCTGAATCCTAGCTATGAATATCTTTGGGAAAATAGATTTGTTAATATTGTAAATACAAATTAATCATTACCTGATTTACCTGATCACTAAAATTATCACTATTTTCTGTATTTCATTCAAAAACAAGACAATGCAAATATTTTAAACAATTTAAAATGAGCTAGATCAGGGTGTTCCCCGCCTACTGCCCGATGACCGCTGGGCTCATTGGCGGTCACTCGGGACCTGTGTGTGACTTTGTTTAAAGTGGGGAGACTGGTGCACAGATAGTCACCACACTGTCCTTGACAGATCGGGGTCAGAATCCAGTGGCATGGAGACCAAGACAAATGGTGACCCTTTTCTGCTGCAACCTTCATCCGCCTTCCCAGCCGTTGTGACGCCTCCCCTTAGGTGAGCCATCATCCTCTGCCTGGTCCACTGTTGAGGTCTTCACTATTTACCCATAGCTGTAGCTGTTTACCCACAGCCGGGACAGTGGTTGATGGGCAGTAGGGCATGTCCACACACCGGTAGGCCAACATGCTGCATCTCTGGGGCCCACTGCTGCTCCGAGATCCTGCACAACTTAGCCTAGGAACGCAGGGTGCCAGTTGCCGCGTGTGGCCACGAGGAGGTGTGTGCAAGTCTTGGCAATGGAGAGGCTGTGTACCGGCTGAGGAGGCTTATGCACTCGGCTCCTCTTTTCACCCCCGGAAACAGAGGGCTAGCCGGTGGCGGTAGCTGAAAGGAGAAAAGTGGCAAACAGAGGTAGTGTTGGATTTAGTTGGATTAGGTCCACAATTTGGGAAGCACGCTATCCGCGCCTCACGGCAAAAGCCAGAGCCAATCATCTATTATCAAATTCACTTACTGCGTGTTTGTTTTCTTTTTCAGTTTTAGGAAAAGACAAAGACATCGAAAAAAAAAATTAGACTTACTACACAGGTTGGTTGAGTTCAATCACAATTCTTGTAAAGAAAGCTCTGTTTTCAGGAAAGTACAATACAGCGCTGGGCCTTTCGTGCGACCATGCTCAAGAGCAGAAAGTCTCCATTCAGAAAAGGCAACGTTCAAGGTTCTTTGGTCATCTTATATTCAGTTGCACATGTCAGTGTGGGCCGAGTTTGACGGGTGATGAGTCTTTGGGGTGGGGCTAGTTCGCAGGAGAGTTTGATTCCATGGGAGTGGGTGCTGAGTATGGGCGATTCGATGTGTGTGGGGGCTGTTGTTTTCCTTTTCGTCTTTCGGCCTTGGCGATCATCTTTGGCCGGGTTCTTGGCTGTCTCCTTCTGGCACCTGCTGATTTTCTCTCCAAGTGACCTTCTTGTAAACATTCTCCTCTATTCTTGCACATGCACCCACTTCACCCACTGTTGCCCCTTGTCCCTTCATTATCTTTCCAATTTTGTCACTTTGTACGGACTTATGTGAAGTTGTGGGTGTGACATCATCAAATCATTAATGTTCCCTGACTATGAAAAGTTCTTACTCACCACTTACCATGCATTTGTTTGTTTGTTCTTTTGACACTCCATGTACTTGTTTACATTGTCACATTCTTAGTTTAATTATGCTTCTGACCGTATTTTTCATTATTAGTCAAAGCGTTTTCCTTCTGTCCAGAACCTTTAGTAGTAATCCAAGGCTGGCATCTAGCATTAGGCAAAATTCGACGTCACATCAAGCATTAATCAAAACATAAGATATAATCAAGTACAGAACATTCTTATACACCTTGAGCAGTGTGATTTAGAATAACATCAAGCATGCATTAAAAAGTTCCTTTAGGGTCGTTATGCTATTGAGGCAATATACAAAAAAACATTTGTTATTTCCAAGTGCACAGAAATACATATCAGATCATGAAGTTATAAAAACCTGTCATTACCATATATAAAAATGTCTAGTTATGTCTTCTTTATTGGTTTGGTGTGTAGGTATAATTATATGCTCAAAATGTTTCATTTATTGATTTAATATGTGAATATGTCTGCTTATGTACTTTATTCAATGAGGTTTGAGCATATCTGTTTTTGTAGCTAGGCAGGACCTTTTGTATTTCGACCCCATTCCTTCAGTAGCATGCACAAACTACTACTCCAACACTACTGCACTGACTCATCACATGCCCTGTGTGCTGATGGAAAACACACACACACACACACACACACACACACACACACACACACACACACACACACACACACACACACACACACACACACACACACACACACACACACACACACACACAAAGTGCTGGGATAGGCTCCAGCACACCCGCGACCCCCATGGACAAAGCGGAACAGAAAATGGATGGTTGATTATCATTTCATGTTGTCATGTGAAAAACATCAAGGACACAAACACAACAACTCATTAAACCTGAAATGGTACACATAATTTATGAAACAGAAATACTACATTTTAAGGCACCTTAATACCATTCCCCATAAGAAAAGTGACCAACAGGTAAGATATCAATAATTTAACTGATAGGAGACAGATAACATTCATATTCCATATTGACAAATTCGTGTAGCATGCTTTGGTGATGGTAACAGCAAAACACAATTCTCCTTCCATTCAATATCACACGTGAGAGTCATGACTTAAGATTCTCTCAACAATGCTTTTCATTCATACATTAAGTACCCGAGTGGAAGTATTGTTCAAACAGTGGTAACGTGCGAGACTAGTCTCACATTGCTTCGAACAAGTCATGATAGAAAGATGTTCCACTGTACACTTCGACTCTCATTCAACAACTCAGGTCAAACGTTGAAATATGCATGAATCATTTGACAGGCAGAATACTGTCTCATTTTTGAGACAGTGGGAATACAAAACTATCAGCTGTTTTTTCTATTTTAATTCTTTCCATTGATCCTTCTCTTTCCAGCAGTATAAAGAGAAACAATGAACTTAGTTAAAAAAAAATAAAAAATAAATAAATAAAAATCAAGCACAGAAGTTCCAATATTTTCCTCAAGAAAAGTCTACTCAGTAGCATCAGGCCTTGTGGCCACATAGACAAAGACGATGATGAGCAGCACAACTAGAGCCAGCGTGGGCAGCACAATAGTAGCAACCTGTTGTCGTGCTTCCTGCATGGCCTGCTTTCGCTCCTTCTTGTCCTTGGATGTCTCTTTTTTGGGTTTGCCTTTCAGCTGCCTCATAATGACCACAGGCCCGTCGTCTTCACTGTGCTCGCAGGACCCTGTAAGACAACAAAAATTGCTTGCATGTCAAGTCATTTTGCAGACAAGTGATTATCACTTTTAAACAGTGACAAATCGTTTTTTTGGGTTCTTCTTAATAAGAACGTTGATTGTTCTGCTACAGTGCCACTGGGGGTCATATTACCTCATTCACTGAACTATGGATGATCACAAAATAATTGTTGACTGGTTAGCAGCATAGATTTATGTGCAACCAAAATATATTTCTGACATTGAGTTAAAAGATGCATTTAATTCTTTTATGGAACACAACATAGCTTTTTTTCCCCTCGTTATTTTTATCTTTTTTTTGGTCTTTAACGTTTCTATATTTTAAAATGCTAAATTTATGTATGAAAAGTATTTAAAATGAGGGGCACCGTTGAGGAGGATGTCATTACATTAATGCCCTGAAAAAAATTTCAAATTTAAAAATTACGAATGACAAATAAAAGCCAACTTCTACTTGGTACACTTCACTTAATGCGGACATTTTTGGAACAAAACCCCGTGATTATCGAGGGAGCACTGTGCTCACACCCATTTTTTTGCAATCCAACTAGTTATAAGGAGTAGCTAATTGTACTCGCAAGTTAAAATACAGGTTGGTGTCTTCGTTACATTATGATTTTTATTAGAGATATTCCGGTTATAATGCGTTCTACACTATGAACAGGATAGTAACTTGCAAACGTGCTTGCCATTACACTGTCAGGAAACTGCTTACGAAGAGTTGTTAGTTGAAACGAGGTTATCTTACTAGTACGAACTGCGTTGGAGTCCCACGTATTAAAAAATACCCTTGTCAACTTCTCCGTGGTTTGTTCCAGTAATCTGCTATATAGTTTTCAAATTGGAATAGTAACTCCAAACACGCTGAGAAGTTGAGTAGAATGCTTGACGTGGCATTTAGACGCGCTCCATATAAAACTACTTTTAGAGTTAAGTAGGACATCGAAGGATGTCGGCCAAGTAACTTCCGCTCCAGCCCTTCAACATAAACACCAGCAAAATTGGATGAATGGGGTAACAGGCAACCAATAAATGAATATTTTGCGTTGGCGGAAACACAGCTGTGCGGTGAAAATATGACTTTCTCTCACACTGCATTTTAATTTTTATTACAGATCAGTGATTAATTTTCAATCATGAGTCTCATAATCCTTGTTGTAATACTTTTAAGTTTGAAAATTTCATTCATGTATCTGACCTAAAAATAAATTACTAATAAAATGGATGGAAAGCCAGGAGAGCTGGGGTTAGCAAGGCTGCATGGCCCCCCCACCCACGCAAAATTTAAGGAAAATAGTGTGTTTCACTTTTTGGTTCTTTTATCACAAACAGGGTATTTTAGGTTGCATTACCTGACATGTTTCGGCATGAACTTCCGTCTTCATCAGAGTGTCACTGCTGTAATTGTGACGCGTCAAATCTGACAGGTCAGATTTGACGCGTCACAACAAAAAACATGTCAGGTAATGCAACCTAAAATACCCTGTTTGTGATAAAAGAACCAAAAAGTGATTGAAAAAGGAAACAGAATGAACTTAGTACAACTAATAGTCTGTTTCGTTTGTGCTGGTTTGTGCAGCAAAAACTTTCGTTTGTGCAGCAACGATTTTCGAGTTATAAAAGATTATTTTATAGGTCATCCAGAGTTCACCCAGCCCCCCCCCCACCCTTTTCCTCCAAATGGACCCAAAATGGTACCGTTCGTTTCTGCTTCGTTTGTGCTGGTTTGTGCAGCAAAAAGTTTTGTTTGTGCTGCTCCGGTTTCGTAGATATTAGACATTTATTTTATAGCGATGACGTCACCCAGTCCCCCCTTTTCCTCCAAATGGACCCAAAATGGTACCGTTCGTTTGTGCTTCGTTTGTGCTGGTTTGTGCAGCAAAAAATTTCGTTTGTGCTGCTCCGGTTTCGTAGATATTAGACATTTATTTTTATCGCGATGACGTCACCCAGCACCCCCTTTTTCTCCAAATGGACCCAAAATGGTACCGTTCGTTTGTGCTTCGTTTGTGCTGGTTTGTGTAGCAAAAATTTTCGTTTGTGCTGTTCCGGTTTCGTAGATATTAGACATTTATTTTTATCGCGATGACGTCACCCAGCCCCCCCTTTTTCTCCAAATGGACCCAAAATGGTACCGTTCGTTTGTGCTTCGTTTGTGCTGGTTTGTGCAGCAAAAATTTTTGTTCGTGCTGCTCCGGTTTTGTAGATATTAGACATATATTTTTATCGCGATGACGTCTCCCAGCCCCCCCTTTTTCTCCAAATGGACCTAAAATGGTACCGTTCGTTTGTGCTTCGTTTGTGCTGGTTTGTGCAGCAAAAATTTTCGTTTGTGCTGCTTGTTTTTTTTTAGTTATTACACATTTAATTTATAGCGATGACGTCACCGTATGTCGTCACGAATGTCAATCTCTTGGAATGCTCCTGATGCAAGACGAATACAAGGTAAATATGTTCTTAGCCTTTTTTTTTCTTTTTAGCTTACAGAAAACTTTCACTGCGGGAAATGGCTTTTAGTGCTTTTAGTGTTATCGTGCTCATTGATTAATTTCCTTGTTATCAATAAGCCTATATGATAATTTATTTAAATTACATCTGACGTGAAAAAGGTTCACCGCAATCTAAATTACCTGGTGAATCTATGTCTGTTCCAAAACATTAATTAATGCAACAATTAATACATGTATGTGAAGTTGATGACAGTGAGAAAAAGAAACTTGAAAACGTGAAAAAATAACTTTATTTTTCAAAGGGAACCTTATCAACACTTTTTTTTTTTCAACAAATCAAACAATGATTGTTTGGTTGCCATCAAACAATGGCACAGATGATTATTTGCCATCAATACAAAAGAATACAAATTCTTTTGTATTGATGGTTATAATATAAAATGAGGGCAATCAATTCTTTACCAGCTCAGTGGCCTAGTAGTAGAGTGTCCGCCCTGAGACTGGAAGGTTGTGGGTTCAAACCCCGGCCGGGTCATACCAAAGACTATAAAAATGGAACCCATTGCCTCCCTGCTTGGCACTCAGCATTAAGGGTTGGAATTGGGGGGTTAGATCACCAAAAATGATTCCCGAGCGCGGCGCCGCCGCTGCTCACTGCTCCCCTCTCCCCCAGGGCATGGATCAAAATCACATGGGGATGGGTTAAATGCAGAGGACAGAGCCCTTTGAGACTGCTTGTGATTTAGGGCTATATAAACTTGACTTGATTGATTGATTGAGCAATGCATCACTGTAGAACACAGCATGTGGGAAGATCTTAGTATTTACTGATGCTGCTTTCACTCCACTTCCCAGGTCATTATAGATCTCCCAGGCATATGCAGTCCTCCTGCAGTATGCCACATAATGCCCAAGAGAATCCTGGGTCGGTCCTGGCTTGGCTCAGAGTCTCCGAAGTCCATCAGTTTATTTGCCTGTGATGCTCGCCATACATGTGGTTCCATTCTGCCCTCACAAAGTTCCTTGGCTACCTGCTCACGCAACTGTCCAGATAGAAACCGCTTTGAGCTACCAGTGTGAAGGGAGTCAACACTGTTCTTAATGTTCTTGAAATCTTGAAACAGTTCAAGATTATTGGGCTGTTAATTTCTGTCTCTCCGCCACAATTAATGTTGAGAAGGCCATGGCACTCCTTGTAGTATCCCCTGATTTCAATATAATTATTTGAGACCGATGGATAGACCTTGGCTCTTTTAAAAACAAATGTGCAAGGAATATTGACTGTTTTCCAGATGTGTTCATTTATGATGTGGGTCCAGGTGCCAGGCTTCAAAATGGTATATTCTTTTTTTTGGGTTTGACGGTTCTTATCTTTGTATTCAGCCTTTTTCGGAATAAATTCCATCCACTTGTCAAAAGGAATATGAAGCTGAAATGACAGTTCAGGACCTGATTCCAAGCTTGCTTCACTGCTAGTTTCAGGATCAGGTCCATCATGACTGAATACCAGAGCTGACCAAATATTGTGTCTGTTTGTTTTTACAAAGGTGTACAGAGCTGGCCTGCAGAGATCACTTTGCATGGTAATTAGTTGGATAATACATGTGTAAGAATTGAGGAGTTATCAGGATGTGAAAAACAAGTGAAAAATTGTTAGAAAAATTGTTAGAATAAAATACATGACAGGGGGTTAACGAAGATGCATGATTTTAATAATGAAAAATTGCAATGGCACAAACAAATGGTTAATCAACGATCTATGGAGCAAAGATTTGACATCTCTCGAAAATAAATTCATATTTAATAAATGGCAAATTGAATTATTCACTGAGCGCAAACAAAAATGTTTGCGGCACAAACCATCTGGGTCCATTCGTCTTGCATCAGAAGCATTCCAGAGATTGACATTGTTGACATTCGCGACGAAATACGGTGACGTCATCGCTATAAATTAAATGTGTCATAACTGAAAAACCATTGCATGGGGGGCTGGGTGACGTCATCGAGATAAAATAAATGGCTAATATCTACGAAACCGGAGCAGCACAAACGAAACTTTTTCCTGCACAAACCAGCACAAACGAAGTACAAACGAACGGTACCATTTAGGGTCCATTTGGAGGAAAAGGGGGGGCTGGGTGACGTCAACGTGATAGAAATAAATGTCTAATATCTACGAAACCGGAACAGCACAAACGAAACTTTTTGCTGCACAAACCAGCACAAACGAAGCACAAACGAACGGTACCATTTTGGGTCCATTCGGAGAAAAAAGGGGGGGGGCTGGGTGACGTCATTGCGCTAGAAATAAATGTCTAATATCTACGAAACCGGAACAGCACAAACAAAAATTTTTGCTGCACAAACCAGCACAAACGAACGGTACCATTTTGGGTCCATTTGGAGAAAAAGGGGGGGCTGGGTGACGTCACCGCGATAAAAATAAATGTCTAATATCTACGAAACCAGAGTAGCACAAACGAAACTTTTTGCTGCACAAACCAGCACAAACGAAGCACAAACAAACGGTACCATTTTGGGTCCATTTGGAGGAAAAGGGGGGGCTGGGTGACGTCATCGTTATAAAATAAATGTCTAATATCTACGAAACCGGAGCAGCACAAACGAAACTTTTTGCTGCACAAACCAGCACAAACGAAGCACAAACGAACGGTACCATTTTGGGTCCATTTGGAGGAAAAGAGGGGGAGGGCTGGTTGAACTCTGGATGACCTATAAAATAATATTTTATAACTCGAAAATCGTTGCTGCACAAACAAAAATTTTTGCTGCACAAACCAGCACAAACGAAGCACAAACGAAGCACAAACGAAACAGACTATTTTCCTTAAATTTTGCGTGGGTGGGGGGGCCAGCTTCACGCAGGTCTGCAAAAGAAATCCATCCATCCACTGTACTGCTTGTCCCCACGGGGGTCGCGGGCGTGCAGGAGCCTATCCCAGCAGTCATCGGGCAGTCGGCGGGGTTAGGGTTACCCTGAACTGTTTGCCAGCCGAACCCTAACCCTCAATATCCAAAGACAGACGGACCCAATTTAAAACAGATCTGCTTGTGCTACTTTGAACCGGAGATCTGATTGCTGATTTCTGATTGAATTGATAATTATGATAACATTCACTTTCAGAAACATTTACATTATAGCCCAAGAACAATCCAAATTGGGCAAGTAAAGGCAATATATGAAGAACCCATATGGTACAATTAGAAACATATAGCCCCAACCCAAAAAACAACTCTAACCTTAACCCATTTTTTAACATAAAAACTTATACACCAAATTAGTGATGAAAAATGAAGCTTCATGAACCACTTGTGATATGTTTTTCTCCAATAGATTATACTCTGATTAAATTTCCACTGCATCTTGAAACTAAGAGCACCATATAGAGAAATATTACAAGCAGTTCATGACGCTTTATTCCCAAATCACTACCAAAAGGTGCATTCTAAAGGCTCACATAAAAATGCAACAATTTTGTACAAATATTATCTAACTGCAGTGTTTGCAACGTGAGTGAACAATACAACTGCTATAGAACAATTTTTGTTCATACATCTTTGAGATTTTATCTCCTTCTAAGAGGAGATACGTTAATATGACAGACTGCAGTATAAAATGTTTAGCCCAGGATGATGAATTTGTCAACTTTATCTGGCTTGAGAGTAGCAATTTACTATGATGCCAACAGTGCTAAAGACTCGTTCCGAGGGACCGTGATGTGGATGGAGGCTGATAATGAGCTTGTGCATCCAGCATATTATTAGAATGTGAAGAATGAGTCAAGAAGAGATGCTATGTCCAGCAGGGCATCAGTGGTGGGATCCTGGTATTTTTCTGTAAGGTAGTTGAAGATAGTTGTCTTCCTCATGTTTGTCTTCATCTGTCCTCATCATCCAGGTTAAACTTTCAGCAGGTGCAAGATTGCCTTGACATAGGAGACACTCACATACTGTATTCCTTCCCTGAAAGTACCACTGTGAAATCTCTCAGCGGACAAAGGGCCTTCTTTATGGACTCCATTACATCAGTGTATATGCTTGGTGTTCCATATCAAGTGCCTCGTCTACTTATGGTCCTTCAGGGCCTGAGAAATGGCCTTTTCTTGGTTCAACACTATCTTAGAGAAAGTTAGGAGCCCTGTCAAGTTGGCAACTCTGTGACGAGTTTGTGTTGTGTTGGTTTCATTTTGGTTTGGTTTGATTTGGACTCAAATCCCTTTTCTTCTTTCAGCTGAAGGAGAATGAACTCACCACATTCTTGCTGACAGAAATTGCACTTGTTACGTGAGGATCTTTGGCACTTTTGTCTGAAAGAAGAATACAATACAGTTTGATTATATCAAACTAAAATCTGGGAAAGTTAGGAGCAATGGTGACATTGTCATTTGTTTTTTTTAGACTTACACATAAACTCAAATGTATTTATCCTTTGGGATGGCTCCCTCAGGAAATTCTTGTTCCAGTAGCATACACAGAAGTACGTAGTACAAAAAGAATATTGCACATGAGTAATAAACAAAGATGTGAGTAATAGATGAAGTGTTGAGTACGATGAGTAAAATTGAGTAAAATTTTAACAAGGTTAAAATAAAATAGCTCATTACATTATGTGAACTGATACAAACATTGTCTCTTAGTTTAAATAGTAATTTTAATTAAATTATTACATAATAGACAGGCATTGTTGTTGATGTTCTTAGTTTGAGTTTTTTAATAAAAGCTTATCATATTACAGACTAACCATAAATTACTATGTTCTGTATTTAGTTTTATTGATTTATTAAAAAGAAGATGCAAATTGAATATGCTCAAATGCACCAATAACGATTTCAGTTATTTCCTGTTTTAACCTATTTGGATTTATATATGATACTTGGCTGAATTTTTGTGTGTCTCTGGTCATAGCGCCAGAGACACATTTACGAAGAGTCACATTTATTCACAAACAGTCACACTTGAACTAGTGCACACGTCAAGTGAATTTCTGAACGCGCCCATAGAATGGAAATCGGATTTATTCCACTCGGATTTTCACAGTTTTGACCTCAAAGCGTTCTATGCAAGTGTCAAAAGCATTTAATTAATTTCACAAAATAACTTCATGCGGGTGGATCTCTTCACATAGTCAGTACTAATAACGCTTTGCATGTGAACTTTTACACTTTTACTGGTTGAAAGCCGGAGAAGTCCGACTTCCCATTTTCCTTGAATGAAGCATAACTATATGTCCTTCGCGGCTGAAGCCTGTAGGCCACTATCTTACATTGCCACTGTCACTGACGACTTGTTATTTTGGGTCTGAAAGCACTGTTCCAAAGATCCCTGTATAGAGTAATGAGAGCCTTTCCAAGAACTAATGTCACCGTTTGCATCTTCCATTTGGAGTTTTACCTCAGTGTTCCAAATTGTGCTCCCCAAAGGTTAGGTTTACATCTTGTAAGCAAATGGGCTTTGCTTTTGTTTCATTCTTGATGGTTCTGACAACATGATGTAAGAAATAAAATAATAAATAAAAATAAAATTTGACTATGAATGATGAATTATTAGCGCTTTTCCCAGAATTAATAGTACTACAACTCTCTACTTGCCATACACTGTGGAATTTTTGCCCAAGACACAGAAAATACAGTGAAAACATCCTACAAAAATCGATGTACAGCATTTAAGTAAGGCAGGTTGAGAGATGAGCAATGTAAAATGGCCATCCTCACTCCTCTCAACAGCGAGTAGGCAGCATTTTTAATCCACACTATATGTGTTGGTCTTCAAACTCCTGCCAGACCAAATCTTCTGCACTGCTCCCGGTTCACCTATAATAGAGATTTTAAAATAACCCTGCATTTTGGATTAACATGCACTGGAGAAAACAAGTATTTGATCGCCCGCTGATTTGAAACAATTTCATAGTGAGAGAAACAGCCTCTGATTTTTGTGGCAGCTTAATTCTTACAGAAACAGTTAAATCATATTTTCTTTTTTTTAGAAAATGACATGAAATAAAAAAGGTCATGTCATTTTAGGCCATTCCATGACTTTGTGCATTTGGAGCCACTCATTTGTTTCCTAGTTTGTATGGCTTGGCTTCTTGTTATTTTGGAAAACCATCCTTCACCCATTTTCATTGTCTTGAAAGGCAAAAAGGTCATCATGACCCAAATTTTGGAATTCATGACCTCATTCATATTCCTGTCAATTTGATGAAGTTGACCTGTTGTTCTCTTATAAGGCTCCAGAGCTTTGGAATACCCTGCCGATAGATATCAGAGCTGCTACCTCAGGAGAAACATTTAAGATACGATTAAAAACAAATTTTTATGCTTTGTTGGCTGTTTCGGCTGCCAAACTTACCCCAAACCGAAAATGGCTGTCTGGATTCCAACCAATTGGGACAAGGGATTGGAGGCAGATTACCCCCCTCGCAGACACTGCCATGACAATTGAGGGCACTTTCCTGCAGCTCTTCATTTTGAATATGAACATCTACTTTGGATTGTTTTATATTGTGTGTTCAATGTTGCCCACTCTGCATTCATTACTGGTCATCCTGGAAGGGGGATCCTCCCATCTCGTCTCAAGGTTACTCATTTTTTTTCCCCAATTGGGGTTTTGTGAGTTTTTCCTCGCCCTCCCGGGAGTTAATATCAAGGGATGTTGAGAATAATTGTCAACTTTGCCCATGTGGAGCCCTTTGAGACTTGTCTGTGATTGAGGGCTCTATAAATAAACTTATAAGAGAAACATCTCTAAAGGATATTGCTTCCACGGCCATGCTTGATGTTGGGGATGGTATCCTTTGGGGTCATATTCAGGTTGATTTAAGTTGCGACTAAAGAGATCAATTAGTGTTTTGAAGCCCATTACAGCCGTGTATATGTCAACAAATTGGTCCCTGACTTATTTGAACAACTCTTTGGTCTTGGCCATGGTGGAGATCTCACTGAGTCTATGGGCAAGTGTTTTTTTATACAGGTGACAATTAAGGACAAGTGTCTCTCATGTAGGTAATGACCACTGAGATGAAGAGTATGTCATTGGTCTATGGGAGGCAGCATTGCTCATAGTTAACATGGGATCAGATACTTATTTTCCACAATAAAATGCAAATTAATTTTTATTTCTTGATTTTGTTTGGTTAATATTTCTATAAATGGTCAAATGAAGCTGCCATAAAATTCCAAGATTGTTCATTTATTTAATTAGTGAGGGATCAAATACTTGTTTCCTCCAGTGCAATGGATGTTGCAATATTGTTGTAATCCATTTTCTAAATACTCATTTATGATGACAGCACACTTAATTTTTGGTAGAATTTTGTTGTCTTAAAAGACTGCAAATCAAAGTGTTACTAAGTTAACAACTAACTGAAGTAGATAAACCGCCTTAGTTATTAATTGGTCATTTGCCTTAATTTTAGCAAAAAACCTAACCTACAATACCAAAGCATTTACATGTATGATAAATCTGATATTCTTCATGATAATACATATTAATGTATTTCTTGTATTTGTTTAAAAATACACGACAAGAGGCTCTTAAAAAAACGATCGTCTACAAAATCGCAGTTTGAATATGGGGGGTCGAGTAGTCATGAGATTTTTTTCCAAATCATTCAGCCCTAAAAAGTATGAAAACAGTTTCCATATCTATTAAAAGTGGCTTTCCTGAAGAAAGATTGAATTTGATATTCACGGTAATGGAATAATCGATGGATGTCAACGTCGGTTCAAACAGATTGTACTGACGTTTAAAAACTGGGACTCGATTTTAGTCAGTAATACATATTTTATGTTACTCACTGTCCAACACCATTGCAAAGTGCCTTTACTCTCTTTATGCTTCAAAGGGACATTAGAACGCAGTATCATCACTGTCAAGCAGCCCGCGAAAACCATTGGCCGTCTTGAGTGTCAATCAAGGAGATTACTGAATCATCATGACGCTACCGTCGCCTATTGGTTGACCGCCCACTATAATCTTACTGTCCAGTTAGAGGTTTGGTTCACCATGTTGGATCAAACGTCCATTCTATCGCTCGGAGTATAACAATCTATCATGCCGGTGACAAGTGTTCGTCGTTGGTTGACAGTGTAGATCTTTCGCGTTGCCTTCCGTTCCATCGATAACAGCAGGACTCCGCGACATGTTCTCGAAAGAAAGGAGGGATTACTGTTTTGATTTGGAGACACTGACACCCAGTAGCTAACACTGAGCTGTCAGGTTCAATACAGCGGTCCTTTTCAGTCACTAGTCTCCAGGTAAACGGTTTAAAGGATTTAACACTATCCAGTGGCTCCGGGTGAACTTTGTCGAGTCCAAGAGGATAGCGGCGTGTGTTCAAAAGAGCCAAAGACGGTCGATGGGGGAAGTAAGTTGCCACTCAGCCCGTCTGCGAGGATTTCTCTTCTGCTATTTTGATGCATGCTCGATCCTTGTTCACTGTCAAAATGTGGAGGATTTCTGAGAAGATGCCTTGCGCTTCAGTTCTGTGTATTATGTGAGTGAGGTGGGTCACCGAGGCCTGGGCCTGGGTGAAGATACACCTCCTCTGTACTGGATCAGCAACGATAATTAGTGTTGAGAGATTACCACTGTTTACGGAGTAGCTGTTTTGCCTGCACACACTTCCGAGAAGAGGTAGGCTGTCGTTTGGGAAAAAAATTGATGGGATTTTCAGGCAGCCTGGAGCCCAGCTGGCAGCAACGGCAACAGTCCTGGGCCAGAGCGTCTGGCAAACTTGGACACTTCAAAAAGATGAGAGCTCGTTTTCTCATGTGACAAGCGTCAGACCACACTGTAAGGAAGCAGACTTTAATCAGCAGGGAGGGTGGTGCCAACACCATCATGAGGGACATTTAGGGCTTTTGTTTTATTGAGGGGTGGGTGGGTTGTTTTGAGTTTTTTTTTTTTTTTGTCCTTCCACTAATGGTAGGTACTGGAGAATCAAGACACTTATGTAGTCATATTTTTACATGCCTGTTATTCTCCAAGATCCTTGTACCAGAATGGTAGGACTCCCAGCAGATGAAAGGACAGTTGAAGAATCTGTTCCCCATGAGTTTCATTGATTGTACTATAGGAGCCTGGTAGCCACTATCAGCACTTCGACTCCCGATTAGTGAATGACTCTTTGTGGCACAACAGCTCCAAATGTTACAAAAATGATGGCTGCATACAATGGTGGCGCTTCGGCCGTGGCTGCCCATCTTCCTCATCACCACCACCAGCTGCAGCATCACCCGCCTCCACACATGCATCACCAACACCACGTGGGCCAGCACTGTCAGCACCCGAGTTCTGCTGCTGCCGTTCACACTATCCAACAGCACACCTCCACGGCTGCCACTGCTGCTGTGATGCTTAACCCTGGTCAGCAGCAACCGTACTTCCCCTCTCCAGCCCCCGGACAGGCCCCTGGTCCCGGGGCGGCAGTGGCTCCTGCCCAAGTTCAAGCCGCCGCTGTCAAAGCTCACCATCATCAGCAGCAGCACACACAACACCTGCAGCAGCAGCTTGATATAGAGCCTGACAGGCCTATTGGCTATGGTGCGTTTGGGGTTGTCTGGTGAGTACACTTTGATGTTAATAATTACACATTGTTAAAGAGAGCTTCATTCAGTACATACCACATGCAGCTATTCAAAAAATATATAAAAAAAATTACACAAATTGGAGACCTAGAAATGTTTCTAACAGTTTACAGAGTATTACAGTTTACTTCAGAATATATTTCTCTCTCTCGTCTCTCTACCGCTGTCTCTTGGCTGCCATACACAATTATTATGCTTGTTGAATTCTCTCAGCTTTAGCAATTATTATGCTTGTCAATTTTTCATCAACAATAGTCACGATTGGTCAAATAATTGGTTAGTAATTAACTAATTGACTAATTGCATATACCGTAATTTTCGGACTACAAGTCGCGAGTTTTCTTCTTAGTTTGGGTGGGGGGGGGGCGACTTATACTCAGGAGCGACTTGTGATTTTTTTTCACAAATTTTTAAAATTCAAAAATCCGCGATGTAATGAAACCACGATAAACGAACCGCGATCTAGCAGGGGATTACTGTCATTTGAACTGCAAGTGACGTCACCCGTGCCGCGCGGCGGTTGTTTACATAAAGGGCAAAGGATTCTATCACGAGATGACGAAGGACCCCACGTACTACCGGCATCATTAGCGGCTTTGTTTGTAAGTGACACGGAGGACAAAAGGTTTGAAGGATTTAATGATTTGGAGTGACACAGAAGGTTTGAAAAACTATTATGGCTTTTACGCACGCCTGGTCCTTCTCGACGGGAGCTCTCTTTCACCTCCGTGGATGGAAGTCGGGCGCCGGCGCTCGGCCGGGTAGCTGTCCTGGGACGGTGGATGGGGCTCGGACATGGCTTTTACGCACGCCCGGTCATACTCTACGGAGCTTTCTTTCACCTCCATGGCTGGAAGTTCAGTAGTTGTTGGCTCGTTGAACTCTTGTTTTGTTAAATAAAGAGCTGTTTACCAAACCCACGTCTTTCCTGGTACTTTGTTAACGCTACAATATAGTTATATACTAGATCTCTGCAGCGCACGCGCGGCGTTGTTGACATAAAGAACCAGGAATTTAATCGATGGATTTAATGATTTGGAGTACACGGATGGTTTGATAATATTGTTTTAATATGATAGTTATTTGAAATATACTTTATATATCGTTATATGGGTCTGTGGAATAATTAGAAATGCAACTTACAGTGGGTCAGACGTCATCATATGCGGCGCATACGCGGCATTGTTTACATAAAGCACGATCGATGGATTTAATGAATTGGAGTGACACAGATGGTTTGATAAACGTGTTATTTATGTAATACTTACTTGAATAACGCCGAATGTTACGTCAGGCCCGTTCTCAGCTCCTTGTTTGTGTATATGTCACGTTGGCATACCGTATCGTTTAGCCTGTTGTTGCTGGTTCATGTCTGTTTTTGGTGTTGGATTTTGACAAATAAATTTGCCCCAAAGGTGCGACTTATATACGTGTTTTTTCACTTTATTGTGCATTTTAAGGCTGGTGCGATTTATACTCCGGAGCGACTTATAGTCTGAAAATTACGGTAAATCATGGCATATCACACCAGCAAGCAGCTACTCTCATCATTAATTTACAGATAGAATTTCAAGGCAGTGATTCCCAACCTTTTTTGGCTCATGTACGTGCCCGAACATTTTTGTCATTCAATGAGTACCCCCTCACTCTGTTTTTGATGATTCTCCCAAAATAGGAAGTATTTCACTGATTATTAAATGAAAATCACTTTACATCATAAGCGTGATTTGAACATTTAATTCGTAGGTATTGGCTTTTAATTTTTTTTTAGCTCAAATTAAACTTAGTGATTAATAAGTTACCTTGAAATAAATAATATAAATTAAAACAAGGATTGGAAACTAAAACTAAACCTGCCTTTGTTGTATACATACATAGTGTTATAACATTTACTCCTTTGATCAGGCTTTCTGCCTTTCAAGTGAGCTTTGTCGGTTTATTTGTCTTTGACACTTATTTCGTAAACCATGCTTTTATTTTGGTGCAAACAATGTAAAGTAGCAAGTGTTGGGGCGTTTGTGGAATAAAACCACAAAGTAACGCTGTTGAGAAAAGGACAAGAAATTATTCTCAGTAATAAGTTTTCACTCTGTCAATCATTGATGTCACGATTTAAATAGCTACAAACAACTATCAGGACACCTTGTGTCTCGTGCTCTACTCTGAGAGTGAGTGTGCTTGTAGAGGCAGTGTGTGCTCCACTCCTGAACACAGCCAGGCTCTGATTACTTGTGTGGAAAAAGTAAGTTAGAGTAGTTGTGAGTCAAAAATCTGCATCTTGTAAAAGTAATGCTCTACTTTGTAACATGCTACTGAATTCACTGGCCATGGTTACTACTTTGGATCTTGGGGTAAAAATAGACTTTGGCTAAGTGAAGACCTAATGTGAAATTTTGCTCCACCTATGTGGCTTATGTGAGTTAGATCTTGCCAGATACAAATGTAGCTCTTTCATTTACGCGAAGCCACAAGATTGAGTCTCATTGACAGAAAAATAATGTATGAGCATTTATCCAGTGGTTGTATTTAACCTTTAGCTAAGGGTAAATAGTGTTGCTATCTTGGTTCACAGTAGGGCCCGAACGACGTTTTTGATGCCAATGCTGATATTTGAAAGGAAAGAAAACCGATTACTGATCAATTCTCAGAATATATTAATCTTTTTCCGTCACTTCTAACAAATATAATAATTGAACAAAGACCATTGAACAACATTTACAATACTTTGCTCTTCTGTATTCGAAAGAAATTTATGGACAAAAATGTGCAAAAAATGAATAAAGGCATTATACCTTTGGGAAATGATTTAAGTATGATATAAAAATACATCAATCAAATACCATCAAATTGTTGTGGAAAGTCTTCAGTTAATTACTACATTTTATTAATTTGATTTCACATCCATATGAGAAGTATTCATCATCATCATCAGTTTAAAGTCTGCTTTCCAGGCGCCGCTGGGTTGGACTGGATTCTCGATATGGCTTTCTTCCACTGGGAATGGTCCATGGCCATCTCGTGGTTGATGCAGAGTGTCTTCATGTCGGCTGCCGCGGTCGTCTGCCAGGTCTTTTTAGGCCGACCACTGGGTCTTGTTCCCTCTACGTTATACGACATGACTTTCTTCACCCAGTATTTTTTCAAGTATTTAAGTATTGAATTTATGAAATGTGTGGTTGTTGGCTGTATGTAAAAATATCCTGCTATGACTCAGTAAAGGGTTCTCTGCTCTGGTCTTAGTCTTATCCCCTAGTCACCCTCCATCAGTTATGTACATTAGGAACATTTTGAAGTTGGTCTTTAATCAAATTTCAAAAGAAACTAGAGCTACAAGCAGCTATAAAAGGGCCCTCTCAGCCCTGGCCATGTTGGGATACTAGCACATTGGGAAAATGGCACATTGGAAATGGATGAATCATATTAAAGGTGAGTTTGAGTAAATATTTTGCAAAATTTGAAAACCATCCATCCATTTTCTATACCGCTTGTCTGCATGGGGGTTGCGGGCGTGCTACACACTTACGGGCAATTTGGAGTGCTCATCACCCTACCATGCATGTTTTTGGGATGTGGAAGGAAACCGGAGTGCCCAGAGAAAACCCACGCAGGCACGGGGAAGAACATGCAAACTCCACACAGGGGACGCTGGAGGTGGAATCAACCCACACCCTCTGAACTGCGATGCAGGCATGCTAACCAGTGCCCCACCGTGCCTACCAATTTGAAAACTGCATAGTTTGATTCTAGATAAACAGCATGGTGCCACTGAACCCGTGTTTGACGAAATGAAAACCTTTATTAGTGTGAAGGTGAAGACCTTCACACTATTGTTAGTGTGAAGGTGAAGACCTTCACACTATTGTTATTCTACTTTTTTGTTGTGCCCACTTTTTTGCCGCTTAACTTCCACATACTTCAACCGATTCACTCCGTTCCACTTTTTTGCCGCTTAACCACTTCCACATACTTCAACCAATTCACTCCGTTCCACTTTTCACTTATTCCAAATATTCAGGAATCGACTGCTTACATTTTTTTCATTCAAAAAATGTTCCGTTTTCACAAAATTCACAAATTTACGGCAATTTTTGCCCCATTCATTCTTAATGGCAGATTCAACATTTCCCATTTACGTTGTTCCAGTTTGAAATTCACATAATTCAACACATTCAAATCACATTGGGGACATTCCCGAACTTGCCAAATCGTTTTCACGTTTCAAATTTTCACAAAATTTCGCAAAATTTCGTTTTTCACTTCTAATTTCTACATACTTCAACCGATTCAACTCGTTCCAACTTTCAACTGTTCATCTTTTGCCTACCTATTCCACACCTTCCCATTTAGCAAAAATTTCACATTTTTCAAATTCGAACTTCAACCAAATTTTCCCAAATTTCCTTTTTCCACTCTAATTTCTACATTTTTCAACCGATTCAACCCATTCCAACTTTCAACTCTTCATATTCTTCCTCCCTATTCCCCAAATTCACACTTACCATAAATTCCACATTTTCAAATTTGAAATTCAACCAAATTTTCCTAAATTTCCTTTTTCCACTCTAATTTCTACATTTTTCAACCGATTCAACTCGTTTCAACATCATTCTTCAGCATTCCCTGAGTATTTATTCAACTTCTTCACCTTCACACGCAATTTCTTCAGGAATTGCAAATTCTAGTTTTTGCTTGTACTTCTACTTTGTCAACTTGAATATATTATAAATATCACAATCCTATAGGGGCAGTCCTTTAAAATGTGACCTCTATGAAAAGCCAAAAATGGAAAGACATTTAGAAAAAAAAAATGGCTGACCTCCTGTATAGTTTGTCATATGGCTCCAAGAGAAGTCTTGGCCTGTTACATATGCCTCAAAGTTTTCGTCGATTTTTGTAGGTTTTGGGCCGTTATACATACCGTCAAATTTTCATAGAACTTGGTGAAACGTACAACTGGGGTTGCTTATCTAAAATCTTGTAGTGGGTGACACAGCCATCCTTCAAATATCGCACGATAAACAATTAAAATAGTGATGATTTTTTGCAGGCCTTGATTTGTGTCAAAAGTTTTAAGAGTTTTCATGGGTTTTTGCGAGACATTGTTGCAGTGGTAACACAGGGTCTTAAACATGCACGAAAATTCATGAAACTTTGCACACACACCAGGCTTACTTAGCAAAGTCAGCATTTTATTTGTTTATTGTGTGATTAACAAAATGGTTCAGAGCCACCCTGCCCTTGATTGTACATTTCACTTAGATCTATGAAAATTTGGTAGTATAAATAACAGCCCAAGACCTACAAAAAAAGTCTCTTGCAGCCATATGCTAAACCTAATAGAAAGTCATCCATTTAGAATTTACTTTAAAATTTGGCATGGCTTTGACTTATAAAAACTGCTGTAACATTACCCACATGATCCTATCTTGTCAAAATTTTGCACATTTGATGACACATTTAATCACTATCTTTATCCATAGTAGAATTTGATGATATTGAGGATTATCAGGTTTTTATGACAATGTTACTTAAAATTGCAAGCAAAATATTTTTAGTACTATCATTTATTTTCATCTACATTTCTGTCTCTAAGCCTATTGTAATGAAAAACATTTTTTGATAAAGTGCATTTTATAGTAACCTGCTAACATGCTAGTTTAACTTCATGATTAGTTTGTACACTTCCTTCAACGGGCACATTATGAAAGTTGTTCGAGTGCCAATGTTGGTGCAGCCATAGATTTTCTTTTCTTCACCATCTGTTTTTTGTGACTGATCCTGTTTAAGAAGGTTTACTGAAAGGTGCTTTAGAAAGGTTTCCAGTGTAACTAAGACCTAATGTGCTCCTCACGAGATCTCACTATTACCACTTTTAAATGTTGTCTGACTCATCAGTGGAAACGTCTTGAAACAAGATCACATTTTATACCTGGAATGTGTGACTCCTCTTCCACCCACAGGAAATATAAAAAAAAGCCTTAACTCTTTTGACCATGAAATTGCTTCAGTGAAAAATAATATTTATCATATGAGCCCACAGAGTAACTTTTCTTGTTTTAAATGTGATGAGGTTTGTCGCCTTGCTCTCTGGTGTCATCAAAAACACTAGAGGTGTTTAGAAATATATGAAATGTAAATGCTGGCTTTTCACAAAAAATATTTATTCTGATAACTTTGTATTCTTCGCTCAGGTCAGTCACAGATCCTAGAGATGGAAAGCGAGTTGCCCTCAAAAAGATGCCCAATGTCTTCCAAAACCTTGTTTCTTGCAAGAGGGTATTTCGAGAACTGAAGATGCTATGTTTCTTTAAACATGAAAATGTGAGTACTGCCATATTTAATTAAAAAAATACCATCAAATTTTTAAATAAACGGAGTAAATACATGAATAGTAAACATAAATCCTTTATAAGATTTGCAGTTGTGCACACCTGTATTTCTGGATATCGCTGTTTCCGAATGAACCAATCGCAAAGTTATGTAGGCAACTGTATATAATTAAAAAGTTGAACTGAGCTAACACAATTTCTTGTCATCTAAAGCATGGTTGATGCATAATTAACCACGAGAGAACCCACAGATTGTAATACAAGAAAAATCACAGTGGTCCTGGAGTGTGTTGTGTGAGTGAAATGACCAATGCATATACTTGGAAAGGGGAATCTGGCTCAGAAGTGGCCCACACATCTTTGTGTAGACAGCAAAAGTAATGCAGCACTCAAATTAAAAGGCTAAGAAAATGATAAAGTTGAAGAGCAGTATCCTGTTTAACCCATTCGCTGCCATTGATGCATACATAGTTATATATGTCAAAGGTTTATTTTAACTGATCTAGTGCACAGCATACTAAGTGATATTTGAATAAGTCTAAAGCAGTGGTCCCCAACCTTTTTTGCGCAACGGACCGGTTACGTGTCAGAAATATTTTCGCAGACCGGCCTTTATATAAATAAATAATACATTTATATAAATAAAGAATACATTATACACACACACACACACACACACACACACACACACACACACACACACACACACACACACACACACACACACACACACACACACACACATATATATATATATATATATATATACACATATATATATATATATATATATATAAAATATATAAAATGATACGACTGGCATAAAAACAAGTATAAACCACATAAAAATAAAACTCACCATTAGGTTGAATTAATGGGAGCACTGAGCTTGTTTCTCAGAAACGAGCCGGTCCCATCTAGACGTAATCGGAGACAATGACACCTGAAGTGGTTAAGGTTTGTCTTTGAATGCAGGATGCTTGGTCTCCATGTGCCGAAGCAGTTTTGACGGCTTCATTGCCTCGTTAGCTAGCCTGTTGCCACATATTATGCAGCGTTAGCTTGGCGCGTCAGAGTCACCTGTGGCGATAAATCCATATTTTAAGTAGGACTCCAGAAATTTTCTTTTAAATGCAGCTTTCCTTTTCTTAGAAGTCATAGCCTCTTCTTCTAACGTCTCCTCATTGGGCTTTTTTCCCTTTCCGAAGAAGCTTTTCCAAACATCTCTGTTTCTTGCTCATTTTTGCTTGCTTCGCGCGCTCGACTGAGGTGACATGTTACGTGACCGAGACGAGCGTCTTGACCTGAACCAACGGATGTAATTGGGAGAGAATCGCCATTCTTAAAATATTTTTCAAAATAAATTCTTCCTCATTTTTGCTAGCTTTGGGGGCTTGACTGGGGAAACATGTCACGTGACCGGGACACACGTCTTGACCAGAATTAATTGATAGTCGATTAAAAAAAAATAAAAATAAAATTCCCTGTGCGGCTTGGCGGCCCGGTACCAAGTACCAGTGGTTGGGGATCACTGTTTAAAGAACATTTATAATAAATGTACAAAGACTACTTGAACAATGTCTGAAAAAAAAAATGACATGTCAGTGTGAATACAAAAATGGTATGTATTGCTGACTAAAGAAATTTAAAAAGTGAATATCAGAATTCTGGTATAACTTTTAGGTGGGATGAGCTTGATTTTGATTCAATCACACCACACACAGTAAAACAGTGGTAAAAACAGTGAGGCAAATGTGTTCTCAACCGTGTGTTCATGCTCTCTCCTCAGGTTCTCTCTGCTCTTGACATTCTGCAACCTCCACACATTGACTACTTTGAAGAAATGTATCCTTCATAATTACAATTGCCTTGACATCTTCTGTTAGTAAAACTGGAACTTTAAGGATCTATTTTCCAGAGGATTTTGTTAACAACAACAGGCTTGTTTTCAGTCTCTTACTTGGACGTCTCATAAGTAACGACTTTCATGGTGTGCTTGCTGAAAGGGAACAGTCCTACTTAACTGATGTGATCCTCCTGAGGTTCAAGGTTTTGCATTAGTCCCAGCATCTGTCACGCGCAGTAGCGGTTTTAGGCACGGGTGGCACCCCCAAAAATAAAATGCGTATTTTGTGCCGCAAGGCGGTTTTCTACTTTGTCATATCACAGTATGGGGAATTGGTAATTCAGCGCCCCCTTCAGCTGCAGGCTGGGCAGATTCGCCTGACTCTTGTGAGGACTTTCTGGGTTAACAAAACAGGTCAGTGAGCGATTGGCTCAGGCAGTGTTATGGTAGCCAATCAGAGCCAGTGTTTTTACACGTGTGGGCGACGCACCTTTGTCAGCAATCGCACAATACAAAGAAGAGGCAGCAATGGTATGAGGAGAAAGCCAATGAAAAGTTAGCATTTTCAAGATGGCGATATCAACATTATTTCAAATACAGTATATCTATCGGTCTGTCTGTCTGTCTGTCTGTCTGTCTGTCTGTCACTCACTCACTCACTCACTCACTCACTCACTCACTCACTCACTCACTCACTCACTCACTCACTCACTCACTCACTCACTCACTCACTCACTCACTCACTCACTCACTCACTCACTCCGTCTGTTTTCTATTTCTTATCCTCACTCGGGTCGACTTGGGGAAAAGGTGGACTTCTGCTCGTATGCTCTTGATTATGTTTTCTAATTTGCCTTAACTTCCAATTGCCCAGATATGTGGTGACTGAACTGATGCAAAGTGACCTCCATAAGATCATTGTTTCACCACAGCCCCTTAGCTCAGACCATGCTAAAGTTTTTCTCTATCAGATTCTACGAGGTAGGATTTTTTTTTTTTTATAATGATTGGTGCTAATGACTCCACTGATTTAACCTTTAGAAAAAACCTTTTCCACACATATTTTGTATAGGTGCTTCAAAATACTGCACTGTGAATGTGTTTTGACATTTCATTTTTGTGGTGAACTATCACTAGGACTGAAGTACCTTCATTCTGCTGGCATTCTTCACCGAGACATAAAACCTGGCAATCTTTTGGTCAACAGCAACTGTGTATTGAAGGTTTGTAGGCATGGGACACAGTGGAACGATAAAGCAGATTCCGTAAAGTTTGCTGTATACCGAAACCATTTGTGTTTGATACTTAAGATTAATATAAGATTTTGCGGACATTATGTGGACCCATGAGACGGAGATGAACCTCTTCCAAAATGATGGAAAGAACAAAATGGAAAAAGAGAGCATCTGCTCATGATCTTTTGAGCTTACAAGCTGATCTTTGTTCTTGTGGTACTGTCTCAATAATCTCCCTGGCTTTTGCACATGATGGCTGTAGCAGGAGTGAACTCAGACGACTGTAGATTTCTTCACTCGCTATTTGTTTTGTAGTTTAAGGAAGGTATAACTGAACTGACTGGCAGAGCCTCATCTTCTGACAAAACAGTTGTTTAAGCCTGGAAGTAAAGATTGCAGTGTTCTCATATTTTGTTGTTTAAAATCTACCGTAAATGTCTTCACTTAACAGCAAAAATTATGGAATTGAAATTGTATTATTTGCTTTATTATTCTGCTTCAGATCTGTGATTTTGGCCTGGCACGAGTGGAAGAGACTGATGACTCGCGCCACATGACTCAGGAAGTGGTGACACAATACTACCGGGCTCCAGAGATCCTGATGGGAAGCCGTCACTACTCCAACTCCATCGATATCTGGTCTGTAGGCTGTATCTTTGCTGAGCTGTTGGGGCGAAGAATCCTCTTTCAAGCCCAGAGTCCCATTCAGCAGGTAAACAATGGAACTTAATATACACATTGTGTTCTCTATATGCATATAAAATGTAACTTAAAAAACTGCATTGGTTTCTCTCATTTGATCAATGTCAGACAAGTTTGATAGTTTCCCTGGTGAGCCTATTCAAAGTCAAAGTCCGCTTTATTGTCAATTTCTTCACGTTAAGGCACACAAAGAGACCGAAATTACGTTTCCCACCGTCCCACGGTGACTAGACACAGTACAGTCACATCAAATAGCACAAAGAGTAAAAACGAACAGACAAGAGCAACGAATGAGTAATAAGCAAATAACCCAAATAAATAAACAATAAATAAATAAATAGATAGACATATAAGAGCAGCGAAATGGAGCAAGCGCGCTAATAGCAGCCAGCCAGATCATAGCGCAAAAGAACAGGACGTCATGTAGCAGAGGGTGGAGGTGGGAGGGAATTCAGGATCCGGACAGCTTGGAGTACGAAGCTGTCTCTGAGTCTGGTGGTGCGGGAGCGCAGGCATCTGTACCTCTTCCTAGAGGGCAGAAGTACAAACAGAGTGAGCGGGGTGACTCACATCACACACAATCGCGGCCGCTTTGCAGGTGAGACGGGAGGCGTAAACTTCCTTCAGGGAGGGGAGTAGATCCCCGATGATTTTACTCGCAGTGGTCACTATCCGCTGCAGGGCCTTTATGTTGTACTCAGAGCAGCCACCACCCCACACAGCGATACAACTGGAGAGGACGCTCTCAATGGTGCCACGGTAGAATGTGGTCATGACGGCGGGAGGAGCACTTGCTCGCCTGAGTTTCCGCAGAAAGTACAGGCGGCGCTGAGCTTTCTTCGCCAGCGACGCAGCTTTGGTGGTCCAGGAGAGATCCTCACTGATGTGCACCCCCAGGAATCTGGTGCTGCTCACTCTCTCCACCACAGCACCGTCGACGGTCAGCGGCAGGTGGTGGGTGTGACCCTTCCGGAAGTCAACGATAATCTCCTTGGTCTTGTTGATGTTCAGCAGAAGGTTGTTGTCCCTATTGAAAGGAGAATTACTAATGAGGTTGTTCTTGCCTAAGCAACTTAAGCAAGTCTGTCTTCATGCACAAGAGGGAGGAAGATCTTTTGGTCGATAAAAAGCACAAAATAGTTCAGTGCCTTGTGAAAGAATGAAACCACCAGACATTTTGAGAAAACAAGGTCCTTGTAGAGTTAAAAATGAGCGCGAGACTCAGAGATAACGGCTTTATTCTGATGAAAACCTAAGGAACGCTGTGGGTATAAGCAGACAATCTCGTGGTGTGGCCCCCATCTCCTGACCTCAAACTAATTGAAAGGAAGCTCGATAGGGGTGCACAGCAGAACCGTTTATTCGTTCTTCACACAGTAACTCTTGCATCCTCCAATGAGGTACATCAATCAACTCTGCATGGACTTAGAATCTCAATGAATGGGAGTTGATAAGGCGATATTCACAAGACCATGTCAGCCTCGAAAGTAGACTGGAAGCAGCTTGGATTTTCTGTGCAAAACTTAGCAGGTGACACCCTCAAAACTCTCATGGAAAACAACTGCCTGTCACGATTGCTATTATGACTGTCAACATCTTCTATATCAGGGGTGGCCAACCAGTCAGAGACAAAGAGCCACATTTTTTACTGTGTTACCGCAAAGAGCCACATCATACATGAGCACACATGAACTAAACCCCCCCCCCCTGGTTTTAAATGGGCCACATTTTCCTTTGCAAGATTTCACCTCATGCGGATGTGCGTTTGACGAAATACCATATTGAACTCAAGTAAAGCGAACACACAGCGTTTGACGAAAATACCATATTAAACTCAAGCGAAGCGAAAACGCATAAAAAAAAAAAAAACACGAATGTTGATATGAACGTAAAGGAGCCGCATGAAACCAGGCAAGGAGCGAAGCGAAAACGCATTAAAAAAAAAAAAAACACGAATGTTGATATGAACGTAAAGGAGCCGCATGAAACCAGGCAAGGAGCCGCATGCGGATCGCGAGCCGCGGGTTGGCCACCCCTGTTCTATATAGTACACACAATAAAGGCTACAAAATCAATGAACATTTTTAAATCAGAGACCAGTACAAATATTTCAAATACCGTATTGGCCCGAATACAAGACGGTGTTTTTTGCATTGAAATAAGACTGAAAAAGTGAGGGTCGTCTTACATTCGGGGTCTAGACATTATACCCATTCACAACGCTAAATGGCGCCAGATATCTTTAAAGTGAATACTGAACTTAACTCCCCAGGCCAAAGCGAACCCCTGTCCCAAAGAAGAAAGAGAGAGATTTCAGCGACTCTCAAGTTTAAACCAGTTTGCAATATTTTATTGCAATATTTTTCCTGATTCCGATTTGTTTCAAGACTAGTCACAGTTAGACTTCACTTTGATGGTTATTGCAGTTATTGCAATTTTGTTGTTCTATCACAGTAGATTGGTTTATTTACATTTCAAAAACCAGAAGCCATTCATTTACAAATGTGATTGCACTTTAGTTTACATATTTAAATGTTCAGATATTAAGATGTGATAGACAGTTTTTGCATGATTTGAATGAGGCAAAATAACAGGCTTTTTCTCTCGAATACATTGTTATAATCATTTGTTTCAGATGTACTGTAATTATTTTCTGTATAAAAATTAAATATGGTGTTCAAAAAGTCTCTTTTCAAACTTGAGTCTTAAAAAAGAGGGGATCGTCTTTTAATTAGCGTCGTCTTATATTCGGGCCAATACGATATTTTAAAAAGACGAATGGTAATACAAAAAAAATGCAAACAATGTCTCTATTTCTTTAAAGTGAAGACAATTTGTAATTTTAGTAATGAGACAAAGTCGATGTCAAATATGTCTTCGCGGGCCACATAAAATGATGGGCATTGAGTTTGAAATTTATGGTCCAACCGGAGGTTTGGGCCATGAACACCTATCTAATATTTAAATTTGGTCCTTGTTTTAACATAAAGACTGACTCAAGGGAGCGCTAATAGTCAAGTCCCTTGACTTTTTTGTTTTTTTTAGATTGGTTTCCCTGGCATGACTCTCTTCTAATGTGCTACATCTACATTTGTTCTTGTGTTCATGTGCATTTTTAATATGTGCCTAAATATTGTCACTGAAATGAAATGAAAATATAATTCTGTCTCTCAATAGTTGGACTTGATCACTGACTTGTTGGGGACTCCTTCTATGGAGGCGATGAGGACGGCGTGTGAAGGAGCTCGTGCACATATTCTCAGAGGACCTAACAAACAGGTAATCAGGAGGCTCTTGTAAGGAATTTGTTTTTCTGTCTGACATGCTGTGTTGTCGCATGATGTCTTTGTTTTGCTAAGAACCTTTGGACACTTGAACAATGAATGTCTGTACACCTAAAGTGCAAGTATAACACCAGTGGTTCACTATTGCAGAATACATTTCTTTGCTTTTTTTTTTATTTTGCCAGCACTGTTTTTTTTTATAAATATTTAAATGTTTTGAGTATTGATTAATAATTGTGTGAATCTGCCCCTTGGTGTCTTATGGCCAATAATATATATGTACAGATTTGAACTTAAATCAACAAACTAAGTGATACAATTGAATTAACCAAAATATTAGTTGTCTTGTCATTAAGTATTTCATGAGAACTGCCATTGGGCATGATAATAATATATAATAATATAATAATAATAATGTTTGTCACGTGTCAGACCAATATATTTCACTAGTGGGGTTTTGTTTAAAACAATGTGGGTTGGCTTCTAGTCTCACTTGTTTTTATCATAAAATTGGGCTTGCGACGAGAATCTTTTTTTTTCAATTAAGGATTAGTTGTGTGTAATAAGCACCATGCAGAGGAGGATTTAGGAGTGCTGGCTGCATATAACAGAGGCCTCAAAATGGAACTGTCTCTCTGAACAAACCTCCTGCAATCGGTGTCTCTTTCTCTTGGGTGGAGGATGCGGAGATGGGGTTCCTGCCACTGTTCAATCAGCTCTTTGAGGCATATGGAAAGCCTTCCAGTGTGGAGGATGATGCGGAGGAGCCGACTCAGACCTTTCTAAAGATAGTTGGAGAACTACCATGAAGATGATTTCCTGCTGCCCAGGCTTTTGGGGCAGTCCCAACTCGTTGACGAGTCCCTTTGAGTGGTGGAGGCCATGGTGACTTATAAAGTGTTGTGGGTTGTAGCTTCCCTGATGGTTTGTGAGGCTATTTCCACTCATTGCAGAAATGGCTGCTGCTTCATGAGTGTGGTTTAATTGAGTTTAGGTAGGATAGCGCAGGTGCTACAAAGGTTTTGAATTAGGGCGGGGGAACTCATAGGAACTTAACTGTGATTTCAATTTTGGCTTCTCACAATCATAACATATTGAAAGAAAAAACGATTAATGTGCCAAATACGTGTGAATACGTGTCGTGGCAGCAATCCCCGAACCTGCTGGTGGACACCGGCGGTAAGGGATGCCGTCAAGCTGATGAAGGAGTCCTATCGGGCCGTTTTGGCCTGCGGGACTCCGGGGCAGCTGACAGGTACCGGATGGCCAAGCGGAACGCGGCTTCGGCGGTTGCTGAGGCACAAACCCGGGCGTGGGAGGAGTTTGGCGAGGCCATGGAGAACGACTCTGGACGGCTTCGAGGAAATATTGGTCCACCATCCGGCGTCTCAGGAGGGGGAAGCAGTGCACCGTCAACACTGTTAACAGTGGAGATGGCGTGCTGCTGACCTCGACTTGGGACGTCATGAGTCGGTGGGGAGAGTACTTCATAGACGTCCTCAATTCCACCGACACGCCTTCCATTATGGAAGCAGGGCCTGGGGACTCTGAGGCGGATTTTCCAATCTCTGGGGTCGAAGTCACTGAGGTAGTTAAAAAACTCCTTGGTGGCATGGCCCCGGGGTTGGATGCGATCCACCCGGAGTTCTTAAAGGCTCTGGATGTTGTGGGGCTGTCATGGCTGACACACCTCTACAGCATTGCGTGGACATTGCGGACGGTGCCTCTGGATTGGCAGACAGGGGTGGTGGTTCCCCTCTTTAAGACGAGAGACCGGAGGGTGTGTTCCAATTACAGGGGAATCACACTCCTCAGCCTCCCTGGTAAGGTCTATTCAGGAGTGCTGGAGAGGAGGATCCGTCGGGAGGTCGGACCTCGGATTCAGGAGGAGCAGTGTGGCTTTCGTCCTGGCAGTGGAACAGTGGACCAGCTCTATACCCTCGGCAGGATCCTCGAGGGTGCATGGGAGTTCGCCCAACCAGTCGACATGTGTTTTGTGGACTTGGAGAAGGCGTTCGACCGTGTCCCTCGGGAGGTTCTGTGGAGGGTGCTTCGGGAGTACGGGGTGCCGAGCCAATTGATAAGGGCGGTTCGGTCCCTGTATCACCGATGCCAGAGTTTGGTCCGCAATTCCGGCAGTAAGTCGGATTCGTTCCCAGTGAGGGTTGGGACTCCGCCAAGGCTGCCCTTTGTCACTGATTCTGTTCATAATTTTTATGGACAGAATTTCTAGGCGCAGCCGAGGCGTTGAGGGTGTTTGGTTTGGGGACCTCAGCATCGCGTCTCTACTTTTTTGCAGATGACGTGGTGGTGTTGGCTTCTTCAGGCCGTGATCTCCAGCTCTCACTGAAGCGGTTCACAGCCGAGTGTGAAGAGGCCGGGATGAGGGTCAGCACCTCCAAATCTGAGTCCATGGTCCTCGGTTGGAAAAGGGTGGAATGCCCTCTCCGGATTGAGGATGAGGTCCTGCCCCAAGTGGAGGAGTTCAAGTATCTTGGGGTCTTGTTCACGAGTGAGGGCAGGATGGAGCGTGAGATCGACAGGCGGATCGGTGCAGCGTCGGCAGTAATGCGGACTCTGTACCAGTTCGTCGTGGTGAAGAGAGAGCTGAGCCAAAAGGATAAACTCTCAATTTACCAGTCGATCTATGATCCTACCCTCACCTATGGTCACGAGCTATGGGTCGTGACCGAAAGAAGGAGATCCAGGATACAAGCGGCCAAAATGAGTTTCCTCCGCAGGGTGTCCAGGCTCTCCCTTAGAGATAGGGTGAGAAGCCCGGTCATCCGGGAGAGACTCGGAGTAGAGCCGCTGCTCCTCCACGTTGAGAGGAGCCAGATGAGGTGGCTCGGGCATCTCATCAGGATGCCTCTTGGACGCCTCCCTGGGGAGGTGTTCCTGGCATGTCTCACCGGTAGGAGACCCCAGGGATGACCCAGGACGCTCTGGAGAGACTATGTCTCTCAGCTGGGAACGCCTTGGTATCCCCCGGGATGAGCTGGATGAACTGGCTGGGGAGAGGGATGTCTGGGAGTCCCTCCTAAAGCTGCTGCCCCCGCGACCCGACCCCGGATAAGTGGAAGAGGATGGATGGATGGTGTGAATACACCACCCTACACCTCCCCCTGTGGGCGATGTGGCTCTGTGGTAGTGTTTGTGTCCTTACTTGATGGTTGTGGGTCAATCCTCACCCCTGGTGACCATGTCGAAGTGTCCTTGAGCAAGACACGGAACCCTAAATTGCTCCCAGAGGCGCCTGGCTGCACCTTGCATGGTAGCAGCCTTCCACTAGTGGAACATCTTAATTTCTTTGTATATCAGTTGTGCTAAGGCATTCATTCTTCTTCTAAAAGCAGTGTGGGTCCTGCAGCAAGTGTGTGAGGTGCACATTACTCAGCCCCACCCTGAGCATGTTTTGAGCTGTTTAATGACACCCTAGTTCAGGGGTGTCCAAACCTTTTGCAAGGAGGGCCAGATTTGATAAAGTGAAGGGGCCCGGGGGCCAGTAGTTTTGTCGGACATTTTTTTAACTACAATTTCATCCAAATAAACACTGTTATAAAACAAATTTCATTCTCCCAATTGTCTTTATTTTTTAAATGACAAAATAACCAAATATAAGCCACTCAGGCAGATGTGAACAACTCTAAAAACACAAATTCTGCCTTTCATTCATATCTGAAGAGTCCGATAACATTGAACAAACTGTATGAAATACCTTAAATTTACATGAGTTTAAAATTATTTTCGCCTCATGAACATTTTAAACAGGAGTTATAAGTAATACATAAAATACGATAACATTGAACAAACTGTATAAAATACCTTAAATTTACATGAGTTTAAAATTATTTTCGCCCCATGAACATTTCACACAGGGCTCACGCAGCCGGTTCGCGCGTACCCTTTTTACAACGGGTTTATTTCCGCATTTGACTTGCGCATGCTCCGCATAGCAGGACAGCTGGAGTCATGTTCTCGGTGTGAAATCACGCCGGGTCGCGCAAGATTACATTTCTGCGGCATAAATATAAAATAGCTTTGGTACGTGTGTATTAAAGCGCTGGTCAACAATGGCGGCGGGCCACATACTAATGATTTTATCACAGAGGCTGCGGGCCTGATGAAATTTGACCATGGGCCGCAATTGGCCCGCGGGCCGGACTTTGGACATGCCTGCCCTAGTTGAAGTTTACTATAAAACCTAACCCACAACAAAAACAATTACACACATTATATCTATATTTGCACTTTATGGTAAGCCTTATTGACTGACTAGCAGAAATTTGCATGAGTCATCACCGCAGGCATTTTCCTTTTAGGAATGATTATTGACACACAAACACTGTGGTAACACATACAGACAAGTAACATATATATATTCTTCCTAATAAATAAAACAATATCTACAGTGGAGTCCCGCATATTTGCGATTCAGTAGCTATTGATACACTCATTTGCATATTTGTGTATTTTTATTTTTGTGCATGGGTTCACTCGCCTGACTTGTGTGCGGGCACCGTGGTATCGTTTACCGCTCAGTGACGGTGTGCATGTAGGTGTGACTGGTTGTTTGTCTTCATGTGACTGGCTGTCAACCAGTTCAGGGTGTAGTCTGCCTTTAGCCTGTTGTCAGATGGGGTAGGCTCCAGCACCCCCGTGACACTGAACAGGATGAGCGGTGTTGAGAATGGATGGATGGATGGATGGATGGATGGATGGATGGATGGATGGATGGATGGATGGATGGATGGATGGATGGGTGTTTTATTTTGTAATGAGGCTTTAACATGACAAAAAGTGGAAAAAGTGATGTGCTGTTAGTACTTTCTGGATACAGTGTATATTACATTGCAATGATTGCTGTATGTCCTGTTTTTATTTATGTATGTATGTATGTATGTATGTATGTATGTATGTATGTATGTATGTATGTATGTATGTATGTATGTATGTATGTATGTATGTATGTATGCTTGGTTTACAGCCATCCCTTCCTGTTCTTTACACATTGTCCAGTCAAGCAACTCATGAAGCTGTTCACCTTCTGTGCAGAATGCTGGTGTTTGATACGGTGAGTTATTATATCCCACTGGATTGTGTATATTTTTCATATTGTTCTTTGATCACTGCTCTGTGTTTTAGGAGAGAGTTTCTATTTGACTTTACCAACTTCCTCACTTGATAGAGCGAGAACTACACTTCATCCAGTTCTTAGATTACCTGACTCCAACCTTTTTCTCTGGTTTCATGTTTAAATTGCATTTTTTAAATTTTGTTAAAGGCCTAGTACGATAGTTGCATTACAATTTATTATCAGAATCAAAATCCTTTTCAAGTTAAAGTATGCTGTAGTTTCAAAAAACTGAATGAAACCAAAATATTTGCTACAAAAATTGCAACCCCCAGTCAGATTTTAAACTTGCTAACAAAGGACATTTTGTAAGTATTTGCTAACAAAGGACATTTTGTAGGTATTGCCTCTGTTTCCATCAATAACAATATAGCAGACCAAAAATGGGTGGTAACGCTGAGTTTAATGCAAGTACCGTAATATCTGGCCTATAAGCCACACCTGAATATAAACAGCACCAACTAAAATTAGGGGAAAATCCTGCTGGATGATAAACCGCAGGTGTTTTAATGTTTAATTTCCACATATAAGAGAATATGCACAAATCATACAGTATAATACAAATCATGAAAAATCCATAGAGAAGCCGAACTGGACCGCTGGGTTCAAAGCTTGTGCAAAAAGTAGCGACTTATAGTCAGGAAAATACTGTAGCTTTCATATCTTTTCTTCATCTTCAAATGCTGTCATGAGTAAAGTGTGTGTACGTCATAAAGAAGGGCACATTATGCTGATTTAAACTTCCTCGAGGTATTTTATAAAAAGGTGTAACCAAATATTTCAGGATGTGTGCATTTACATAACTGTATAAATGTGTTACATTTGGGGTAGGATTGAGAACACATACACCTGTAAAACTGCTGGGTTAAAAATTGTACAAACCCAGGAATTTGGGTCAATTTGACGCAACTTTGGTTTGTTTTGCAAAAGAAAATGGATTGTGTTGGGCAAAACAATAGAGGAAGTTGGTTTAAAGTTTAAACCAAGGAAGAGGTCCATTTTTCCTGAAAAATCCGACACTGTGTCCACTTTTCTCTTTTTTGACAGTGACATTTCGCTGATGAGCGTGCCAGCGTCAACAGAAAAAGCGGGTAAAGGGATAGAACCAATCAGTGCTTCACTCTGCTGTTAGTTCCGCCGCAGCGCTCTAGCGGACAATATAGGAACTGCAGATTCGAAAGAAAATGAAGTTCGTTATTTTTTCTTTTTTTTAATAATTTAAATATAAATATTTAATGATTTATCCCCCAGGCCAGACTGAACCCCTTGGCGGGCCGGTTCCGGTTACGTTTGACACCCCTGGTTTAAACTGACCCAACTTCTTTGGTTGTTCCAATTTTTAACTCTAATGTTTTTTTTTTTTTAACCCAGGGTAGTTTAATAATAAAAAAAAAAAAAGACAAAACCAAGGACTGACATAATAAAAAATCAACAAAAGTACAAAATCAGAAGGGCCAGAATAAACAAAAACTAGGACTACAGCTTGGAACATGAAGCGATAAAGAGTGACAAGACAACATGACGAGGACATACAGTTAACCTCGATTTTATGTGGACTTTGGGGCCCAGAATTTGGGAATCACATTAACCCCGGAAGTGCGTTAATAGAAATTCTTGGAAAGGAAAAAAAATTTAGAGCCGTGTATACGAATGTATCGAGAAATTGCTGTAGGGAAATACAATATCGTTAAAAGGTTTGGGGTCACCCAGAGAATTTAGTGTTTTCCGTGAAAACTGTAATTATCGGACTATAAGTCGCTCCGGAGTGTAAGTCGCACCAGCCATAAAATGCCCAATAAAGTGAAAAAAAACATATAAGTCGCACCAGAGTAAAAGTCGCACTTTTAACAAATGCGTTTATCAAACCATCTGTGTCACTCCAATTCATTAAATCCATCAATCGTTTTTTATGTAAACAATGCCGCGTATGAGCTGATTGGGTAACATAAAGGATAGGGAAAATGAGCATAGTTGCACACAATAACTTAACGAGACGGACAAAGGAACACAAGTAAAACACAAAACAAAATTCTAAATCGTAATTGTATTTTTATTATCACTTATTGAATTGGTACTGAAGCTTTTGACACGTACAATACAATACATATTTCTTATCTCCCATCTTTATTCATTTCTTTTTTTGTTTTATTTTCGTGGGTGTGGTGGGGGCCGGGGAGGAGGGGGCTTGTCGGGGACGAAGCTTCCTGCCTTGTTCGTTTTTGTGCGGTCCATCCGGCAGTGATTGAGTTTCTCAAGCTTTAATGCTGTTCAGCTATGGCCTTGCCATGGCGGAGGAACCAAGGCAAGTGGGTGATGCACTGTGGCACAGCCGCCACGCTCCCTTGCCTGCATGGCAAGGCAGAATACCAAGTTGATCCTGCCGGTAGCATATGTTTGTCTCAAAGATTAAACCATGCAAGGCTAAGTACCCATTGCCCATGGATCTATACAATAATAATGTGAATGGCTCATTAAATCAGTTATGATTCTTTTTAGCAACCTGCCATTAATTGGATAACTGAGATTCTAGAAATAATAACAAAACACGCACCGAACCCCTGAGATGCATTCATTTATCAGACTAAAAACACATGCAGGGCCCTTCTCCCTCAGGGCTAACTCTAGATAACCCCAAACCAATCCCTGATTCTCCATGGCAACAATGTCTTATGTCTATCATAGTGACAATGGGTGGATGGAACAGAAACTGTTACAACAGGTAATGCAGAGAAGCTTCTTTTTATAAACAAGAACCATACCCACACTTTATTTACAGTCTAGAGTCAAGAGAAATAAATGTTGTGATAGTGTCTTTTCATTTGTCATGCCACATTTTTATTTTATGCAATTCCAATACTTTGTAGTCTTAAAAGTGCTAGTAATGACAAGTTGTTGCTGTCAAGCAACAACTTGTCATTACTAGCACTGGCAATTTTACTAGCAATAGCAATTTTAAATTAGACTGGAAGGTATGCTATCAAAATAACCTTCTTGAGTGATACATTATACCTGAAACGTATTATGACATACATAATTTCAAGTAACCTGCCTATGTGGTCCTCAGTCGAAGCGGATTTCAGCAAAGGATGCCCTGGCTCACCCGTACCTGGATGAAGGTCGATTACGCTACCACACATGCATGTGTAAATGCTGCTACACGACATCCTCTGGCCGCATTTACACAAGTGACTTTGAGCCTCTCACCAACCCCAAGTTTGATGATAGCTTTGAGAAGAATCTAAGTTCTGTGAGACAAGTCAAAGGTAAGTTGAAGACCGCTGCACTTTTTATATAACTTTTGATTGAGTGTAGAGTGGACCAGAGCTGGACTGGAATAATTGATGCTTGATTATAATTGCCTTTATAAATATTTTAAAGTTTAAAATTTTAAACCATACCTATACCACACAATATGACTCCAAAACACTTTAATAGCAGTTTAAATGCTTATAAGCGTTTTCAAACATTGCTCTACCCCTATAAATGTAGTACAATAACGCTACACAATGCATAGTACACCTACATACTACACGTCAACAATTATGATTATATTGAATTACTGAGACATAAAACCATGAACAATGACTGCATAGTAAATTAGAGGAGTTATATCAATGGTGCTGATGCTCTCATGCCTTTCCTGCTCCACTCCTGCTCTGTGCTGATGGGAAAGTCCGCTGCTTCATAGGCCAGTGGCTCGGCTGCATGTCGGTGTTTTAACCAATGGATCTACGCAGTGACATCACAAACTGGCTGTCGTATATGCTTCGCAATGTTGAATGATGATCGATGGTAGACACACATTGTAGTTGCATATAACGCTCAAGTTGTAACCTTCAAGTCTCAAGTTCCATGTTACAGTAGGTGTGGGGTTATGGAGACTCATGCAAGTTGAATCAAGTCATTACTTGGTTCAAACAAGTCGCAAGTCAAGTAATATAATTTTGACCACAACATAATGTAGTAGTGATGATGAAATATTTTCTTCACTGATTATAACACAAAAAGTACATTTATGCCTCAAAAACTCGAAGGGATCCTTATTTACAGCGAAAAATTTATATTTTCTCAACTAATTTGATAACTTAATTATTTTTCATGTACATGTAATAACTATAGTGCCATGTGTAAAGAGTTTTGATTTGTCAATGTTCAGTCATTTTTAATTAGTGGTTCTCAACCTTGTTGGAGGTACTGAACCCCACCAGTTTCATGTGGGCATTCACCGAACCACTCTTTAGTGAAAAATAAAAATACTTTCAAATTCAAGACATGTTTTTTACTGGTGCACAAAAGGAGGCATGCATGAACATCACCTTGTTCAAAGAACATAGCCAACACAATGAATGAACTCACAACAAATTACATACTTGCAAATCAGTGTGACGTCTGCCGTTGCCTTTGCGAGACCAGTTCAGATATGCGTCATCATGAATTTACACAATAAATAAGGTGTTTGAACCTCCGCAGCGAACTTCTACCGAACTCCTAGGGTTCGATCAAACCCAGGTTCAGAACCACCGTTTTGAATCTTATCAATTTCATTAGTGTGCAAAAAAAATAAGCTATCACATCAACATTGTTTTTTATTTAATGGTAGGTCTCGTGATATCTTATTATATCACCTCACCTCACAAAGCAGGATGTTGACATGTCTTGCCCCCATCTTTCTGCTACGGCTCCCCAAAGGGTACAAGCATAGCAAATTGCTTGCAATGTATGTTCTCTCTGTGCGTACAGTTTAAATTTAGGTCATTGCATTCTACAAACAGGATTCGGTTGAAGTTGGGAAATTGTGTAAAATGTAAATGAAAACTAAATACGATATGAAAAACCTTCTCAGCCCATATTCAATTGAATACACTCCAAAGACAGAATATTTAATGTTCAAACTGATCAACTGAATTGTTTTTGCCAAATAATAATTAACTTAGAATTTCATGACTGCAACATGTCCAGTAGAAGTTGGGAATGGTGGCAAAAAATACTGAGAAAGCTGAGAAAAGCTCATCAAACACCTATTTCAAACATCCCACATGTGATCAGGCTAATTGGGAACAGGTGGGTACCATGATTGGGTATAAAAGGAGCCTCCCCAAACATGCTCAGTTATTCACAAGCAAGGATGGGGCGAGGTTCACTACTTTGTCCACAACTGCGTGAGAAAATGGTTGAACAGTTTAAAAACATTTCTAAAAGCATGATTGCAAGGAATTTAGGGACTTCAACATCTACGGTCCATAATATTATCAAAAGGTTCAGAGAATCTGGTGAAATCACTGCACGCAAGCACCACGGCCGGAAACCAAGACTGAATGAACGTGACCTTCGATCTCTCAATGCCTTAAAAACCGACATGAGTGTGTAAAGGATATCACTAAATGGGATCAGGAAAACTTAAGAAAACCACTGTCAGTAAATACAGTTCGTCACTACATTAGTGAGTGCGGGTTAAAATTCTACCATGCAAAGCAAAAGCCGTTTATGAACAACATCCCGAAACGCTGCCGGGTTCTCTGGGCCCGAGCTCATGTCAAATGGACTGATACACAATGGAAAAGTGTTTTGTGGTTTGATGAGTCCACCTTTCAAATTATTTTTGGAAACACTGGACGTCCTGTCCTCCGGACCAAAGAGGAAGCGGACCATCCGGACTGTTATCAACGCAAAGTTCAAAAGCCAGCATCTGTGATGGTATGGGGGTGGGGTGCATCAGTTCCCATGTGAAGGCAACATAAATGCTGAAAAGTACATACAGATTTTGGAGAAACATATGCTGTCATCCAAGCGACGTCTTTTTCATGGACGCCCCTGCTTATTTCAGCAAGATAATGCCAAGCCACATTTTGCACATGTTACAACAGCGTGGCTTCGAAGTAAAAGAGTCCAGGTTCTCCCGCCGGCTTGCAATCCAGCCCTGTCTCCCATTGAAAATGTGTGGCGCATTATGAAGTGTAAAATATGACAGGAAAGACCCTGAACTGTTGAACAACTGAAGCGGTTCATCAAGCAAGAATGGGAAGGAATTCCACATCAGAAGCTAAGAGAATTAGTCTCCTCTCTTCCAAAATGTTTGAGTGTTATTAAAAGGAAAGGTGATGTAACGAAGTGGTAAACATGCCCTTTTCCAACTTCTATTGCACGTGTTGTAGCCATGAAATTCTAAGTTAATTATTATTTGAAAAATAAAATAAGGTTTCTGTGTTTGAGCATTAAATATGTTGTCTTTGTAGTGTATTCAATTGAATATAGGATGAAAAGGATTTCCAAATCATTGTATTTTGTTTTTATTTACGTTTTACACAATTTCCCAACTTCAACCGAATCCGGTTTGTATTACCTTAATTTTTGGACTATAAGTCGCTCCGGAGTACAAGTCGTACCAGCCATAAAATGCACAATAAAGTGAAAAAAAACATATACGTATAAGTCGCACCAGAGTATAAATAGCACTTTTGGGGTAAATTTATTTGACAAAATCCAACACCAAAAACAATGGTAATCGGCTCTTTATTTAACAAAACAAGAGTTCAACGAGCCAACAACTACTGAACTTCCAGCCACGGAGGTGGAAGAGAGCTCCGTAGAGTATGACCGGGTGTGCGTAAAAGCCATGTCCGAGCCCCATCCACCGTCCCCGGACAGCCACCCGGCCGAGCGCCGGCCCCCGACTTCCATCCACAGAGGTGAAAGAGAGCTCCCGTCGAGAAGGACCGGGTCCGTAAAAGCCATAATAGTTTTTCAAACCTTCTGTGTCACTCCAAATCATTGCAGTTCAAATGACAGTAATCCCTTGCTACATCACGGTTCGTTTATCGCGGTTTCACTACATTGCGGATTTTTGAATTTTGAAAATGTGTGTGTATAAGTCGCCCTACCCACCCAAACTAAGAAAAAAAACGCGACTTATCGTCCGAAAATTACGGTATATCCCAGATGTCACTAAATAATCCACACAATTAAAACAATGTTAAAAATAATATAGCTGACCTCCATTTTCATTAAACACATCACTAGCTAATCATGCATGCGTGTGAGATTCCACATTTGACGTGAAAGATGCAGCGCCGGATGGTCTTTTGATGTCACAAAAGACACTTTGGAGAAATAATAGACCAGAACGTGTGGGAGACAGCCCCTTGTCTTCACTCACTACATACGCATTGCTGTAATTAATATCTCCTGCCAACTCATCCGCATGAAGATGAGGGCGCTGCTTTCGTCTGGTGTCTCACTGACTTAAATAACGGCCATGGACTCAGCTCAAATTATGTATATAAGATCCACAATTCTGCCGCCTGCGCTGGGAATGGCAGACAGTTAACTCATTCAGTGCCATCGACGGCTATAGACAGAGATATTAACTGGGTTGGCAGTGAATGAGTTAAGAGAAACCACAGTCAAGCTTTAATGTCACCTGCTAAGTCATCTTTCCAACTGTAAATCACTCCTTGTCTTGGAAATGTTCACGGCACATGCTCGCTTGCATGGATGTACTGCACATACGGGCTGAGCAAAACTGTACAATGAAATGGCAGTGCCACCATGTTTGCTGTTTCTGGTTTCACCTCTGGCAATTTTTTTCTTTGCGTTGTAGAATTAGTTTAATTTGTTTCCTCTTCATTATCCAATCTGTGTTCATTGTTCAGCAATAAATTACACACATTATGTCTCATTGGAACCATCGTGTGTTGAAAATCTTGCCATAAAAGTGAAATATATCAATATGTATGAATCTGTATTCTTCAGTTCATATGCATTTTTCTTAACTAATTACTACCAATCAAACCAGACATGTAACGTCAAAAAAGCCCTCTTTTCAAAACTACGTTCTCTAAAAATTAAATAACTTGAGTGTAAATGAATTGCACTACTGTATTTAGAAAAATGCTCATTTATATTATCTTTGCATGAGTGCCTGCAAGTTCGAATTGATCTAAAACCGTTAGAGCAATAATAAATTTTGAAATATGAATGAGTTTAAGTGTGAATTTGACTTACCTTTTCTGCATTCGTGTTTTATATGGAGTAATGCTCCTTGATGCCAGTTAGGCTCAAAAGACAAGACTTGTCCCTTCACCATTTTTGACAAAAAGTGCCTGAGATTCTTAATTTCTGTGTTTCTGTTTCCCCCTTCCACAGAGATCATCCATCAGTTCATTTTGGAACAGCAAAAGGGGAGTCGGGTACCATTGTGCATCAACCCTCAGTCGGCTGCTTTCAAGAGCTTTATCAGGTGAGACGCTAGAATGATCATTCTGATAGTTCAGCATCAGTAGTTCTCATCTAAACCTGCTAGTCAGCATAGAAACAATTTCAAAGATGGTTTTGGGAAAGTCACTTATTTATGATATAAGTAGGGATGTCCCCATCATTAGAGGTGCACATTCCGACACCTGACGTGAGGTCCCTCAATCCGTCACTGACAGATAACAATGTTGCTGACGAATGACGAGAAATTAAAGGTAATTGACGGTCTAAGCATTAATGGAAGTGGGTTTTCTTCCGTCACTGGATTTGTCACCAACTGACCCTCTCAGTCTGTCACTGACTGACTCCAGTTTCACTGATGACTGACGGAAATTGTTTTGTTTGCGTGTATGAATACATGCAGAGGTTTCTTTGAGCCACCTGCAGTGATGATGGGCTTACATTACATTACACTATTGCCCATTCCTAGGTCCTCGCTTCTCTGTTTACATGCAGAGATTCCATCAAAAAGGGAGGAGTTGACAAAGGAGCAGGGACAAGAAAGAAAGTTTGGGCATAACTTACCTAATGAACCAATGGAAATGGTCTTGAGTTGTTGGCAGCTGTATGCAGCTGTCAATATGCGGAAGTTGGCACCTCAAACCCCAACATTATATCACTTGACATGAAGAGACATGACATAGAGAGCTTTTTAAATCTTCCTTTTTAACTTTTGTTACTAACCGGAAGTAAATAATCAGCCAAATCGTCTGTAATAGTCACCTCCAATGTCGACGTTCGATTGAGACCTCTGTGGAAGATGTCACGTCATTGACGTGTCACAAATGCATTGTTTGCGTGTTGGAATTATTACTATCACCACAAATGTCTGAATTGCAATTTTGTAGCGCTAGTGTTACATTCGATTGATTAGCATGACACAATTCTACAGTTTTTGTTTGAATCTAATCTTTTATGTATGTGTTGTTGTTGTTTTTTTAAATTGACCTTTATGGGTATGGTTTTCTATTAAAGTTTGTTAAAAAAAATTAAAAATTAGTTCTGGTTATATATGCCAGATTAGCCAACAGAGTCAGAGTGCAAAAGACGACATAATGTCATGTTATGGACCTATGTATTGGTTTCAAAGTGCACACGATGGTTTTTTTTTTCAATGTTTGAGTATTTTCAATGCTTTTATTCAACGTTTGAGTCAAAGAAATGATTGTAAACGTTGAATGTAAATACTGTGGAATATCTTTGTTTTAGTTTCCAGTACGAGGTGGTTCTTTACTAGAATAAATACACCACTTGTGGTGCAACTGCGCATGCTGTATGTAGTAAGAAGAAGGAGGAGATATTTCGGTCCAAAATTAGTGGTGATGAACTGTGAGTTTGCGATGATGGAAGTTGGTGAAAGTAACAATGACCAACTGACAATGTCCATGACACATTATAATAATAATAATAATAATAAATTATATTTATAACGCACTTTATATTCGGAGGAATCTCAAAGTGCTACATGGCAAGTAAAAACAAGAATAAAAAGCAAGGACAAGTATAAAACAACTGGACGACAACCAGGATATAAAAACAGGAATCACAGAAATGCCAAATTAAAGAAGTGAGTTTTAAGTCCGGTTTTGAAAGAGTCCGTGGATTGGGGTGCTCTAAGGTGGTCGGGGAGGGAGTTCCACAGTGTGGGGGCTGCATGGCAGAAGGCCCGGTCGCCCATGGTACGCAGCTTGGTGTTGGGGATATGGAGAAGGTGAGAATTGGATGAGCGGAGGTTTCGGGTGGCAGATTTGGGGGCAAGGAGTTCTTTGAGGTATGGGGGAGCATGTCCGAGGATGCACTGGTGAGTGAGGAGGGCGATCTTATAATTTATTCGGAATTTGATGGGGAGCCAGTGCAGAGAACGGAGGATGGGTGTGATGTGGTCGCTTTTCCGCACCCTCATCAGGATCCTAGCAGCGCAGTTTTGAATGTACTGGAGCCTCTGGAGGCTCTTGCTAGGGATCCCGATGAGGAGTGCGTTACAGTAGTCTAGCCTGGAGGAGACAAAGGCGTGGACAAGTTTCTCAGCATCTGTCAGGGTAAGTGTGGGGCGGAGTTTGGAAATGTTCCTGAGGTGGAAGAAGGAGGTTTTGCAGATGTGTTTTATGTGTGACTCTAGGTTGAGTTGAGAGTCCAGTATCACACCCAGGTCGGTGACAGTGGCTGAGAGGGGGATTGTGTGACCGGCGAATGAGATGCTTGTGATTGGGCAGGTATGGATCTGATGGGAAGTGCCAAATAACATCGCTTGGGTTTTATCGCTGTTGACTTGTAGGAAGCTGAGATTCATCCACGCCTTTATCTCCTCCAGACACAGTGAGAGGATGGATGAGGGATGAGGGTGAGGCTGGGTTGCAGAGGGTGGGGGGTTGAGTTTGAGGTATAGCTGGGTGTCGTCCGCGTAACAATGATATGAGATGCCGAACTTCCTGATTATATTGCCAAGGGGTAGCATGTAGAAAATGAAGAGGGTAGGACCGAGTACAGATCCCTGGGGGACACCGGAGGTGACTGTGTGTGTGTCTGATTTTTTTCCTCCCAGGGAAACGTACTCGGTTCGGTTCGAGAGGTAGGACTGAAGCCAGGTTAGAGCAGTGCCAGAGAATCCAGTGGAGTGAAGTTGGTTAAGGAGGATGTTGTGGTGGACAGTGTCAAATGCAGCAGACAGATCCAACAAAATGAGGAGTGACGAGGAGCCTGCATCGGCAGCCATGAGAAGGTCGTTGGTGACCCTAACAAGGGCTGTTTCGGTGCTGTGGCCAGAGCGAAAACCGGATTGAAATTTCTCAGCGATGTTATTGCGGGTGAGATGGGCGTGAAGTTGGGCTGCTACCACTTTTTCCAGAACCTTGGAGAGAAATGGGAGGTTTGATATTGGCCTGTAGTTGGCAAGGTTGTCCGGGTCAAGCGAGAGTTTTTTGAGCAGGGGGGTAATAATGGCTGTCTTCAATGCAGGGGGTACAGAGCCAGACTGGAGTGAGAGGTTGATGACATTGGTTATTAGGGGACTGATAGCTGAGATTTGATGTTTAATGAGGGCTGTGGGGAAAGGGTCCAGGGCACATGTGGAGGGTTTCATCTTTTTGATGATGTCCTCTACCTCCGACTGCAAAATAGGGGAGAAACAGCGGAGAGGCTGGACTGACCCAGGTGGAAGGAAGGGGAGTGGAGGTGAAGTGGAGGGGCCAGAAGAGGAGAGGAGCTGGGTGCGAATGTTGTCAACCTTAGCGGTAAAGAAGGTCATGAAGTTATTGCACACTACCTCTGAGGATTCCGTTGGAGTGGTGGGTTGGGGTTTGAGAAAGTGGTTGATGGTTGAAAATAGCTGTTTTGAGTTTCCAGGGGTATTGTTTATGATGTTGGAGTAGAACTGGGCACGTGCAATCCCAAGGGCTTTTGAGTAGGCCTTCTGATGTTCTTTATAGGCCTGTTTGTGCACGGTCAGACCTGAGGCATTGAGACGACGCTCCAGGATGCGTCCAGTTGACTTCATCAGCCGCAGCTCACTGGTGTACCAGGGGGCTGAGCGTGAAAAAGTGACTGTTTTGTTTTTTATGGGGGCGTGGATACCTAGAAGTTTGGCCAAAGAGTTATTGTAATGATCCACTGCCTTGCTGACTGATGGAAAGGTCGCGGAGGAGGAGGAGAGAAGCAGGAGGTCCTGTGCTAAAGTGTCTTGGTTGATGTATTTGAAATTTCTGAAAGAGATTTGCCGCTTGGGTTTGGAGAGGGGGCGTGGGAAAGGCAGTTCCATTTGAATAAGTTTGTGGTCAGACACACCAACCTCGTGAACTTGTAGGTTGCTTATGGCCGATGAGGAAATGACAAGGTCAAGTGTATGCCCTTTGTCATGGGTGGGGACATTTACATGTTGAGTGAGGTGTAAACAGTCCAATAGTTGCAACAGGTCAGAGGCAGGGGGGCGGGAGGGGGTGTCGACATGGATGTTAACATCACCTAATATGATTAAATTAGAGGAAGTGGAGGTACAGAGGGTAGTGAGTAGATCGTATAGTTCTGGAATGAAAGCGGAGTTTGGTTTAGGAGGGCGGTAAATAAGTAAAACTGTGACAGGATATGGAGGTTTACATTTGAATGCAAGGGATTCGAATGAGGAGTGATCAGGTAGAGAGAGGGGGGACAGCTTTAGATCAAGACGATGGAATACAGCAAGGCCACCGCCACGGCCAGTGCTGCGGGGTTTAGTTATGTATTTATAACCAGAGGGACAGGCTTCGTTGAGGAATTGATAGACATCCGGTGGTTGCCAGGTCTCAGTCAGGCACATTATGTCTAAGCCTTTGTCCAGGATGAGGTTGTGAATAAATGATGATTTATGGGTGAGTGCTTGGATGTTGAGGAGATCCATTTTGATTGTGGATGTGGGGCTGCGTTTAGGTAGGGGGCGAAGAAGAGAGAAATCCACTCCACGTCTTCTGTTCCACATGAAGTGCAGTCCACTGTGTGTTGGAGTGAAATTCTGTTCGTTTTGTCCTGGCCACCCCGGGGCTGCTCCGTGTTGAAATCCGTTCCGTGCCAGAGAGATATCCATTCCGTGTTTTCCCGGCAACCCGGTGTCTGTCTTGAGTCGGAGCCCGCTCCGTGTAAGAGTGGACTCCACACCATGTTTTTCAGGCCACCTGGAGTACTGCAGCCCCGCTTGGTTGCTACAATAAGATCCAAGTGTGCCGGGTCTCTGATGACGTGTTGGACATGCGACGGGATATCGGGCGGTGGAGGAGCAGATGGATGGAATACCGTTATGGGCAGGTTGGGAGAAAACAAAGTTACGATGGGTACTTCTGTGGATGTAACGAGGTCTGCGGAGAAGTCCGAGTTCTTTGATGACTGAGACACACCCTGGAATGGTGTGATTACTCAGCTCCAGCAAGCGGGGGATGGAGTAAGTTAATATAGTGCCGGTTGGAGAAAGCTGAACTTGCGTGTTAGCCATTTGCTAGGCTAATGGCTAAAAAATAAATAAATAAAACACTAAAAACACTAAAAATAAACTAATTCTGGTGGAGAATTAAATAAAACACTAAAAACACTAAAAATAAACTAATTCTGGTGGAGAAGCGGCGAACAATCAGCGCCAGCGTCCTCTCCGACATTAGGTCGGCTTGAAATAATGACAGACTGACGGACTGGCTCTTGAATTGTGGTGACAAACAGTTATTAACGATGATGATCTGATGATGACACATTTGGTTGGCTTGACATAATGACGGACCGACGATGACTGGTGAGTGACCCCACCGCTGGCGCACCCATCTGTTGATACCTCATCAATTCATTAAGAATAAAAAAACAGTGCATCCAAATTGTCTTATTGGGATCATGCATAATCCAAATAATATATCATAATCCAATATGAATTTGACTCATTTCCTCACTCGCAGTGGGATATAATTCATGCCATAGCTCCCCTCAACGATTAGTTCTTTATTTTCTGTAATGCAATTAAAAAAACAAAAATGTTATACATTCTGGATTCATTACAAATCAACTGAAATATTGCAAGCCTTTTATTATTTTAATATTGCTGATTATGGCATACATCTTAAGAAAACTCAAATATCCTATCTCAAAATATTAGAATATTATGGATAAAGTATACTCACTCGTAGGGTATTCAACTAATCACTTGAATCGTCTAATTAACGAGTAACACCTGCAAGGGTTTCCTGAGCCTTGAAAACCACTCAGCCTGGTTCAGTAAAGTAAATCACAAGTATGGAGAAGACTGTTGATCTGACTGCTGTCCAGAGGACCATCATTGACACCCTCCATCAGGAGGGTAAGACACAAAAAGAAATTTCTCAAAGAGCAAGCTGTTCACAGAGTGCAGTTTCAAAGCACATCCTCAAAAAGTCTGTTGGAAGGGGGCAATATGGCTGCACAACCAAGAGAGATGACCACAGCCTTAACAGCATTGTGAAGAAGAGTCGCTTCCAGAATTTCGGGGAGCTTCAATGACAGTGGACTGAAGCTAGAGTCCAGGTATCAAAAGCCACTGTTCACAGACGTATCCGGGAAATGGGCTACAATAGCCATATTCCCATGATCAAGCCGCTTCTGAACTCAAGACAACGGAAGAAGCGTCTAATTTGGGCTATGGAAAAGAAGCACTGGACAGTTGCAGAGTGGTCCAAAGTCCTCTTTTCAGATGAAAGCAAGTTTTGTATTTCATTTGGAAGTCAAGGCGCCAGAGTCTGGAGAAAGGCTGAAGAGGAGCAAAATCCAAGTTGCTTGAAATCCAGTGTGAAGTTTCCACAGTCAGCGATGGTTTGAGGAGTCATGTCAGCTGCTGGTGTTGGTCCACTGTGTTTCATCAAGTCCAGAGTAAATGCAGCTGTGTACCAAGAGATTTTAGAGCACTACATGCTTCCGTCTGCAAAAAAGCTCTATGGAGATGATGATTTAATTTTCCAGCATGATCTGGCACCTGCCCACAGTGCCAAAACCACCAGTAAATAGTGTATTGATCATGGCATTACTGTCCTCGATTGGCCTGCCAATTCCCCTGACCTGAACCCCATAGAAAATGTATGGGGTATTGTAAAGAAGAAGCTAAAAGGCACTAGACCCAACAATACAAATGAGCTAAAGGCCGCTATTGAAGCATCCTGGGCATCCATAGCACCTCAGCAATGCCGTAGGCTGATTGCCTCCATGCTACGCCACATTGATGCAGTAATCCGTGCAAAAGGATTCCCAGTCAATTACTGAGTGCATTAATGGACATTTTCAAATGTTTGAATTTTGTTTTGGTGTTATAAATCTTTTTTATTTACTCTGTCTGAGGAAATATTCAAATGTAGGATTTTTGAGTTTTCTTAAGCTGTAAGCCATAATCAGCAATATTAAAATAATAAAAGGCTTGCAATATTTCATGTCTGTATGTAATGAATCCAGAATGTATGACATTTTAGTTTTTTTAATTGCATTACAGAAAATAAAGAACTTTATCACAATATTCTAATTTTCTGAGACAGTCCTATACATGTTGGATGTTTTTAACCCAAAAAGTGTTAATAATGTCATTTAAAATTACAAAAGGGCTGATTTTCACTAAGGTAAGCTGTAAAGAAAATGGAATTAAACCTGCCACATCTGATTTTCTCTGTCAGGTTAAAAGCATCTCTCTTCTTGAAATATGTGGTATTGAAGCAATTTCCCTGGCTCACAACCAAAGCCAGCATACAGTATGTCTTGAAGGAATATATACTTGTGCGTTCACCCACTTCTTGCTTGCCATCTCAGTTCCACAGTGGCACAGCCTTCAGAAATGCCTCCTTCTCCACTGGTGTGGGAATAGCTACTGTTGTGACTGCGGTCATCTTTGCCAACTGTGAAGATGCTAAAATGGAATCATGAAAGCAGTGTCTTCTGTGCTGGGTAGCATTTCACTGGGAAGAAAAATGGAAGAAAAAAAATCCACCAACTACTGTTTATATGGTTGTATTAGAATGTTGCAAATGTAGGAAAAAATACTCTGTAGATCAAACCAGAATGTGGTAAATGTCATGTATAATTCACTAGATTTAACACCACACTTATCCAGAATGAAGTAAATTTGTTTCAATGTATAGATTTTTAAAAATGATTTGTAATTTAAAAATGTACTTTTCATAAGATTTGCTGCTGACTTGACTTTCTCCCTGTGACAAGGTTTGTACTGTTACAACTGTCTTTCCATCTGCACTCAGTTACCAAATTGGCATGAAACTCCACCTAATATTCAGACAATCGATTGTAGCTGCATCATCAGATTTTTAGGAACTTTTAAGTTCCCTTGTTTTTATACAACGATGTTCCTGAGTATGTTAGTACATGGAAGTGATACTTGTAACAGGTCTTTCTTTGGTCCTGTACGCCTCCACAAATTTAAAACCTGTTGTAACGATTGTTTACCAAAGACGATGAGACATACACACACGCCGAAACATTATGATTGTGGGTCAAACGAGTCTGTTGTTGCATATCAGGCCAATTTTAAAATGAGTATACATACAAAAAAACTGTCCACTCATGAATCACACTATTTGTATTGGTTTGAGAGCAAATTTTGATTAAGGAAATATCAAATTTATATCCCAAAGAGACTACCATCCAGGAATGTAATTATTTTGAAATACTATGTGAAGTTATACACTCAAATTGTATGCATGTTGTGCATGCAATTTAAGAGAAGATATATGCAAACAAATGTTGTCAGAGGCACCTACAATTATTTATACCATTTTTGATTGGTTACCCACGATCACACCAAGTCAGACAGCAATGAAAAAACTGCTTACTGCAAGTTCTTCAATGGGCGAGACGATTTCATTCGGAGTTCACATTTCTAATGAGGTTAGCATGCCAGCGTGCTATATATGTTTTGTGAGTTTCAAATGACATGTTCAGCTAAGGCCACACATGTCACATGAAGAACAAAATTGGAAATGATTAAGAAATAGGTTTGGTAAGCGAAATGGCTCATATATGCAAATATATATAGTTATAAAAAAATGTTAAAATAACATTTTCAATTTTAAGTTAGACGGGTAAAAATAGCTACTGTTCTGTGTCAGTTCATCTCGTGTGCACCTTCGATTTAAAGTATCATAATCTCACTTAAAAGGAGCACATTACAAGCTCAAAGAGAGCAAAAAGAAAAATCTACCGTAATTTTCGGACTATAAGTCGCTCCGGAGTACAAGTTGCACCAGCCATATAATGCACAATAAAGTGAAAAAAAAACATATATAAGTTGCACCGGAGTACAAGTCGCACTTTTGGGGCAAATTTATTTGTCAAAACCCAACACCAAAAACAGATATGAACCAGCAACAACAGGCTAAACGATACGGTATGCTAACGTGACATATACACAAACGAGGAGCTGAGAACGGGCCTGACGTAACATTCAAAGTTCTTCAAGTAAGTATTACATAAATAACACGTTTATCAAACCATCTGTGTCACTCCAATTCATTAAATCCATCGATCGTGCTTTATGTAAACAATACCGCGTATGCGCCGCATATGCTCACGCCGGACCCGTTGTAAGTTGCATCTCTAATTATTCCACAGACCCATATAACGATATATAAAGTATATTTCAAATAACTATCATATACAATATTGTCAAACCATCTGTCACTCCAAATCATTAAATCCATTGATCAAATTCCTCGTTTTTTATGTCAACAATGCCGCGCTACAGAGATCCAGTATATAACTATATTGTAGCGTTAACAAAGTACCAGGAAAGATGTGGGTTTATATAACAACAATATTATCAAACCATCTGTGTCACTCCAAATCATTAAATCCATCGATCAAATTCCTCCTCCTTCATGTCAACAACGCTGCGCGCGCGCACACTGCACAGATCTAGTATATAACTATATTGTAGCATTAACAAAGTACCAGGAAAGACGTGGGTTTGGTAAACAGCTCTTTATTTAACAAAACAAGAGTTCAACAAGCCAACAACTACTGAACTTCCAGCCACGGAGGTGGAAGAGAGCTCCGTAGAGTATGACCGGGCGTGCGTAAAAGCCATGTCTGAGCCCCATCCACCGTCCCCGGACAGCCACCCGGCCAAGCGCCGGCCCCCGACTTTCATCCACGGAGGTGAAAGAAAGATCCCGTCGAGAAGGACCGGGCGTGCGTAAAAGCCATAACAGTTTTTCAAACCTTCTGTGTCACTCCAAATCATTAAATCCTTCAAACTGATGCCGATAGTACGTGGGGCCCTTCATCATCTTCTTCATCCCGTGAGCGCGGCACGGGTGACGTCACTTGCAGTTCAAATGACAGTAATCCCTTGCTACATCGCAGTTCGTTTATCGCAGTTTCACTACATTGCAGCGTTTTTAATTTTGAAAATTTGTGAAAAAAAATCACATAAGTCGCTCCTGAGTATAAGTCGCCCCCCCCTGCCCCCATCCAAACTATGACGAAAAACGCAACTTATAGTCCGAAAATTACGGTACTAGTGATAAGATCATTTTAGCTCAGATGATGGTTCTCCAAATAAAAGGGAGTCCCACAAAAGAACTTCAGAGAACTTTAAGTATGGAAATAACGGAAGCTGAGATTACAGCTGGCAAGATCCAGTCTTCCTTTGTAAACTGCCTATTTGAAACCATTTCTTCTATGCTTGTTGCTCTGAGGTCCGTGTGGACAAATGGAGACTTGTCACCAAAAAGTAAATGAACCGAGCAAGAAAGCAGTCAAACCAGCAATAGCATTCTCTCAAGGTTGTAATTAGCGTACTTGACTAAATTGCCATGTACTTTGACTAGCTCTCTTTATTTATTCATGAATTGTCTTTAAAGAGCATAGACAGGAACTAAGTAGCATATTATTTTGTTTGTAAATGGTAATGACATGAGGTTTCTGCCCTCCTTGTACACTGTATTCAGAAAAAATAGCTTTGAAGTAAATTATTTAATATATTTTTAGAATTATTTTCTATCCTGTTCTTGTCCTAAGGCATGCGCTCTCCTCACACGTCAAAAATATGGTTTTGTATATTGTGTAATAGAGAAGCTAATATACACACCAACTTCAAATGTACCACTGTATAGAAATTGTATTAGCCTGCACATTTCTAAGGCTGTGAAGTTAATTTTATTTTTAAACCTTGCATACAAATGTATATATATTTTTTTCTTTTTACCCTGCAACTAGTAAATCTAGAGGACCAACTATGCTGTCCAGTGGAGTACACAGTAATGTTAGCTGTATGATGTGTGTACAGCAAATTTGTAGATAAATATAGGGAGAAGCGTTGTTTTGTTATTAATGTTCATTCTGTCATTGCAGCAACACTGCGTGAATATGTATATAAAAGATTCACCATCGTGTTGGTCTCTACCTCTTGAGCTCTCTAACTTGGTTTTGTTTACCTCCAAATGTTCATGGAGATGAGTCAAAAACGCTTGAATGTCCATTCAAGCTTTTATACGGAAATTATTAAAGCTACGTCCCCTGCCCCCACTATCACTTATGTTCTACTAAACATTGAACTCCAAATTTGACTCATCAAATGTGTGTTGTTGTTTTCTAGCATTTCCCATCAGTAGCCAAGGGTTATCCGACTGTTAGCAAATTTTATAATCATAATAACAATAGGACATTAACGTTTGGCAAGGAAGAGTTACTTCTTAACCCTTAATGGTGGTGTATTCAAAGCCCAAATTCACGGATATAAATGGAGACCATTCTTCAGACTCATCAGTGTTTGTCAATTTTTGTCAAATTCTGCTTTATAATTTTTCTTTCCATTAGTATTATTTTTTGTATTCCTACAGTACAGGTTTTTTTTTACGTTAAAAATGTTGCAAAAAATATTTTAGGAAAATTTCGGGGCTTTGGAGCATCATCATTATTCAATCATTATTGTTAGGGATGTTCCGACTCTCTTGTTTTTGCAAGAACCACAACGGGAGACGGTATGCCTTTTTAAACACTTGCAAGTGGAGAGTCATTCGTCGCTGTGCATACAGCGATCATCGAATGAGGTCTGACTCGGGCCTCTTGCAAGAGCCTTTTTATTGAGAGACACAGGGTGGGGTGTGAGTGGGCAGGATGGGGGTGAAACACCTGGCCTCTGATCACATCATAGCAGGGGTTGTTTTACGATGTTGAGTAGACAGAACAACTTTGATTGCGTCTTCTACAGTTGGTCAATCAGTGCAAAAGATCTTAGCACTTTGTTCTACTACTTTGTTAAGACAGGACAATCTTAGGTTAATTATTACAGATTACATCCCAACATAATAATATGATCAACCTAATCTATTCAACCCTAACATCTCCCTCCTGTTTATCATATGATGTTGTCAAGAAAAACAATTACAAAAACACAGAAACAGCATATCATTGTACCCATCACTTGCGAAGCATTTTCGATGGCCAAATCATTAAGTTTCTGTAAGACATGTACGGCTAAACAGCATCATCGCAATCTACGTAGATCAATTTTAGTGTGTGAGTGAAAAACCTGCGGCAAGATGATATAATGCTGGAAAAGTCTCACACGGTCCCTCTGCCTTAGGCGACCAGAATGTTACCAATAACAACAGTCAAGACAAAAATTGCTCGTGATTGTTCAACCGTCGGGGGCTTGGCACGCCCACTGTTGGAGGGTGAGCACAATTCTCACCCCCTTTGCAGCACTGCTTCGTCGGGGGAGAACCTGGAAATGTCTGCCGCGCGGTTGTCGTCTTCAGTCTTCAGTGGCCAGGGTAGACTACCTGGCCACCAAGGGGAAAGAGGATTATTCTGCCTCTATTTGAACTGGGGGCGGGGACGCTGTCGATGGTGGATCTGCTTCCTTGCTGGAACCGTCGTGTTGCAATCATCAAGTCCAGAACCATCCTGTTTTGCGAGACCATTTGGTCAATAGCCTGAATCGCTCTGTTTTGTCCATCACTGACCCCAGACAGGATCATGAGAGTCATAGGTCACAACAGCCCTGCGTCGACGTCCAGAAGAGTTGCGTGCTGTCGTCAGCTGATGATGTTGTATCCTGTAGGTGTGGTCTGTCACCCACACTGGTGCACACACTCCTGTCCAGTTGGCGGGCAGCATCGGACAACCTTTTTGATCACAAAGCCACCAGCCATTCTGTATGAAGTAGGTTCTGTTTGATGGCGCAGCCATATCGGTGGGAGATCCCTCACCACTCGAAATGGCTCTCTTATCCTGACACTCAGCGGTGATGTCCAAAGCTCCCATCCAGTTTCCTCCTGGAGAGCAGTCGTCGTTGATGCATTTGTGGGTCTCGTTTCTTTGGATGTAACGTGTAGTTCACTCCAGCTGGTCTCTCTGTGTAGGTCACTTGTGGCAATGTTCGTCCTTTAACAGTCACATTGAGATTTGTCCAGAAAAGCTGATCACAGATACCGTCTGCAAGTCCAGGGCGGAAAGGGTCGGCATCATTGACTGTGACAGCATGGTGTTGATATCCAATTCCTCCCATGGATGCCATACATTTTGCTTCAGGGACATTCATTGCTCTGGCCTCCAAGTGAACTTGCGTGGAGGAAGGGGGGAGTTTGGAACACACATAGCATCCCTCCTGTGTGTGAGAACTTCACATATCGGTACCAAGCGTTGGGGTCGTATGGGTTTCTGGGGTCCCATGACCAGTCCTCGAAATTCTCATGTGACCATCTTCTTCCACGAATGACACTGTCCATTGGTCCATTCAGATGAGCCCACAAACCATAGCACACTCCAACCACAGCGCAGCATAGAATCCACCTGGCATATGGAATTCCGTTGCTACTAGGATGGCAGAGACACCGGGACATCTCCTCGCCTAGCGGAGTGGGGATCGCTGGATTCTTCACCAACATTGAGACGCTCCACCCTAACCGATGAAACCCCTTTGAAGTCGGACTTCCCCACCATTCCGAATGAGGGGTCCAGCACTCTCTGCAACTTGCAGTGGCTGAGGTGAATCCAGCTGGGCCGTTCAGCAATCTTTACTGCAGTGGGAGTAGTCAGCAAGACTTGGAATGGTCCCTCCCACCGCGGGCTGGCCCAGTTCTTTCTTTTGATGACCTTGATGTAGACCCAGTCTCCTGGCTTGATGAGGTTGTCAACCTGTGGGGAAGGAAGACCAGGCGGCAGTAAATTTGCATTTAACACATCTTTCATTTTGAGCGTTCTGATCATGTAATCTGCCAAGGTCTGTTCTACATCTGCTTTTTGCAAATCTGCAGGGAACACAGGTAGTCTATATGGTCTCCCATGTATAATTTCAAAAGGCGTTAGCCCTTCTAAAGTGCTTTTGATAGTAGCGTTTGCTCGTTCAACCAGGCCTGCACTGGATGGGTGCCACTGTTAAGGCATCTACTCGTTTAGGTGGAACTATTTCAACCCATTTGGAAAATGCATCAATCATCACTAGGCAGTATTTGTGAGGTCCACTTTGTGTGAGTTCGATAAAATCCATGTGCATGATTTGGAATGGATAAGACGGTTTTGGAAATGAGCCTCTCTTAGGTCTCATGTTCCCTTGTGGATTATTTTTCACACAAACAGGACATGCTTTACAAAAAATGTTTTAAGTAAGCATCTAAACCAAAGGTAGTGAATTGACCTCATCCCTCCTGTCGACACATGGCAAGGCCCATGTGTCGCAATTGCTGCTGCCATAAAAAGTGTTTAGAAGCGTGTGTGGGTCAGGCACATTAGGTGCTGCTTCATTTACTACTCGGAAATCTTGTATCATTCGCCAATCAATTTTATTGGCCTTTTGGACTGGAAAAACAGGAGTCTTGCAAGGAGAATCCAAGCACTTCCTAAAGATTCCTCCTGACAAAAGACCATTTATGACAGGGGCTGTCCCATTTATTGCCGCTTGGTTTAAAGGAGATTCTCTGATCCCGGTTAGATTTGGATGTTAAGTCCTGTAGCAAATGGTTCCTTTGATCAGTCAAACAAATGTTGATGAGCCAGGGAAGCGCATAAGCGCGTGCCCTTCAAAACACCACTTCCTCATAGCTTCGTTAGTAATTAGAAACAACTTTTTCTTTGGGTTTTTTGTTTTTGTTTTCTTAGCATTTAACTTGCACAAATCACTCTTTCGTCAAAGTTGCTCTACTAATCTCCCATAGTAGTCTCGAACAACCTCAACTATTCAACCTAGATTTTCCTTTCATTCAGGAAATCATTCATCCCTGCTCATTTGCATCTCACACACAGTCACCGAAGAGGAGTCTTTTCATCACATTGGTCTCAAGTTATCCAAGTCCTCCACACAACATTCATATACTATTCTCAACACAATCCCTTTTTGTAATTATTCCTAATGTTCCCGATAGAACAATTCACCAATCCCAAAAAAACTCAAGACACACAAAAAAAACAGCTTGCGAATTAATCAGATTTCTTTTTTCAAATTTAGTTTTGCAATGTGTGCGATCCACAATTTTGCTTCATCCAATTCCAGAAAACATGTTTTCTCTGTCTGTCGAATTTGTCATCAGGGTGAGACACTAATGAGCACTAGTGTAAACCAGTTTTCTGTCTACAAACAGATTTCTTTCTTTTCCTCTCTTTTTAATTTTTATTTTTTTTAATTTTTATTCTTCAAAATTGTTTCTGTTTTCCGGTGCAAATTGGATATACCACAGTCTTAACAAATTTCTTTGTACACAGGCAAAGCCAATTTTATCAGTTTAACAAATATGCACACACATGTACAGCTCTCAGTGCGAGGGGGGGGACCTGGCATCAATGATTCGTCACAAGCTGGCCATTTCTTGCGGTCGATCATGAAGCTGGTCCCACCCACACACGCGAGGACAGCACATTCTAATTTTTCTATTTATCTTTTAGAAACAAGTTGTATTTCTTTACCACTTGATTTGCAAATTTTAACTTCAGAGTGCACACATAATTTGACCCCTCGTCATTTGTCGTTGGGCATACAATCAGCATTGTCATACGTCCTGTATGTACAGGAGTTCTAATAACCTAAAAGAATGACATGTTTTGCTGTCGTATGGGGAAGGCTTCAGGTCTTTAAATTAGGATACCTGATTTGCATAGGAGCGGAAGCTCCTTTTGCCCCTCTGCTTGAGCCGCGCCTTGAGCTGCGGCCTTGCGTCTGCGCACTGGGGCCTTATTGTGTTCTGGTCTGACAAACACTTGTGACCTCATCACTTTTCATCTTTATATATATATATTTTTTTCCCTTTTTTTTACAATTTTGACTTTTCTTTTTTTGAGGATCCTCAATGCAGGATTAAATTGACCGTTCAACAACAATTGCCTCTTAGTCAAATTATCCTACCAATCACACACTCAACCACACAACTTAGCGCTTTTTAACTTTTAGGCCTATCTCGAATGGGTATAAAACCCTTCCAAACAGCTAGGAAAAAAACGACAAAAAAAATCTACGCCCTTCTCCAATCAAGAAAAAGAAGCTCTGTCTTTTTTAACCTGTTCCTCCCACTGGGTCTTGGACCCAAGCTGTTCTTTGGCTCGGAAAAACGTACAAAGAAAAATCTACACTCTTCTTTTAATCACAAAAAAGAAGCTCTGTGTTCCTTAGCACGTTCCTTCCACTGGGACTCCAACCCAAGCCAGATCCCGTAGCTTGGAAGAACAGACAAAGAAGAATCTACGCACCTCTTCGATGAACGAAAAGGAAGCTCTGTTTTCCTTAGTCTGTTTCTTCCACTGGGACTTAAACCCAAGCTATATTTCGTGCACTTTCCACTCTTACGTGTTTCACAACAACACAATCACACAATTTTAGGGCTTTAACTTACTTGTCCCCTGGTTCGTTGCACTGCCGGATCCCGTCAATCCACTGTTGTCAGACGAAGGCAGACCTAAGATGCTGGCCCAGCGAGGAATTTTCTTGCCAGGTCTTTTCTTTACCAGGTCCTCCTAATGGACGCTGGCTTGTCGACAATGCAGCACGTCGTCCTCCGTCAATCAGCAGTGGGTATGTTGGAATCCGGGTCACAGCACCAAAATGTTAGGGATGTTCCGACTCTAACTTATTTTTGCAAGAACCACAACGGGAGACAGTATGCCTTTTTAAACACTTGCAAGTGGAGAGTCATTCGTCGCTGTGCATACAGCGATCATCGAATGAGGTCTGACTCGGACCTCTTGCAAGAGCCTTTTTATTGAGAGACACAGGGTGGGGTGTGAGTGGGCAGGATGGGGGTGAAACCCCTGGCCTCTGATCACATCATAGCAGGGGTTGTTTTACGATGTTGAGTAGACAGAACAACTTTGATTGCGTCTTCTACAGTTGGTCAATCAGTGCAAAGGATCTTAGCATTTTGTTCTACTACTTTGTTAAGACAGGACAAGTTTAGGTTAATTATTACAGATTACATTCCAACATAATAATATGATCAACCTAATCTATTCTACCCTAACAATTATGATGATGATGATGATTCATATCAATGAGGAAATCCATTTGAGATGAGACATGGAACAAATTTAACTTGTAAGTCAAGGCACGATTAATACATAGTCTGAACATAGATATTCTGAAGATGTACTAAGCACACACTGACTAAAGTTGAAATAAAGTTGAAATATTACAAAGAGGCCATCTTAAAAGAATCACATTTTATTTTGGGTTACTAGAGCGGTAACTTCAAATATGTTGAGATATTGCCAATCAAAACATCTGAGCCCAGCAGTCATCCTTTTTGGGATGTTTAAGGTTTGTACTTTTATTGTTGTAATTGATTTGATTCTTTGAATTCTATTACCATATTTTTTTCATCCATGTCAGTGTGGCTTTAACAATCAATTTCTATTGAACATCTTGTGGCACTTACATGGATCTAAATTGATTTCAGTTAAGATTTGAAAAGGAACACACAAGGCATCATAGTGTATGGACTAAAATTGGTTTTGCAAAAGGATGCAATATAATTTTTCATACAAGCAGGTCTGAATGCATAATAAATGAGGTTCTAGCTGGTGTTTGACGACTTTTCATGCCAAGCTGAATGGCTGCTTGTATATTTACTGGAGTGGTATGGTGACATTCAACTTTTTGTTCACTAAAGCTTTACTGAAAGACAAAGATGCAATTGAAATATACAATTTTGACAAAATAGGAAGTAGTATTCCTTACATGAATAATGCAAATCTATACATGGACACCTATGAAACTTGCCATAGCCAGATTTTCACTCTCAGTACTGGTTTTGATAGATCATTGCCTTTCATAAATTTCAATTTCCATTTTCAAATTTCAAAACATACTGCACGTGTAAATTAGAAACTGAAGTGTAATTTCTCAGGAATGAACACAACTATTTGCGGTCCGAGTTGTTACTCTCTCTTGCCATAGCTTACATGATAATCTTGGTGATCATGCCTTTTGCGTTGTGTTGGAATGAAGTACTTGGATCAAATTATACTCATTACAAATTTTTATTGAGTAATAACTGACATACATACATACATCGATATGAAACTAACCACAATTTTACAACCACTGGATTTGTTTAGTTTGCTATTTTGAAAATGTTTGTATGATGTGTAATATTTTAATCAGATGCACTGTATCCTTCATAAATCTACACACACGCGCACACACGCACACCGAATATATCTATTAAATGATTCCCTTCTGAACTGTAAATCAAAGTTAAAATTCAGTCTCCACTTGATGATTGTCAGTTTGGAGATGTGAAATCTAACTAAAAGATTCATCTGGAAAATTGGTAACAAAAGTAAATGTGACATTTAAAAAAAATCCATAATTTTTCTGGCTGTTATTTGTATCTTGACCAAACTGGTTTATTTTTATCTGAATCTTTCAGTCCAAAAACTTGGAATTAGTTTTGTTTCTAGCTGACTGAAACGAACTGAATATTAGAGTCTGCCAAAATCTTTATTACATAGATTGACCCAGTGCCATTGGGAAATTCATTTAAACATGTTTTGAGCCGAAATCTCCTTCAACCTTCAGCGCCTCCTTTGGATGGATTGGCTTACTTCATTTCCATGGTGTCGTCACAAGAGAGCATTGCCAAACCTTTGTGGCTGCACAAAACAGTGAAAGCACAATTAGTTTTCATATTTCAATTTTTTTTAAACAATTGTTGCTATTAATTGTAACATATAATCAAAAATAAAAAGAAATACATAAATGATCAATTAAATAAAGCAAGTGAAATAAACCAGCAAGAATTCTGGCTTCCACAAACCGGTAACTTAGACACACAGACTAGTCCTGTCATTTTAAGAACATACATATTTAAGTAAAACGGTCATCATCATCATCATCATGGGTAAAACGGTAAATCACGTCTTAATATCTGAACATTTAAATATGTAAACTAAAGTGTAATCACATTTGTAAATGAATGGCTTCTGGTTTTTGAAATGTAAATAAACCTATTTACTGTGATAAAACAACAAAATTGCAATAACTGCATTAACCATCAAAGTGAAGTCTAACTGTAGTCTTGAAACAAACCTGAATAAGGAAAAACATTGCAATAAAATAATGCAAACTGCTACCGCTATTGTTGGGTGATGGTGATGCTCTTTCCGCCCCCGGGTGTCGGTCAGAACACAGGAGGGAAGACGTGGTTCAGTTTTTATTGCTTTACTGAATTATTGGCAAAAAATAATACAGAACCGTATATGAAATATTCTTGGCAACACACTAAACATAAGTCATCAATCGAGACAACAAAACACATTAGCTAGCGACCGTTAGTCGCCGTGCCGCTGCGTAACGGCCACTTGTACAATGCGAGGCAAACTTAAAGGAGCGCGCCGGAGCTGTCAATCAAACGGCGCGCACACAAAGCAAACCGCGATCGGACAAACGGCACAATAGTGGACAGTAGTAACAATGAAATGTATATACTCATTTTGTGTCAAAGACGCTCACGATCACAGCAACATACTCAGTTAATACCAGCAACCTTTAACTTACCACTGCGCACAAGTGAAAATGGGTATAATGTCTAGACCCTAAATATAAGACGAGCCCTACTTTTTCAGTCTTATGTCAATGCAAAAAACCTCGTCTTATATTCAGGCCAATACGGTATATAAGCCGCACGAGTTATTCACAAAGAAAGACTGTACACAGAAAGCATTTTTAAAGTTTTAATCACACTAACATTTCGTTTTAAACAAGTAACATTTAATACTAGCTGGGCTAAAGTTTTAATAACATGAACATCTTGTTGTACACACGGAAGTAACAGCACGAACCAGGTGGGTAAAAAAAAAAACATACCAGTCAACAGTCACTGAGAGCCGCCTTTGTCTTCCTCCTGTCCACTGAAACCAGCAAAATCCTCCTCCTGTCCACTGAAACCAGCAAAATCTTCCTCCTCATTGTCCAAGTGGAATAGCACCAGATGTCGTCGGAACACTCTTTGTCATTCTCTCTCGTCGCTTTCATCGTCAAGTCAAGTTTATTTATATAGCCTTAAATCACAAACAGTCTCAAAGGGCTTCACATAGACAAACAAATTGACAATTATTCTCAAAGCATCCCCTGATCTTAAAGCGTACGTTTGGTCATTCGCCATATTAACATTTTTCTATTCTACGAATATGGCTTAATCAAATCCCTGACGTTTATTTAAAAAAAAAGAGACTCGTGTAGGAAATAAATAGCTTTTAGTAAGTGTGACATGGAAATATGGGAGCATCCATGTTGCTTAGTTTGTGGCCCGGATCAGGCAGCTGCGTGACGTCAGCAAGTTGTTAGCTTGGCTGGCTTAGATCTCATCCCCAGCGTTGGTACAGTGCCAACAATCTTTGCCCATAAAGAGGAAAACTGATGCGAAAAGGCAGCAGCGTCATGAAAAGAGATCCCAGAGACAAAACATTGCCCTTTTGAGACAGGTATGTATCTGTGATAAGCAGTTTTTGTCCCCGATTTTGATAAATTACTGCGCGGTTATTGTGGTTTGTTTACATTGGTTTCCCGTCATGGCGGGCAAGCACATTTTGCCAGGGAAGTCATTTCCTGTTAAGTGATTTTAGAAACGACTATGATCAATTGGTCTTTTAAGTAAATGTTTGGAAGCTGATTTGTATAATACAGAGATGAGAATGGCAAATGTGAAAAAGCACGGAAAAATAGCACTGGGTGATACCCGCAAGAGTCGCCGAGCCTAACGTTGCCCGGCCAGCTAGCCTGGCGCTCCCCCCATATATAAAAAAAATAATTTTCTCAACGCCCCTTCGTAAGTCGTCACCTTATCGTGGTGGAGGGGTTTGCGTGCCCCTATGATCCTAGGAGCCATGTTGTCTGGGGCTTCACCTGGGCGCCTGTACATTGGGCTTCACCCCGACGAACAAGAGGGTAGCCTCCCTCCGCCTTCGGGTGGGGGAACGGGTCCTGACTGTTGTTTGTGTCTATGCACCAAATGGCAACTCAGAGTACCCACCCTTCTTGGAGTCCCTGGAGGAGGTGCTGGAATAACCCCCTGATCTGAACCCGAGCGGTGTTCTATTGTTGGACTTCTGTGCTCGACACGGATTTTCTATAATGAACACCATGTTCAAGCATAAGGGTGCCCATGTGTGTACTTTGCACCAGGACACCTTAGGCCACGGTTCGATGATCGACTTTGTAGTCGTGTCATCGGATTTGCGGCCGCATGTTTTGGACACTCGGGTGAAGAGAGGGTCGGAGCTGTCAACTGATCACCACCTGGTGGTGGGTTGACTCCGATGGTGGGACTTTACCTTGGGACTTTAACTTTAACTTTAAGATGCCGGTCCGACCTGGCAGACCCAAACACTCTGTGAGGGTCTGCTGGGAACATCTGGCAGAATCCCCTGTCAGGGAAAGCTTCAACTCCCACCTCCAGCAGAGCTTTTCCCATGTCCACGGGGAGGCGGGGGACATTGAGTCCTAGTGGACCATGTTCCGCGCCTCCATTGTTGAGGCAGCCGACCGGAGCTGTGGCCGTAAGATTGTTAGTGCCTGTCGTGGCGGCAATCCCCGGACCCGCTGGTGGACACCGGTAAGGGATGCCGTCAAGCTGAAGAAGGAGTCCTATCGGGCCGTTTTGGCCTGCGGGACTCCGAAGGCAGCTGACAGATACCGGATGGCCAAGCAGAACGCGGCTTCGGCGGTTGCTGAGGCAAAAACTCGGGCGTGGGAGGAGTTTGGTGAGGCCATGGAGAATGACTTCCGGACGGCTTTGAGGAGATTCTGGTCCACCATCCAGCGTCTCAGGAGGGGGAAGCAGTGCACGGTCAACACTGTTTACAGTGGAGATGGTGTGCTGCTGACCTCGACTCGGGACGTCGTGAGTCGGTGGGGAGAATACTTCAAAGATCTCCTCAATTCCACTGACACGCCTTCCATTGTGGAAGCAGGGCCTGGAGACTCTGAGGAGGACTCTCCAATCTCTGGGGTCGAAGTCACTGAGGTAGTTAAAAAATTCCTCGGTGGCAGGGCCCCAAGGGTGGATGAGATCCGCCCGGAGTTCTTAAAGGCTCTGGATGTTGTGGGGCTGTCATGGCTGACACGCCTCTACAACATTTCGTGGACATCGGGGACGGTGCCTCTGGATTGTAAAACTGGGGTGTTGGTTCCCCTCTTTAAGATGGGGGACCGGAGGGTGTGTTCCAATGACGGGAATAACACTCCTCAGCCTCCCTGGTAAGGTTTATTCAGGGGTGCTGGAGAGGAGGGTCCGTCGGGATGTCGAACCTCGGATTCAGGAGGAGCAGTGTGGCTTTCGTCCTGGCAGCGGAACAGTGGACCAGCTCTACACCCTCAGCAGGTTCCTCGAGGGTGCATGGGAGTTTGCCCAACCAGTTCACATGTGTATTGTGGACTTGGAGAAGGCATTCGACCATGTCCCTCGGGAGATTCTGTGGAGGGTGCTTCGGGAGTACGGGGTGCAGAGCCAACTGATAAGGGCGGTTCGGTCCCTGTATCACCGATGCCAGAGTTTGGTCCGCATTTCCGGCAGTAAGTCGGATTCATTCCCAGTGAGGGTTGGACTCCGTCAAGGCTGCCCTTTGTCACCGATTCTGTTCAAAATGTTTATGGACAGAATTTCTAGGCGCAGCCGAGGCGTTGAGGGGGTCCGGTTTGTGGACCTCAGCATCAGGAGTCTCTGCTTTTTGCAGATGACGTGGTGCTGTTGGCTTCTTCGTGCCGTTATCTCCAGCTCTCACTGGAGCGGTTCGCACCCGAGTGTGAAGCGGTCGAGATGAGGGTCAGCTCCTCCAAATCTGAGTCCATGGTCCTCTGTTGGAAAAGGGTGGAATGCCCTCTCCGGATTGGGGATGAGGTCCTGCCCCAAGTGGAGGAGTTCAAGTATCTTGGGGTCTTGTTCACAAATGAGGGCAGGATGGAGCGCGAGATCGACAGGCGGATCGGTGCAGCGTCGGCAGTAATGCGGACTCTGTACCGGTCCGTCGTGGTGAAGAGAGACCTGAGCCTAAAGACAAAGCTCTTGATTTACCGTCGATCTATGCTCCTACCTTCACCTATGGTCACGAGCTATGGGTCGTGACCGAAAGAACGAGATCCAGGATATAAGCGGCCGAAATTAGTTTCCTCTCCAGGGTGTCCGGGCTCTCCCTTAGAGATAGGGTGAGGAGCTCGGTTATCCGGGAGAGACTCAGAGTAGAGCCGCTGCTCCTCCACGTGGAGAGGAACCAGATGAGGTGGCTCGGGCATCTCATCAGATGCCTCCTGGACGCCTCCCTGGGAAGGTGTTCCAGGCATGTCCCACCGGTAGGACACCCCAGGGACGACTAAGGATGCGCTGGAGAGACTATGTCTCTCGGCTGAACTGGGAACGCCTTGGGATCCCCCGGGATGAGCTGGATGTAGTGGCTGGGGAGAGGGAAGTCTGGGAGTCCCTCCTAAAGCTGCTGCCCCCGCGACCCGACCCCGGATAAGCGGAAGAAGATGGATGGATGGATTTTCTCACCCGATTTACACGATTCACGAAAATACTTTCAACGGGAAAAAACACGGAAATCCGCGGAAAATTCTCATCCCTGTATACTAGAATACTTGCCTCGAGCTCGCTAGGCAGCCGGAGAGCTTTGCCAGTGCGAAAGGGGGGGGGGGGGGGGCACAACCTTTTCTACAGAACATCTAATCGTTGTATTCATTTATTCTTACATCATTAATCACAATACCTTTAAATTTCAACATAATCAATTTCATATAAAGGTAGTGTATAGACCTGATTGGGGCTCAACGGGATCAACTCGGTGACGTCATATCCGGGGCGTCATTTTTCTTCCCCAGGCAGCAAAAGTGCTGGTCAAACAGTTATGTTTCAGGCTGTATATCTCTTTTCCCTCAGAGGTGTGTTATTTATTTTTTGATAATGTACATTTACTTTATACTAAATCAGTGCCTGCGTTCTACAGTTTGACCAAAGGTACCCTTTAAGCTCCCAAAAGGGCAAGGAAAAACCCAAAAAAATCCTACCAGGGGAAAAACAAGAAACCTTGAGAAGGGACCACTGATGGGAGGATCCCCCTCTCAGGATGACGAGGCTGGAATGGATGCAGAGAGGGCACATAAAATACACAATATAAAAAAATCAATAAAAAAGTGGATGTCCAAGTCCATCGAAGAGCAGCCGTAGGTGCCCTTGATTGTTCTGCCAGTTTCTTCGAGGAGGGTAATCCGCTGCAGTTCCCTCATCTTGATTGGTCCACGAGAATCCAGACAGCTGCTGTCACCTTGGGTGTCACCTAACCACCTCCCCAGCCGGGGAGGGGTGGGGGGGATCAAGGGAGAGAGCGAAAACACAAACTCTAGCCGAATCGGCCACTACAGGTTAATTAAAGGTCATATCATAGAAATGTGTCTTTAAACATGTCTTAAATGTTTCTACTGAGGTAGCAGTTCTAATATCCATTGGTAGGGCGTTCCAAAGCTCTGGAGCCCGAATACAAAATGCTCTGGACCCTGCAGACATTTTTTTGGCCCTCGGGGTCACTAAAAGACTAGCGTTTTGCGAACGAAGGTTACGAGACAGAACGTAAGAAACAACTAGGTCGATGAGATATGTGGGCGCTAAGCCATGCAATGATTTATAGGCTAACAGAAGAACCTTGAAGTCACATCTTAGATGGACCGAAAGCCAATGTAACTTGGCTAATATTGGGGTAATGTGATCAGATTTTCTTGTACGTGAGAGCAGCCTTGCAGCAGCATTTTGTACAAACTGTAGACTTTTGATGCTGGACTGAGGAAGACCAGAGAATGATGTGTTACAGTAGTCCAGGCGCGACATAATAAACGCAAGTATAATAGTTTCTGCATCACCGGTCGAGAGGATCGGACGAATCTTAACAATATTACGAAGGTTAAAAAACGCAATTCTGGTAATATTCTAAATGTGCTGTTGAAAGGAGAGCATTTGATCAAATATTATCCCAAGATTAGTTAAAGTATCGCTCTGTGTGATAGTACGATTATCTATAGTTATAGTGGTTTCCTTAAATAAGTGTTGATAACGAGCTGGACCAATTATCAACATCTCAGTTTTATCTGGGTTAAGACGAAGGAAATTGGGAGACAATTTGATCAGTAAGACATCTTGATCTCCGTAAGGCACCCCTCAAGATTACAACAGTCCCGCGGGTCTGTCATCGATAACGGCATATATAATTGATTGTCATCCGCGTAACATTGAAAACTAATATTATATTTACGTATTATGTCCCCAAGCGGAATCATATAAATATTAAATAGAATTTGTCCGAGTATCAATCCCTGTGGGACACCACACGTAACATTATAGAGCTCAGAGGACGCATTGCCATGGACCACTCTGTGCGTCCTGTCTGATAGATAGGAATAGAACCAGCCTAGTGCTGACCTTGAAATACCAACACAGCTTTTAAGACGCCCTAATAAAATATCGAAGTCTACAGTGTCGAAGGCAGCACTAAGATCGAGTAATAACAATACCGATGAAGTGTTTGAATCCATAGCTATGAGGAGATCATTAGTCACTTCAGCAAGTGCTGTCACGGTGGAATGATTAGCTCTAAAACCAGATTGAAAAGATTCATATCAATTATTGCCGACCATGTAATCAATAAGCTGCTGCGCTACTACTTTTTCAAGAAGTTTTGCTATGGTTTTGCTATGCTAATGGGAGGTTTGAAACGGACCTATAATTACTGAGACAGTCCGGGTCGAGATTTGGTCGCTGAAGTAGCGGTCTAATGACAGCGGTTTTAAAGGCTGTTGGCACTATCCCAGAGGAGACAGCCAGATCAATTATATTTAAAACGGACAGTCCTAAAATTTGAAGTAATTATTTAAATAGCTTGACTGAAAGCGGGTCGAGTAAACATGTTTGTTTAGCTGCACTAACCAATTGTGTAAGTCTTTCAAGGGAAACGCTTTTAAAATTTGAGAGGGTTATTGATTGCATGATCGTCAGCGCCGGTAATCGGCGAGCCCGAATGAGTGATTGGAATGGTCATCATGATCTCATCCCTAATGGATTCAATCTTTCGAGCAAAAAATTTCATGAACTCTATCAGCTGAGAGGAAGGAGCTATCAGGGGTCGGCTGGCGTAGCGTTAGCTTTGCCACGGTATCAAATGGGTATTTAGGATTGTTTTAATTGAGATTAATAATTTGCGAGAAATAATTAGTTTTTGCTAAGATAAGCGTATCTTTATATTTCAGGAGGCTGTCAGGCCATGCCTGATGGAAAACCTCAAGTTTGGTTAAATGCCACTTGCGCTCATGCTTTCTACATAATTGCTTAAGCGTACGTGTTTCATCTGTAAACCACGGAGTAGGCACTCTACGGCGAGTTTTCAGACGTAGCGGCGCCACAGAGTCAATGGTATTTAACAATGTCGTATTGAATTATTTGTAAGATTATCAGTAGAGCCAATATATGCAGGAAATATGGCAGTTGTCGGTGACAGTAACTCAGATAGCGCAGTCGCAGTCACAGAGTTAATATTACGGCTGCTGTAATTCTAATTGCACTCTTGTCTGACAAAGAACTAAAATTTCAAATTTTATTACGTAATGATCAGACATAACAGGAGTGGATGGCAGTACTGTTATATTTGAGGTTGCCAGTCCTCGGGATAATACCAGATCTAAGGTATTTCCATTCGTATGCGTTGCTGCTTGTCCAGCTTACGTAAAACCAAACGTTATCAGTTAAAGTCTGAAACGACGAAGTAAGTCACTCTGACGGTAAATTCATGTGGATATTGAAATCGCCCATAATTATTATATTATCCGCATTTGTCACTAGATCAGCCACGAATTCTGAAAATTCATCCAGGAAGCCAGAGTAAGCCCCGGGTGGACGGTAACTAACAGCAAGATAAAATGAAGGTAAAGCAGTGGATCGGACAGTAAGAACTGCAAATGTTTTAAATACGTTAATCGAATGGGGCCTAAATCTAAGATCGGAATTAGAGATGAGGGCGACACCCCCACCCTTTTATAGAGGACCCGCAATGTGCGAGCTCACAAAATTTGGAGGTGAGGCTTCATTAAGCGGCAGCAGTACATTAGGTTTTAACCAGGTCTCGCTAAGACCAAATACGTTTAGATTATGTTCCGTGATGAGGTCATTAACGAGAACTGCTTTTGTATGAAGCAATCTAATATTCATAAAACAGAGTTTAAGTGTAATCGGTCGATCAGGGTTTGTATCTATCGAAGGATTTTTAAACGAAATGCGAGTAAGATTGTGTTCTCGAGGCCTGACATCACCTCTCAAATGTTTATTAGCGTGGTGGGACGATACGACCGTAGGAATTTGATAGTAAATATTCAGTACACATGTAATATTATCTGACACAGGCACCGTTTCATCAGCGATACCGGTCGGAGTGGAGTGATTGGCTTTATCTACTACCGTAATTTTCGGACTATAAGTGGCTTCGGAGTATAAATCGCGCCAGCCATTAAATGCTCAATAAAGTGGGAAAAAAACATATATAAGTCACACCGGAGTATAAGTCGCAATTTTGGGGCAAATTTATTTGTCAAAATCCAACACCAAAAACAGACATGAACCAGCAACAACAGGCTAAACGATACGGTATGCTAACGTGACATATACACAAACGAGGAGCTGAGAACGGGCCTGACGTAACATTCAGAGTTATTCAAGTAAGTATTACATAAATAGCACGTTTATCAAACCATCTGTGTCACTCCAATTCATTAAATCCATTGATTGTGCTTTATGCGCCGCATATGCTGACGTCGGACCCGTTGTAAGTTGCATTTCTAATTATTCCACAGACCCATATAACGATATATAAAGTATATTTCAAATAACTATCATATTACAACTATTATCAAACCATCTGCGTCACTCCAAATCATTAAATCCATCGATCAAATTCCTCGTTCTTTATGTCAACAACGCCGCGCACACACGTCGCACAGATCTAGTATAGAACTATATTGGAGTGTTAACAAAGTAACAGGAAAGACGTGGGTTTATATAACAACAATATTATTAAACAATCTGTGTCACTTTAACACATTAAATCCATCGATCAAATGCCTCATTCTTTATGTCAACAACGCCGCGCGTGCGCTGCAGAGATCTAGTATAACTATATTGTAGCGTTAACAAAGTACCAGGAACGACGTGGGTTTGGTAAACGGCTCTTTATTTAACAAAACAAGAGTTCAACGAGCCAACAACTACTGAACTTCCAGCCATGGAGGCGGAAGAGAGCTTCATAGAATACCAGCAGGCGTGCGTAAAATCCATGTCCGAGCCCCATCCACCGTCCCCGGACAGCCACCCGGCCGAGCGCTGGCCCCTGACTTCCATCCACGGAGGTGGAAGAGAGCTCCATAGAATAGGAGCGTGCGTGCGTAAAAGCCATGTCCGAGCCCCATCCACCGTCCCCGGACAGCTACCCGGCCAAGCGCCGGCCCTCGACTTCCATCCACGGAGGTGAAAGAGAGCTCCCTTTGAGAAGGATCGGGCATGCGTAAAAGCCATAATAGTTTTTCAAACCTTCTGTGTCACTCCAAATCATTAAATCCTTCAAACTCTTCGTCCTCCTTGTCACTTACAAACAAAGCCGCTAATGAGGCTGGTTGTACATGGGGCCCTTTGTCATCTTCGTCATCCCGTGATCGAATCCTTTGCCCTTTATGTAAACAACCGCCGCGTGGCACGGGTGACATCACTTGCAGTTCAAATGACAATAATCCCTTGCTACATCGCGGTTCGTTTATCGTGGTTTCACTACATCGGGAATTTTTGAATTTTGAAAATTTGTGAAAAAAATCACATAAGTCGCTCCTGAGTATAAGTCGCCCACCCCCCCCGCCCCCCACCCAAACTATGACAAAAACCGCGATTTATAAGCAGAAAATTATGGTACCTCAGTAGAAAGTGTGTCCACGTGTACTGTAGCACTATTCAAACTGTGACGCTCTAGTCTACACAAGGAGCTATGTGCTTGCTGGGAGTCCAGCCTAGCACTAGTTAACTTCAACTTAACAGACTAGTCACCTGTGCCCCGGCCTGCTCTAAAGCGACCTGTCATGAATGGCTCAAATCTATATTCCTTGAAAGACTGAAGGCGCCTTCACGGTTAGTATGAAGGCTGTCCTTACTCAGAAGATCGGGGCAGCCCCAGAAGGAGGAACAGTTATCTATGAAATACAGTCCCTGCTTTTTACAGAACCCAGCCATCCATCGATTAAGGGAGACTAATCTACTAAACCTCTCATCAGTGCCTCTCCCAGGCAGGGGGCCAGAGACAAATACTCGATGCCAACTCATCTTTCTGGCGAGATCACAAGTCCTCGCTATGTTGTTTTTCGTGATCTCTGATTGCCTCAAACTAAAATCATTGGCGCCGACGTGTATCACTATGTCAGAGTAGCTAGTGTTGTTGGAACTACGCTGTTGACTCGGCCTATTGCGAGTCAGCTTCCTAAGATTGGCTTCTGTCGGGTGCTCTGCCCCCAGGAATACACATTACCATGGCTGGATATTTAAGAGTGATATTTCGGGTAATGGAGTCACCTATGACAAAGGTGCTAGGGCCAGTAGACCGAGATGACTTTGGACGGCTATGCGTCTTACCTGGCTCATGGCGATTAGCAAGCCGCTTGGGGCTAATGCTAACTGGGCTAGCGGGCTGACTAGAGTCTGTGTCCGCCACATCTACTGTTAATCGCATTATTCTGCTCTAACTGGCGGACACGTCCCTCTAGCAGGGACAACCTCTCTAAGAGAAGGGTGCAGTTGGTGCACGAAGCCGTACTTGATCGGCAGCCATACTTAGGTGTCGTCACTCTCGTCCTGAGGCAAGTTCACTCCTGAGCTTGTGCTGTCCTCTCCGTCACGCAGTAGACCGGCTTTTCGAAACCCATTGGTAATGGTGGATTTTTTCATACTGCTCCATGCGGTCAGGATCCACTGGCAGACTTGTGCGAAAGTTGCTCTTCGCATGCGTCCAGTTTTTGTAAAGAATTTCTCGCCGCTGGTCATCCAAGCCAACTCGCCAAATCGCCAACACCATGACGCTCCTCCTTTGAAGTCTTGATATTTCTTTTCAGTAGCGATGGCTTTTGCTTTTAGTCTGATCCGCACGGTGGAAACACCTCGGCCATCCGCTCTCTGTGTGTTCACCCAGTCTTCAAGAATATTTTCCAGTTAGGACCATCGGCCTTTAAGACCTCTGGAAGCTTTCGTCGTCTTTTTACATTGTTGCAGTGCTTCCCGATGCCGTTTCCACCGTCTCACCATTGATTAAATAATGCCAAGTTGACGTGCAACCGCTCTCAGGGTTCAAAATTTGAGAAAAAAGTACCGGCTTATAGTCCGAAATTTACGGTATATAGCACTTTATCTACACTACATGGTGCCCAAAGCGCTTTACAATGCCTCACTTTCATCCACACATTCATACACCAATGGGAAGCTGCTGCTGCTATGCAAGACGCTGCCAGGTCCACATTGCGAGCAAATTGGTTTGGTTCAGTGTCTTGTCTTTGTCTTCTTGTCTTGACACTTTGACATGGTCACCAGAGTTGAGGTTCAATCCCACAACCTTAGAGTTGATAGGCGAACATTCTACCACTGAGCCATGCCACCCCAGTGCAACATGTAAAACTGTCCACAGAACGGTATCTTACTACGCCATACTTTCTTCCGCTCTTGGCAAAACAAATTGCTGCCAAGGACATCAAGATTGATTGTAGATCAACACTTGACTGGAATGGGTACACGACCCTCAGTAAGAAGCTTGGTGAGCATCCATGTGACTGCAATTCGAAGAACAAAACAACCAATCACCTTGCTCTTTGCAAGATGTCTTCAAGTCACAGGCGCATTCATCAAGTTTATTTCAAGTTTATTTGTATAGCCCTAAATCACAAGCAGTCTCAAAGGGCTTCACATAGACAATCAATTGACAATTATTCTCAAAGCATCCCCTGATCTTGGGCTCCCAAAAGGGCAAGGAAAAACTCAAAAACCCCTACCAGGGGAAAAATGAGAAACCTTGAGAAGGGACCACAGATGGAAGGATCCCCCTTTCAGGATCACCAGGCTGCAATGGATGCAAAGAGGGCACATAAAATACATCATATGGAAATCAAAAAGTGGATGTCCAGGCCAAAGCGAAGAGCTGTCGGAGGTGCCTTCGATTGTCCTGGCAGTGTCCTCTAGGAGGGTATTCCGCTGCAGATCCCTCATGCTGAATTGGTCCACGAGAATCTAGATAGCCGTCGTCAGCTTGGGTGTCACCTAACCACCTCCCCAGCCGGGGAGGGGTGGGGGGAGTGGGGTCGGGGAGAGGGAGCAAAAACAAACTCCAGCCGAATCGGCTACTACAGGTTAATTAAAGGCCACATCATAAAAATACGTCTTTAAACGTGTCTTAAATATTTCTACTGAGGTAGCAGTTCTAATATCCATTGGCAGGGCATTCCAGAGCTCTGGAGCCCGAATAGAAAATGCTCTAGCCCCTGCAGACATTTTCTTGGCCCTCGGTGTCACTAAAAGACTAGCGTTTTGCGAACGAAGGTTACGAGACGGAACATAAGGAACAACTAAGTCGACGAGATATGAAGGCGCTAAGCCATGCAATGATTTATAGGTTAATAGAAGAACCTTGAAGTCACATCTTAAATGGACCGGGAGCCAGTGTAAATTGGCTAATATTGGGGTAATGTGATCAAATTTTCTTGTCCGTGAGAGCAGCCTTGCAGCAGCATTTTGTACTAACTGTAGACTTTTGATGCTGGACTTGGGAAGACCAGAGAATAATGCATTACAGTAGTCCAGGCGCGACGTGATAAATGCATGTATAATAATTTCGGCATCACCGGTCGAGAGGATTGGGCGAATCTTAGCAATATTACGAAGGTGAAAAAATGCTATTCTGGTTATATTCTTAATGTGCTTTTGAAAGGAGAGCGTTTGGTCAAATATTACCCCGAGATTAGTTACAGTATCACTCTGAGTGATAGTACGGTTATCTAGAGTTATAGCGGTTTCCTTAAATAGATGTTGATAACGAGCTGGACCAATTATCAACATTTCAGTTTTATCTGGGTTCAGACGAAGGAAGTTGAGAGACATCCATTGCTTGATCTCCGCAAGGCATGCCTCAAGATTACAACAGTCCCACGGATCTGTCATTGATAATGGCATATATAATTGGGTGTCATCCGCGTAACATTGAAAGCTAATATTATATTTACGTATTATGTTCCCAAGCGGAGTCATATAAATATTAAATAGAATTGGTCCTAGTACCGATCCCTGAGGGACACCACACGTAACTTTATAGAGCTCAGAGGACGCATTGCCATGGACCACACGGTGCGTCCTGTCCGATAGATACGAATGAAACCAGCCTAGTGCTGACCCCGAAATACCGACACTACCTTTAAGACGCTCTAGTAAAATATTGAAGTCAACAGTGTCGAAGGCAGCACTAAGATCGAGTAGTAACAATACCGATGAAGTATTTGAATCCATAGCTAAGAGGAGATCATTAGTCACTTTAGCAAGTGCTGTCTCAGTGGAATGATTAGCTCTAAACCCAGACTGAAAAGATTCATATCGATTATTAGCGACCATGTAATCAATAAGCTGCTGCGCTACTACTTTTTCAAGCAGTTTTGCTATGAATGGGAGATTTGAAACTGGCCTATAGTTACTGAGACAGTCCGGGTCAAGATTTGGTCGCTTAAGTAGCGGTTTAATAATAGCGGTTTTAAAGGCTGTTGGTACTATCCCAGAGGAGATAGACAGATTAATTATATTTGAAACGGACGGTCCTAAGATTTGAAATAATTCTTTAAATAGTTTGGTTGGAAGCGGGTCAAGTAAACATGTTGTTTGTTTAGCCGCACTAACTAATTGTGAAAGCCTTTCGAGGGACACGCTTTTAAAATTTGAAAGGGTTATTGCATGATCGTTGGCGCCGGTAATCGGCGGTCCCGACTGAGTGATCGGAATGGTCATCTTGATCTCATCCCTAATGGATTCAATCTTTCGAGCAAAAAATTTCATGAACTCGTCAGCCGAGTGAAAGGAGCCATCGGGGGTTGGCTGGCGTAGTGTTAGCTTTGCCACCGTATCAAATAGGTATTTAGGATTGTTCTTATTGAGATTAATGACCTGCGAAAAATAACGAGTTTTTGCTAAAATAAGCGCATCTTTATATTTCAGGAGGCTGTCGCGCCATGCCTGATGGAAAACCTCAAGTTTGGTTAAACGCCATTTGCGCTCATGCTTTCTACTTAATTGTTTAAGCGAACGTGTTTCATCTGTGAACCACGGAGTAGGCTGTCTACGGCGAGTTTTTAGACGTAGCGGCGCCACAGAATCAATGGCATTTAACAATGTAGCATTGAATTCATTTGTAAGATTATCAATAGAGCCGGTATATGAGGGCAATACGGCAGTTGCTGGTGGCAGTAGCCCAGATAGCGCAGTCGCAGTCATGGAGTTAATATTACGGCTGCTATAATTCTGATTGCTCTCTTGTCTTTGACTAAGAACTAAAATTTCAAATTTTATTAAGTAGTGATCAGACAAAACAGTAGTGTAAGGCAGTACTGTTATATTAGAGGTTGCCAGTCCTCGGGATAATACCAAATCTAAGGTATTACCATTCTTGTGCGTTGCTACCTGTACGGCTTGCGTAAAACCAAACGTATCAATTAGAGTCTGAAACGCCGAAGTAAGTGGCTCTGACGGTAAATTCATGTGGACGTTAAAATCGCCCATGATTATTATATTATCCGCGTTCGTCACTAGATCAGCCACGAATTCTGAAAATTCATCCAGGAAGCTAGCGTAAGCCCCAGGTGGACGGTAAATAACAGCAAGATAAAATGACGGTAAAGCGGTGGATCGGACAGTGAGAACTTCAAATGTTTTAAATATGTTAATCGAACGAGGCGTAAATCTAAGATCGGAATTTGAGATGAGGGCAACACCCCCACCCTTTTTTCGAGGACGCGCCACATGCGAGCTCACAAAATTTGGAGGCGAGGCCTCATTAAGCGGTAGCAGGTCATTAGGTTTTAACCAGGTCTCGCAAAGACCAAATATATTTAGATTATGTTCCGTGATGAGGTCATTAACGAGAACCGCTTTTGTATGAAGCGATCTAATATTCATAAAGCCAAGTTTAAGTGTAATCGGTTGGTCAGGGTTTGTATTTATCGGAGGAGTTTTGAACGAAATGAAAGTGAGGTTGTGTTCTCTAGGCCTGACATCACCTCTCAATTGTTTATTCGCGCGGTGGGACGATACGACCGTAGGAATTTGATAGTAAATATTTGGTACACACGTAATATTATCTGAAACAGTCACCATATCATCAGCTATACTGGTCGGGGTGGAGCTTTTGGATTTGTCTGCCACCTCAGTAGAAAGCGCGATCATGTGGACTGTAGCACTATTCAAACTGTTACGCTTTAGTCTACACAAGGAGCTATGTGCATGCTGGAAGTCTAGCCTAGCGCTAGTTAACTTTAACTTAACTGACTCCAAACCCATCCTGACAGGTGGTCTAATCACCTGTGATCCGGCCTGCTCTAAGGTGACCTGTCATGAGTGGCTCAAACAGTAATCTATATTTCTAGAAAGAGTGAAGGCGCCTTCACGGTTAGGATGAAGGCCGTCCTTCCTCAGCAGGTCGGGGCGGCCCCAGAAGGAGGGCCAGTTATCTATGAAATACAGTCCCTGCTTTTTACAGAACCCAGCCATCCATCGATTAAGGGAGACTAATCTACTAAACCTCTCATCAGAGCCTCTCCCAGGCAGGGGGCCAGAGACAAATACTCGATGCCGACTCATCTTTCTGGCGAGATCACAAGTCCTCGCTATGTTTCTCTTTGTGATCTCAGATTGCCTCATCCTAACATCATTGGCGCCGACGTGTATCACTATATCAGAGTAGCTAGTGTTGTTGGAACTACGCTGTTGACTAGTCCTATTGCGAGTCAGCTCCCTAAGATTAGCTTCTATGTCGGGTGCTCTGCCCCCAGGAATACACATTACCGTGGCTGGATTTTTAAGCGTGATATTTCGGGTAATGGAGTCACCTATGACCAAGGTGCGAGGGCCAGTAGACCGAGATGACTTTGGACGGCTATGCGTCTTACCTGGCTCATCGCGATTAGCAAGCCGCTTGGGGCTAATGCTAACGGGGCTAGCGGGCTGACTACAGTCCGCGACTGTGTCCGCCACATCTACTATTATCGCACTATTCTGCTCTAACTGGCGGACACGTCCCTCTAGCAGGGACAACCTCTCTAAAAGAAGGGTGCAGTTGGTGCACGAAGCAGTACAAACCTCTTGTTCCGCAGACATACTTCCGCGTCCGATGATCGACTTCCCACTTGCTTTTCTTCAAGCAGGCAAGCAAGCAAAATATAGGATCGTGTGATCGTGATTACAGGAAATATTTCGGGTAATGGAGTCACCTATGATCTCAGATTGGGCAGTAACTGACAAGTTATACAGTCATGTTATACACATTATAGCACAACATCAATTGATCATGGGTACTAAAAACCACAATAACGAACTTTTAAAAATCCCCCTGGACTTGGTATGATCAATCAAAGGTGGCAGTTAAGTGTGTTAACAATGTTCATTTTTTTTCTCTCAGAATTCTGACTTTAAAGTCAGAATTCTGAGAGAAAAAAGTCAGAATCCTGTCACCCCTCGTTTTTTTTTTTCTTCACTGGCCCTAATCCTCTTCCGTATAAACAAGTCAAACATCATATCCGTAGATTTATTTTTCAGACAAATGAAATAATTTTAGTTGTTACCTGCTGCTGACAGTTTCAAACATGATGTCATAACATCCTGCGGCACCTGCAACGTGTCATACAAGTGTACATGTCTACCTGTTTGCAAATGAACATGAATGATTCAGATGTTTTGCAGAAATTGAACTCTTTGGCATCCTATCTACGCTCAGAAAAATGCTGACTGTGACCTAAAAACATCACCAAATGAATTAAAATTGGACGATGAAGGATTATTTTAGTTGGCTGAAGAAACAGGGTGACTTTACCCCATGAGACGGGCTGATAGGAGGGGTCATGTACCAAAGAATCTAAAACGAGAAACCTTCACTGACAAAGTTGTTTGTCACCTCCCTGACAAAAGCCATTTGACCTCGATTGCTCAGTTTGAACTGGCAACCAGCTCGAGGAAGAGTTTTGTGGTTCCATTCCAAAGTCATTTTGAGGTATTGTGTCGAATTTTTAAAGCGGGAATCATGTTAGAATAAAATGTGGAATTATGTGCAGGTGTGCAAGTCAATTGAGTTTTGCTGTAGGATAAAATTTCCCTCAATCATAAGAACGTATTTATTATTTTATTATTATTATATTTTCCGGACCAAAAGGCGCACCGGATTATAAGGCGCACCTTCAATGAACGGCCCATTTTAAAACTTTGTCCATATATAAGGCGCACCGGAATATAAGGCGCATAAAATAGAAGCTATACTGCAACAAACTGCGGTTGACTAGGGTTGCAGTATGCATCCACTAGCCAATAACCAATGAGCCCTCTGTAAACAATCGCGTTACTCAAACTATCCTATAAAATGATCAGAACTGATTAAAGTTCGATCTAACACCTTGGTACTGCTTACCTATGTTTCCCTTCCATATCGATCGTAAATTTTCTCAAAATATTAACAGAACAGCCTATTTTGACATGAAATAGCCTCGTGCGGATGGCAGCTATCACTATAGCATTAGCCACCCGCAGACTCCCATGAGCCTCAGCAAAGTGTAAACAATTGCGTTTCTCAAACGACGGCTTATAAAATGATCGAAACGGACTAAAGTTCGATCTAACACCTTGGTACTGCTTACCTATGTTTCCCTTCCGTACCGATCCGTAAATTTACTCGAAACATTAACAGAGCAGCCTATTTTGACATGAAATAGCCTCGTGCGTATAGCAGCTATTGTTAGAGATGTTCTGACTCTAACTTGTTTTGCAAGAACCACACGAGAGACAGTATGCCCTTTAAGCACTTGCAAGTGGAGAGCCTGTCCGTTACTGTAGGTACAGCAATGTTCGAACAGACTCTGACTTTGGATTCATGCAAGAGAGTATTTATTGAGAGAAGAAGGGTGGGGGTGAGAGTGGCCAAGGTGGGGGTGAACCCCTGGCCATCTCAGGGGGTCACAGCAGGGGGTGTTTTACGATGTTGAGTAAACAGAACACCTCTGATTGCTTCCTCTGCAGTTGGTCAATCAGTTCAAAGGATCTTAGCACTTTGTTAAGACAGGACAAGCTATGTTAATTATTACAGATTACATTCCTACATAAGCATAGGATCAAACTAATCTATCAACCCTAACAGCTATCACTATAGCATTAGCCACCCGCAGACTCCCATGAGCCTCAGCAAAGTGTAAACAATCGCGTTTCTCAAACGACGGCTTATAAAATGATCGGAACGGACTGAAGTTCGATCCAACACCTTGGTACTGCTTACCTATGTTTCCCTTCCATATCGATCCGTAAATTTACTCGAAACATTAACAGAGCAGCCTATTTTGACATGAAATACCCTCGTGCGTATTTTGAAACAAAATAGCCTCACGGGTACATCAGCTATTCAGTGACGCCCCCTGACCACGGTTGCCGTAATGCTGATAAGCGATGCGACCTTGTAATTTACGAGTTGTACTAAAACGTACTGAAAATGTTGGCAGAGCACTGTGTATAACCAGTATGGAGCAACAAATTCATAAATTGATCCATATATAAGGCGCACCGGACTGTAAGGCGCACTGTCGGCTTTTGAGAACATTTTAGGTTTTTAGGTGCGCCTTATAGTCCGGAAAATACGGTACACTGAATTTTATTTTTCCCTCTAAGTCCGTGGGTTTGAACTGTTAAGACGTGCAGACGGTTGAAAATAGAGATAATGTAATACCTGTGCTGTTTTAATTCCGATTTGACCAAGGACACAGTCATCCTGGTTTATGAATTCGTCATGAAAAAACAGGGGGGAAATACCAAGCTGGAGAGAAAACAAAACAGCAAAGAGGCCATTTCTAATACATGTATGATTATTACTTAATTTTTTTTGCAAAGTACAATGTAATGGAACCTACCTCTCTGAAGAGGCGTCTCCCTGGTATCGATATAGCGGTAAAGCTGACTCTCGTACCGCTTCTCCGAACCCTTTGGACAATATCCTCATGCTCCATGCACTCTACTGGTTCTCCATTGACTGCCAGCAGTAGATCTCCATCCATCATTCCTGCCTCTTCTGCTGGACTCCCCTTGTCCACCTCCCTAAGAACATGAACTGAGCCATATAGGCCATTCATCTTTTTAGAACATAAGAAATGGTTCCTTGTGAAAGATTGGAGTAAACATTGTTTTGACTGAACAGCTATTATTTCACATAGCAATGAAAATCCACAACTGTTGTACAGCTATTTACCAAGCCCATCACCAAATGGGCTTCAATAACATGAGACCATGGGTAAATACATATATTGACCCTGAATATGTTTGATGTATTTAGAGAGCTGTAAAAAAAAAAAATTGTCACACATGAATATTTCCTATGATCAAACAAACTTAAATATTAGTCAAAAACAATACATGTAAACAAACAAAAGAAATGCAATTCTAAATTATTTTTTTTATTATTAAGGAAGAGAACAGATCAAACCCTCATGGCCCTGTGTGAACAAGTGATTGGCCCTTGAACTTGTTGGCCGATAACAGCCGAAATCAAGAGTTTTCTATTACTGGCAATAAATCTTTCTATATCTTTGGAGATACCAACAGCTTCATACTCCAGGCTGTCAGGATCCTGAACTCTCTCCCCCCTCCACCCTCGGCTGCATAACGTCCTGTACTTTTGCGCTGTATTCTGGCTGTCTGCTGTATGCACACTTGCTCCATTTTGCTCCTCTTATTTATTTATTTATTTATTTATTTATTTATTTATTTATTTATTATTTATTTATTTGGGTTATTTGCTTATTACTCATTCATCGCTCTTATCTATTCGTTATTACTTATTGTGCTATTTGCGTGTATGTATTGTGTAATGTGTCTAGTCACCGTGGGATGGTGGGAAACGTAATTTCGATCTCTTTGTGTGAAGAAATTGACAATAAGGCAGACTTTGACTTTTGACTTTGATATCTAAATATATTTTAAACCAAATTCACTTGCTGATGTGTTTTTTTTTTACTTCTGTCATTATCCACAGCCCAAATGCGCTTTAGCGTGAGGTCGCAAACTGAGGGTCAAACAGGATTTTCTGGTCATTCATGGTTTTATCAATCACTGCAAGTCATCCAGCCCCAGACCATCACACTAATCCCCCACACAATGTCTGACTGTTGATATAGTTTACCCCAAAGTGTTGGGAATTATTGAATGTGTTTTGCTAAAAAAAAAAAAAAAAAAAAAAAGCGAAGCAAGGGAGGCCAGCGGATCATTACACATTGTCCTGGGTTGATTTGTGACCTTGATGAGTCGTCGTTCTCCTCTTGGGGTCATTTCTGTAGGTTGGCAACTTCTCACAAAGTTCACCACTGTTCTATGTTTTATCAGTGTATGTATAATGGCCCTCGCCTTGATTTGTTGGTGTCCTAAAGCTTGGCAATGACTTTATAACCATTTCCAGACTAATCGCCAGCTACTTTTTCATCTGTTCTTGCGAAGTTTTTTTTGCATCTTGTCAATTAGTTGGAGCTTTTTGCAATCTTTTGACTGACACAATTTTATTTTCTTGTATTTAAGGGAGGTCCTGTTGAATAGGTAATCAGACATGGGTGTGGTCATAGAATATCAATCAAAAAACAGGATTAACCACACTAAATTCACAATTTACCAAGTTGGGCAAATACATTTTCACACAGGGTCAGGTAGGTTGGATAGGAGTAAAGATCAAATTGTTCTTTGTCCAAGGACATACTGAGATGGGGGTATTTTTCTTCCATTTTCTCAAATGACTTCTGTTATTCCCGTCATGAATGTCTCACCTGTTCGTTGTATATCTAGAAGCTTCTCTTGCCTCAGCAGGAAACCATATCCATCAGGTCCTTTAACCAGATGCATTGTCTTTGCTGAGTATGGAAGATTATAGTCGACTGCCAGCACAGGCAAGATGGGCATTTTCCTCCTGATGTAGCAAGACTCGCTTTCACCATCAATAACCAACACAGTCACAGAGTCTGCACTCTTCTTCAACTGAGAAACAAAACACACTGAAGGACTTATAATACAGCAATGTAACTATAAATAAGAGAAAATAATTTCCTACTGATTTGTTGATGGAGTTGTGTGTGAGATTGGATGTCCTGACACCATTTATCCAGACCAATCTGTCCCCACTTCTGACTCCAGCTTTCTCTGCTGGACCACCAGTTCCGATGCTCAGTATGCAGTGTCCTTTTAGAACTGCAGACACATTAAACTTGGGTGTAATATATACTGCTGGTCTCTTGATTAAAGCGCGAAAGCTCCGCATAATTTCAAAGTACGTACATGTTTGTAATTTACACCGAGCTGTCTGTTTTAATGCTGTAGTTTTGATAAATACTGCATAATATGTTTTATGTTTATGTAACCAATGAGCTATATTTGATCTTTTTTTTTTAAATATCAGATTCAAATCAGATTTCTTATGCACATTTGGAAGAGGCCTAATTTTGACCTGAGGACATCTGATCCCATTTGGGGTTTTCCTCTAATGCCAGGACACATAGCCAAGTTGTTATCCATCCATCCATCCATCCATCCATCCATCCATCCATCCATCGTCTCCCTTTTTTTAGTTTCCAAAACCCAGGCATTTGAACAGGAGTGTGTCGACTTTTTATATCCATAGTAGCATCTAGATTTGATATCTCGCTTGCTCTCGCAGTCTCTGTCTCTCTCTGTATCTCTCTTGCTCTCTCTCGCCCTCGCTAGGTTGTCCACAGCCGAGACTCCCATCGTTGGTTCTAGTCATCCCGATTCTCCATACATCTGGCCAATTCATTAGTGTTCAGGGCTCCTGCATCCCTCTTGAGTATGTTAGTGAGGGACGTCCTCTTGACCGATGTCCATGTATTGGTTCCCATAGCACCAGTTAGCTGGCTGGCAGCTCTCGGTGCCTTCAGCAATGTCCTGCTGGTCTCATTCTCCTCACAGAAATCTTGTCGCTCACCCTAGGCATTCCCTCGTACAGGATTTTGTTGGTTACATATTTGATAGAGACCATATATCCAGGCAGCCAATTGTGCAGAAGAGCAAGGTTGCAGAACTCCAGAATGCAGAACTCTCAGCCTCTCCTCCAGGCTGTGTCCCTCCACCTGTCCCTCCTTGGTCCTCTTCCTTTGAAGGCCAGGGTCACTTGTGAAAGCTTTCCAGTTATATCAGATGTTGGGACCTTGTTTGGGGACCCTGAGGCTCAGGCAAACTCTCATTGAGACTATGCGGTGGTCTGAGCCCACAGAACTAAAAGTGCTGTATGGGTCAGCATTCATGATGGAGTTCCTCCACTTTTTCCTCACTAGCATGTAATCTAGCTGCCGCAGCATTCCTGAGGCTCGGTCTCGGAAGGGTCACCTCTTTCCTGTTCTCTTCCGGAAGATGGTATTTGCCGCTAGTAACTTGTGCTCTATGAGGAAGGCAGTGAGGTAGGTGCTGTAGCAGTTGGTAGAGTCATGGTAGGGGAAGGGTGTGTCCCCTGGTCCTAACCTTGCATTGAAGTCCCCAAGGATTGCCAGGAGGTTGTGCGCTGGGATGTTACGGACCGCTCTTACAAGGTCCTCAAAGAACATCTGCACCATGTCAGATGGCACCACATTGGTGGGTTAGTACACGACTATGATTGTTGTTAGTGGGTTGCTGGGCCTCGTTCGTCCACGCAGATGCAGAGATGAACGTGCATCTCGCGACTGCGATACAGTATCCAGCCGGTCATCAGTGTGTACTCTCCTGTGTTCTTGCACCCTCAGGATCTCCACACCCTGTTCCTCAGCACAGTGTGCAAGTTCTATTCACCTTGCCTCTTCTCTCGCTGTGCATGCGTTGAAGGTTCCCATAATAAATGGTCTCTGACAGCGCATGAGTGCATTGGATGGGGTGCTGTGTGGCTTTGTGGGGGCACTGCAGGGGTCTTGGTAGTGGAGAGGCTGTGTACCAGCAGGAGGCTTACTCACTCAGCTCCTCTTTTCACCCCAACTAGGAGGGCGAGCAGGTGACAGTAGCTAAAGGGAGAGAGTAGCAAGCAGGAGCAACATGTAACATGCAACATGTGCTAACTACAAGCACTTTTACGCAATACCGCACTGACGCATCACAAGCGCACACAGAGATTTGATGGTTTGTTGTTTTCATGTTTGTTTATGGTATTTATATAGTTTTTGCAACTATGAACTATGACAGAACAGTTCCATCAGCATTACAGACCACTAAAGTGCAGTAGGTGATTCGTGGTCACTGTTAGGGATGATTATTGATATATTTTGTGCTGGTACCTTCCACAGAGCTCAGGGTCATCCCCAGGCCACAGTACTGGCACCGGTTGATGTGACACAGTCTGGGCCGACAACAAGGGCCTCCCTTGTATGCTGTCGCCAGCGTCTCTAGGTCCACACCTGAAGAAACTGCCTACATTGAACACAGACAATTGAACATGTCAAGAAAGTATGCATAGCAAACAAGGAAACTGTCAGGAGAAACCTCTGGCACATACTCTACCTAACACCCAACCGTCACAATATGTGAAATCAGCATGCAAATATACACTTTTGGTTCTGTTGTTTATAAAAGGTGTTAGGGTTTATAAACTATCTTGATCGTATGATTATGTTGGGATGTAGACTAGAATGATGAACTTTGTTTGAACCTTTCACCTTCCCGTCTACTCTGAACAGTTTAACCATTCAGTTGTTGAAGCTCTCCAGGTGGTGTTGAGGCGTCCTTGTTTTGCTCCACTAGGATTTATGTCCACGGCCTCGTGGAGCGATAAACTGGGACCCTCCCAAGTGGTTAATCATTTGCTGAGGTGCCCACCACACATGTCAAATGTCACCCCCACCTTGGCTGACTCTCACCCCCACCCTTCTTCTCTCAATAAAGACTCTCTTGCATGACTTCAACGGCAGACTTTGTTCGGACATTGCTGTATCTACAGTAACGAACAAATTCTCCACTTGCAAGTGTTCAAAGGGCATACTGTCTCCCGTGTGGTTCTTGCAAAATAAGTTAGAGTTTGAACATCTCTAACATTTTGGTGCCGTGACCCGAATCCAACATACCCACTGCTGATCGACGGAGGACGACGTGCTGCATTGTCGACAAGCCAGTGTCCATTAGGAGGACCTGGTAAAGAAAAGACCTGGCAAGAAAATTCTTCGCTGGGCCAGCATCTTAGGTCTGCCTTCGTCGGACAACAGTGGATTGACGGGATCCGGCAGTGCAACGAACCAGGGGACAAGTAAGTTAAAGCCCTAAGTGTAAACGCGTAAAAAGTTAAAGGTGCACAAGATATACGGCTTTGGTTTGTCCGAGCTATGAAGTTTACGGTTTGGTTTGTCCGAGCTATGAGATACGGCTTTGGTTTGTCCGAGCTATGAAGTTTACGGTTTGGTTTGTCCAGGCTAAGAAACAGCTGGGGTTTTAGCCCCAGGGGAAGGAGCAGGCTAAGAAAAGTCAGAGCTTCTTTTTCTTAATTGAAGAAGGGCGTAGATTCTTTTTTTTGGTCTGTTTTTCCAAGCTGTTTGCATGAAAGTTGTGTGGTTGAGAGTGTGAATGGTAAAAAAACAAAACAAAAACAAAACAGTACTAGCAAAAACCAACGGTAATAACACAGGCTAGTAATTTTGTTGAAGGGTAAATTTAATCCTGCATTGAGGATCCTCAAAAAAGAAAAACAAAAAATTGAAAAAAAAATTTGGAAAAAAAAAAGTTAAAAAGCGCTAAGTTGTGTGGTTGAGTGTGTGACTGGTAGGATAATTCGACTAAGAGGCAATTTTGTTGAAGGGTCAATTTAATCCTACATTGAGGATCCTCAAAAAAGTAAAACAAAAAAAAATTGAAAAAAAAGTGGAAAAATCTAAAAATACCAAGTTAAGATGGGAAATAAAAACGGTAAATCTCTAGCTCTTGAAGGTGATGAGAAGTCCATTCCATTAACATTTGAAAAAGAATTTAGGGTGCATAATGGCATCCCATTCAATGATGCAGCTGAGAGTGCTTATCAGCAACAGCTAAAATATGCGCTCCTCAATGGTTCCCCACCTGAATTAGACAACAGGGTGCGGAAACACTTGGTGGAAGCACACACTGCTTGTGTTACAACAACCATGCAGTGGGCCAGAGACGCTGGCAAAGTGATCAAGAAAGGCAAAAGGTCCGATGTATTTCATCTAGATGATGATAATCATGTAGATGAAGATGCAACAGTCTTCTTCCAAAGTTCCCAATGGGGCAGAGGAAGAGGTCAAGGCCAACAAGGTCGCAGGCCGCCATATGGTTCAAAACCCCCACCAGATTCTGACAACTGTTGGAACTGTGGGAGACGAGGACACTTTGCAAGAGTGTGTCGTTATGCAAAACGAGACCAATCAAATTCTGACAACTGTTGGAACTGTGGGAAACGAGGACACTTTGCAAGAGAGTGTCGTCATGCAAAACAAGACCAATCAAAGGGTGGAGGGAGGGGCAGAGGAAAAGCCAAATTTTCAGCAAAACGGGCTTCCTCCTCTTTGACCTCTCATGCTCCTACCTTTGGTTTAAAAACATTTTTTTAGGTTATTAGAACTCCTGTACATACAATGAAATCATGACAATGCTGATTGTATGCCCGGCAAATGACAAGGGGTCAAATTATGTGTGCACACTGAAGTTAAAATTTGCAAATCAAGTGGTAAAGTAATACAACTTGTTTCTAAAAGATAAATAGAAAAATTAGAATGTGCTGTCCTCGCGTGCGTGGGTGGGACCAGCTTCATGATCGACCACAAGAAATGGCCAGCTTGTGACGAATCATTGTTGCCAGGTCCCCTCCCCTCGCACCGAGAGCTGTGCACGTGTGTGCATATTTGTTAAACTGATAAAATTGGCTAAACCTGTGTACAAAAGAAATTTGTTAGACTGTGGTCTATCCAATTTGCACCGCAAAACAGGAACAATTTTGAAGAATTAAATAAATAAATAAATAAATAAATAAATAAATAAGAGAAGAAAAGAAAGAAATCTGTTTGTAGACAGAAAACTGGTTTACACTAGTGCTCATTAGTGTCTCACCCTGATGACAAATTCGACAGACAGAGAAAACATGTTTTCTAGAATTGGATGAAGCAAAATTGTGGATTGTACACATTGCAAAACTGAATTTGAAAAAAAAAAAAAAAAAAAATCTGATTAATTTGCAAGCTGTGTTTTTTTTTTTAGTGTTGAGTTTTTTTTTGGTTTTTTTTTGGACTGGTGAATTGTTCTATTGGACACATTAGGATAGGGATTGTGTTGTGAATGGTATATGAATGTTGTTTGGAGGACTTGGATAGCTTGAGACCAATGTGTTGAAAAGACTCCTCTTTGGTGACTGTGTGTGAGATGCAAATGAGCAGGGACGAATGATTTCCTGAATGAAAGGAAGGTATTGGTTGAATGGTTGAAGTTGTTGGAGACTACTATGGGAAATTGGTAGAGCAGCTTGGACAAAAGAGTGCTTTTATGCAAGTTAAATGCTAAGAAAACAAAAACAAAAAACCCAAAGAAAAAGTTGTTGCTAATTACTAACGAAGTTATGAGGAAGTGGTGTGGGTGTTTAGAAGGGCACGCGCTTATGCGCTTCCCTGGCTCATCAACATTTGTTTGACTGTTCAAAGGAACCATTTGCTACAGGACTTAACGTCCAAATCTAACCGGGATCAGAGAATCTCCTTCTAAACCAGGAGGCAATAAATGGCCCCTGTCGTAAATGATCTTTTGTCAGGAGGGATTATTAGGAAGTGCTCAGATTCTCCTTGCAACACTCCTATTTTTCCAGTCCAAAAGGCCAACAAGATTGATTGGCGAGTGATACAAGATTTACGAGCAGTAAATGAGGCAATACAAACAAGAGCACCTAATGTGCCTGATCCGCACACACTTCTGAACACTTTGAAACCATACCAGAAGTTTTTCACAGTGATTGATCTTAGCAATGCATTTTTCTCAGTGCCAATCCACCCAGACTCACAGTTTTGGTTTGCGTTTACCTTTAAAAGACAAAGTTATACGTACACCAGATTGCCGCAGGGATTTGCTGATAGTCCAACTATTTTCACTCAAGCTATCATGGCATGTTTGGCTGATTTTCAAATTTCAAACAAAAGCCAACTTCTAGTTTATGTAGATGATCTCTTGATAGCCTCTGTAACTGAAGCTGCTTGCAAGGAAGACTCCTTAGCTTTGTTACACTATCTCTGTAAAGCAGGGAATAAAGTAAGCAAAAATAAACTACAATGGGTCAAACAGGAAGTGAACTATTTAGGTCACACGTTGTCAGCTGCTGGAAGACAGATACAAAAAAACAGAAAACAAATCATTGGTGGATACAGATAATATCCACCGCATCAATGACAAACCTGTTTTACCAAAATCACTTTTTAAGGCAGCAGCAATTGCGACACATGGGTCTTGCCATGTGTCGACAGGAGGGATGAGGTCAATTAACTACCTTTGGTTTAGATTCTTACTTAAAATTTTTTTTTTGTAAAGCATGTCCTGTTTGTGTGAAACATAATCCTCAAGAGAACATGAGACCTAAGAGAGGCTCATTTCCAAAACCGTCTTACCCATTCCAAATCATGCACATAGATTTTATTGAACTCACACAAAGTGGACCTCACAAATACTGCCTAGTGATGATTGATGCATTTTCCAAATGGGTTGAAATAGTTCCATCTAAATGAGTAGATGCCTTAACAGTGGCACTCATCCAGTGCAGGCCTGGTTGAACGAGCAAACGCTACTATCAAAAGCAGGTTGAAAAAATGCATGGAATCAACAGGCAGAGCCTGGCCAGAGTGCCTAGACTTGGTGAAACTCTATATGAGAATCACCCCCAATTCAGAAGGGCTAACGCCTTTTGAAATCATCCATGAGAGACCATATAGACAACCCGTGTTCACTCCAGATTTGCAAAAACCAGATGAAGAACAGACCTTGGCAGATTACATGATCAGAACGCTTAAAATGAAAGATGCGTTAAATGCAAATTTACTGCCGCCTAGTCTTCTTTCCCCACAGGTTGACAACCTCATTAAGCCAGGAGACTGGGTCTACATCAAGGTCATCAAAAGAAAGAACTGGGCCAGCCCGCGGTGGGAGGGACCATTCCAAGTCTTGCTGACTACCCCCACTGCAGTAAAGAATGCTGAACGGCCCAGCTGGATTCACCTCAGCCACTGCAAGTTGCAGAGAGTGCTGGACCCCTCATTCGGAGTGGTGGGTGTTAGAGATGTTCCGACTCTAACTTATTGTGCAAGAACCACACGAGACAGTATGCCCTTTTGAACACTTGCACGTGGAGAACTTGTTCGTCATTGTAGATACAACAATGTCCGAACAAATTCTGCAAGTGGAGAGTTTGTTCGTTGCTGTAGACACAGCAATGTCCGAACAAAGTCTGCCGTTGCATTCATGCAAGACAGTATTTATTGAGAGAAGAAGGGTGGGGGTGACAATTTACATGTGTGGTGGCCAAGGTGGGGGTGAAACACCTGGCCTCTGATCACATCATAGCGGGGGATGTTTTACGATGTTGAGTGGACAGAACAACTTTGATTGCGTCTTCTACAATTGGTCAATCAGTGCAAAGGATCTTAGCACTTTGTTCTACTCCTTTGTTAAGACAGGACAAGCTTAGGTTAATTATTACTGATTACATTCCAACATAATATGATCAACCTAATCTATTCAACCCTAACATATCCCTCCTGTTTATCATATGATGTTGTCAAGAAAAACAATTTAAAAAACAAAAACAAAAAAAACAACAAAAACACAGAAACAGCGTATCATTGCACCCATCACTTGCGAAGCATTTTCGATGGCCAAATCATTAAGTGTCTGTAAGACATGTACGGCTAAACAGCATCATTGCAATCTACGTATATCAATTTTAGTGTGTGAGTGAAAAACCTGCGGCAAGATGTTATAATGCAGGAAAAGTCTCACACGGTCCCTCTGCCTTAGGCGACCAGAATGTTACCAATAACAACAGTCAAGACAAAAATTGCTCGTGATTGTTCAGCCGTCGGGGGCTTGGCACGCCCACTGTTGGAGGGTGAGCACAATTCTCACCCCCTCTGCAGCACTGCTTCGTCGGGGGAGAACCTGGAAGTGTCTGCCGTGTGGTTGTCGTCTTCAGTCTTCAGTGGCCAGGGTAGACTACCTGGCCACCAAGGGGGAAGAGGATTATTCTGCCTCTATTTGAATTGGGGGCGGGGACGCTGTCGATGGTGGATCTGCTTCCTTGCTGGAACCGTCGTGTTGCAGTCATCAAGTCCAGAACCATCCCCAGACAGGATCATGAGAGTCAAAGGTCACAACAGTCCTGCGTCGACGTGCAGAAGAGTTGCGTGCTGTCGTCAGCTGATGATGTTGTATCCTGTAGGTGTGGTCTGTCACCCACACTGGTGCACACACTTGTCCAGTTGGCGGGCAGCATCGGACAACCACTTGAAATGGCTCTCTCATCCTGACACTTAGCAGTGACATCCAAAGCTCCCATCCAGTGTCCTCCTGGAGAGCAGTCGTCGTTGATGCATTTGTGGGTCTTGTTTCCTTGGATGTAACATGTATAGTTCACTTCAGCTGGTCTCTCTGTGTAGGCCACTTGCGGCAACGTTCGTCCTTTAACAGTTGCGTTGACATTAATCCAAAAGAGTTTGATCACAGGTTCTTTTCTGTGAGTCCAATAAAATCCATGTGCATGATTTGGAATGGGTAAGATGGTTTTGGAAATGAGCCTCTCTTAGGTCTCATGTTTCCTTGTGGATTGTTTTACACAAACAGGACATGCTTTACAAAAAAAATTAAGTAAGCATCTGAACCAAAGGTAGTGAATTGACCATTTTTTATTTATTTTTTTTAAGTAAGCATCTGAACCAAAGGTAGTGAATTGACCTTTTTTTTTTTTTTTTTTTTAAATTTATACTACCATTCACACTCTCAATCACACAACTTTCATGCAAACACCTGGGAAAAACAGACCAAAAAAAGAATCTATGCCCTTCTTCAATTAAGAAAAAGCTCTGTTATTTTTATTTTTTTAGCCTGTTCCTTCCCCTGGGGCAAGAACCCCAGCTGTTTCTTAGCTCGGACAAACCAAAGCCGTATCTCATAGCTCGGATAAACCAAACCGTAAACTTCATAGCTCGGACAAACCAAAGCCGTATCTCATAGCTCGGACAAACCAAAGCCGTATCTCATAGCTCGGACAAACCAGAGCCGTATCTCATAGCTCGGACAAACCAAAGCCGTATCTCATAGCTCGGACAAACCAAAGCCGTATCTCATAGCTCGGACAAACCACAGCCGTATCTCATAGCTCGGACAAACCAAAGCCGTATCTCATAGCTCGGACAAACCAAAGCCGTATCTCATAGCTCGGACAAACCAGAGCCGTATCTCATAGCTCGGACAAACCAAAGCCGTATCTTTCTTTTTTTTTTTTTTTTTTCTTTTTTTTTTTTTTTTCTTTTTTTTCTTTCAACCCCTTTCACAACAACACAATCACACAATTTTTAGGGCTTTAACTTACTTGTCCCCTGGTTCGTTGCACTGCCGGATTCCGTCAATCCACTGTTGTTCGACGAAGGCAGACCTTAGATGCTGGCCCAGCGAAGAATTTACTTGCCAGGTCTTTTCTTTACCAGGTCCTCCTAATGGACGCTGGCTTGTCGACAATGCAGCATGTCGTCCTCCGTCGATCAGCAGTGGGTATGTTGGATCCGGGTCACGGCACCAAAATGTTAGAGATGTTCCGACTCTAACTTATTGTGCAAGAACCACACGAGACAGTATGCCCTTTTGAACACTTGCACGTGGAGAACTTGTTCGTCATTGTAGATACAACAATGTCCGAACAAATTCTGCAAGTGGAGAGTTTGTTCGTTGCTGTAGACACAGCAATGTCCGAACAAAGTCTGCCGTTGCATTCATGCAAGACAGTATTTATTGAGAGAAGAAGGGTGGGGGTGACAATTTACATGTGTGGTGGCCAAGGTGGGGGTGAAACACCTGGCCTCTGATCACATCATAGCGGGGGATGTTTTACGATGTTGAGTGGACAGAACAACTTTGATTGCGTCTTCTACAATTGGTCAATCAGTGCAAAGGATCTTAGCACTTTGTTCTACTCCTTTGTTAAGACAGGACAATCTTAGGTTAATTATTACTGATTACATTCCAACATAATATGATCAACCTAATCTATTCAACCCTAACAGTGGGGAAGTTCCGACTTCAAAGGAGTTTCATCGCTTAGGGTGGAACGTCTCAACGTTGGTGAAGAATTCAGCGATCCCCACTCCGCTAGGCGAGGAGATGTCCCGGTGTCTCTGCCATCCTAGTAGCAACGGAATTCCATATGCCAGGTGGATTCTATGCTGTGCTGTGGTTGGAGTGTGCTATGGTTTGTGGGCTCATCTGAATGGACCAATGGACAGTGTCATTCGTGGAGGAAGATGGTCACATGATGAGAATTTCGGGGACTGGTCATGGGACCACAGAGGCCCATACGGGGCCTACGCTTGGTGCCGGTGTGTGGGGTTCACTGTGAGAGCTCACACACAGGAGGAATGCTATGTGGGTGTTCCAAACTCCCCCCCTTCCTCCACAAAAGTTTACCTGGAGGCCAGAACAATGACTGTCACTGAAGCAAATGCATGGCCTTTGTGGGAGGGATTTGGATTTCAACACCATGCTGTCACAGTCAGTGATGCTACCCCTACCGCCCTGGACTCACAGAAAAGAACCCGTGATCAGCTTTTCTGGACAAATCTCAATGTGACTGTTAAAGGACGAACATTGCCGCAAGTGGCCTACACAGAGAGACCAGCTGGAGTGAACTACACATGCTACATCCAAGGAAACGAGACCCACAAATGCATCAACGACGACTGCTCTCCAGGAGGAAACTGGATGGGAGCTTTGGACATCACCGCTGAGTGTCAGGATAAGAGAGCCATTTCAAGTGGTGAGGGATCTCCCACCGATATGGCTGCGCCATCTAACGGGACCTACTTCATACAGAATGGCTGGTGGCTTTGTGGTCACAAGGTTTATCCGATGCTGCCCGCCAACTGGACAGGAGTGTGTGCTCCAGTGTGGGTGACAGACCACACTTACAGGATAGAACATCATCAGCTGACGACAGCACACAACTCTTCTGGACGTCGACGCAGGGCGGTTGCAACCTTTGACCCTCATGACTCTGTCTGGGGTGCGAACGTGCCAGATGATCATAAAATATGGTCCGTCTGAGACAAAGTTGTTCATGCGCTTTTTCCTTGGATCGGAGTTGGAAAACAAGCACTCTACATCGAGACACTGAACTATTGTTTCCAATCGTTTGTGAATCTCTCGCTGCAGGTCAATGATGGTCAAAACTGAGAGATTCAGGCTATTAGGCTAATGGTCTTACAAAACAGGATGGTTCTGGACTTGATGACTGCAGCGCAAGGTGGTGTGTGCCACATTATTGGGACCTCCTGTTGCACATACATACCAGGAGAAAATGACACGCACATCAACGACGCCATGAATTCACTGAAGAACTTACAGCAGGACATGTCAAAAGACAAAGTCCCACACCAATGGGATTTCTTTTCGTGGCTATTCTCTGGCAACTGGTGGCAACTGCTGTTGAAATTTGTGGCTCCTGTGCTTTTTGTGCTTGTGTTGATGTGCTTATTTACGACTTGTGTTATCCCGTGTTTGAAGTCTGCTGTATCAAGATTTTTGTCTTCTACCATAGCACAAGTGCAAATACAACATATCAGACATGTCAAATGTGATGACTATGACGGCTGAACAAACGCAAGCAGTTTTTGTCTTGACTGTTGTTATTGATAACATTATGGTCGCCTAAGGCAGAGGGACCGTGTGAGACTTTTCCTGCATTATAACATCTTGCCGCAGGTTTTTCACTCACACACTAAAATTGATCTATGTAGATTGCGTAGATGATGTTTAGCCGAGCATGTTTTACAGAAACTTAATGATTTGACCATCGAAAATGCTTCGCAAGTGATGGGTACAATGATGTGCTGTTTCTGTGTTTTTATTTTATTGTTGTTTTTCTTCATTATATTTTCTTACTTATGTTTTATTGATCGGGGTGAGCATAATCATATGATAAACAGGAGGGATATGTTAGGGTTTATAAACTATCTTGATCGTATGATTATGTTGGGATGTAGACTAGAATGATGAACTTTGTTTGAACCTTTTACCTTCCCGTCTACTCTGAACAGTTTAACCATTCAGTTGTTGAAGCTCTCCAGGTGGTGTGGAGGCGTCCTTGTTTTGCTCCACTAGGATTTATGTCCACGGCCTCGTGGAGCGATAAACTGGGACCCTCCCAAGTGGTTAATCATTTGCTGAGGTGCCCACCACACATGTCAAATGTCACCCCCACCTTGGCTGACTCTCACCCCCACCCTTCTTCTCTCAATAAAGACTTTCTTGCATGACTTCAACGGCAGACTTTGTTCGGACATTGCTGTATCTACAGTAACGAACAAATTCTCCACTTGCAAGTGTTCAAAGGGCATACTGTCTCCCGTGTGGTTCTTGCAAAATAAGTTAGAGTTAGAACATCTCTAACAAAAGGGATTTAGTCTGACCCATCTTATAACAACTGTAAAAATGTGAATTTCTGATACCTGCTCATAGTCATCTCTTCTTAGCACCAGAAGAAACAAATGTTGGCCGCATGACTGGATCTTCCTTGCCACCTGTCAGATAATTTGCAGTGTGACACTTTGGCGAGGAGATGTTATACATACAAATTAGTAGTATGGAATTCATTTGAAATTTGTTGTGGTTGCAGTTTGCTGGGCTGTCAAAATACACAGCATCATGCAGTATGTTTTTGGCTCCAAAAAGTCTTTCAACCTAATCAGAATTTTGTGACTGAGGATCGGGTTCAAACTAGTATCAAGGGCAGTTCATTTTTTTCTGTAAGACTTTGGGGAGAAGAAAGCTTAGATGTAAAGCGAAAGAATGCAAACATGAACTTCATGGTATCTTTGACAAAGCAGAAGAAATAACGTGTTTTGATAAGAACCATTAGTATACTGGAGAGTAGACCCTTTATGTGATATCACTTTTGGGGTCTCTACAGGTACATGTCAAAACATTTGAATACATCCATTTATTTCAATAATTTGTTTCAAAAAGTGAAAGAAATTTGTGTTATATTAATTCTCCATGCTCAAAGTGAAACATTTAAACATGCATTTTCTATACCGCTTGTCCCCAAGGAGTCCCTTTGTTTAAATTTGAATGATTATGGCAGAAACATGCATGCATAGACACACACACATTTTGAGATAAAACATTGTGTTGAGTTGTTTTTGTCAATGCTTAAGTAAAAAAAATCATAAAACACTTCAACACAAAACTATGCAAATGTTAATGAAACAAAGAAATAATTATATATACCGTATTGGCCCGAATATAAGATGGTGTTTTTTGCATTGAAAAAAGGTGAAAAAGTGGGGGTCATCTTACATTCGTGGTCTAGACATGATACCCATTCACAACGCTAGATGGCGCCAGATATCTTCAAAGTGAATGCTGAACTTAACTCCCCAGGCCAAAGCGAACCCCTGTCATGAATAAGAAAAATAAAAATAGCGGTAGCAATTTGCATTATTTTATTGCAATGTTTTTCCTTGTTCAGATTTGTTTCAAGACTACAGTTACAGTTAGACTTTACTTTGATGGTTAATGCAGTTATTGCAATTTATTTATTTTTTCACAGTAGATTGGTTTATTTACATTTCAAAAACCAGAAGCCATTCATTTACAAATGTGATTGCACTTACATATTTAAATGTTCAGATATTAAGATGTGATGATTTCTGCATGATTTGAATGAGGCAAAATAACATGCTTTTTCTCAATATATTGTTATAATTATTTGGCGCACCCTCCTAACTGTGAGGCGGACGTGCTACCCAGTGCGCCACTGAGCCGCACAGTAGTAACAATGAAATATATATACTCACTTTGTGTCAAAGACGCACACGATCACAGCAACATACTCAATCGATACCAGCAACCTTTAACTTACCGCTGCGCACAAGTGAAAATGGGTATAATGTCTAGGGCCCGAATATAAGACGACCCCCACTTTTTCAGTCTTATTTCAATGCAAAAAACATCGTCTTATATTCGGGCTATATATATATATATATATATATATATATATATATATATATATATATATATATATATATATATATATATATATATATATTTCCTAACCCCAAATAAATTTCTGATCTTTTAGTAGGCTTTTCGAAAAATTGTCTTCATAAGTTCTACTGCACTAGCAATTAAATGTTGGCTGACTCACATATATATATATATATATATATATATATATATATATATATATATATATATATATATATATTGTTGTGCGGGGTGTTGAGCCAGGAAAGTAAAGGTGTGGAGTTTAGAGTTGGTTCTTTATTGGCAAGATCTTGGGTTGTTTAAAGATCTTTCAGCTGCATTGGTGTTGATGGATTAACAACAGGTACATTAGAGGAGCAACAACGAGATGGTCCCCAAAACAGGAATGGTTTTGCAGGTGGAGGCCATTTCAACCTCCTCCCTCTTGATCGTTTTTAACTGTTTTTCCACAAGTGTTGGCTTTAGCAAGAGTCATTATCACGACTGGAAGCATGAGGCGATTTCTTAACCCTCCTGAAGTTGCGCAGATTGTCCAACTCCTCCAGGATGACACATCCATGCGTGCTGTTGCAAGAAGATTTGATGTGTCTCCCAGTACAATCTCCAGAGCACGGAGGAGATTCCAGGAGACAGGCAGTTACTCTAGGAGAGCTGCACAGGGCCGTAGACGGTCCTCATCCCATCAGCAGGACCGATATCCGCTGCTTTGTGCAAGGAGGAACAGGTTGAGCACTGCTTGAGCCCTACAGAATGACCTTCAGCAGGCTACTGGTGTGAATGTTTTTGCCCAAACAGTCAGAAACAGACTTCACGAGGGTGGCCTCAGGGCACGGCGTCCTGTAGTGGGCCCTATGCTCACTACTCAGCACCGTGGAGCTCGATTGGCATTTGCCATAGAACACCAGAATTCGCAAGTTCGCCAATGGCGCCCTGTGCTTTTCACAGATGAAAGCAGGTTTACCCTGAGCACCTGTGATAGACGTGAAAGGGTCTGGAGAAGCCAAGGAGAGCGCTATGCTGCCTGCAACATCATTTAGCATGACCGGTTCGGTGGTGGGTCAGTAATGGTCTGGGGAGGCATTTCCATGGAGGGACGAACAAACCTCTACAGGCTAGAGAACAGCAGTCTGACTGCCATTAGGTATCGGGATGAAATCCTTGCACCCATGGTCAGACTGGTGCAGTAGGTCCTGGGTTCCTCCTGATCCACGACATTCCCAGCCTCATGTGGCAAGAGTATGCAGACAGTATCTGGAGGATGAAGGAATTGACACAATTGAATGGCCCTCAAGATCACCTGATCTAAATCCGATACAACACCTTTGGGACAGAATGTTTCAGTCCATCAGACGCCACCCGGTTGCTCGTTAGACTTTGCAGGAGCTCACTGATGCCCTTAGACAGATCTGGGAGGACATCCCACAAGACACCATCCATCGTCTCATTAGGAGCATGCCGCGACGTTGTCAAGCATGCATACAAGCATGTGGGGGCTACACAAGATATTGAAAAGAGTTTTGAATTGCAGAAATTCAATTTAGGCAAAATGGACGAGCCTGCCACATCATTTTTTCACTTTGATTTTTGGGGTGTCTATATACTGAGCCCTCTGTAGGCTGAAAACTTTTATTTCCATCAAAAGATGTGGCATCCTTTTGTTCCTAAGACATTAAACTGTCCATATCAGTATAGATATCCAACTTTTTTTCACCATTGAAATCTGATGTGTTTTCAAAGTGTTTTTGAGCAGTGTATATATATATATATACATTTAGTTAATCAGTTAATATTTAATTATGTAATGATGCATTTATTTATTTGATTCATTTAATTCCATATTTGTTTAATACAGGAAAATTAATGAATGATTTTTTTACTTCATGATGCACTTATTTAATTTTGCCATTTTTGATCCTCCATACAGTAGAGAGAAAAGCAATGACAACACATTGATAGTAATGATATCACCGACTGATTAGTACAGTACAGTGAGTGCATGATATAGATATTCGTCCTTGATGAATAATTTTGAAGCATGCGAGTGTTTTAGTTTTTTGTCACATTTTTGTGTTAAATAGGTACAAGTACATACCATAGTACATAGCAAGACTAATGAACAGCAACCTTATTTAATTTAGCAAACTCTTCATCAATTCCCTAAACGACAAGGGTGTATTGTTGAATAATGTGAGAGTTGTGGCTTCTGTTTTGACTAGACCTTTAAAGGAGCAAAATTGTAAATGGATTGCTGTTACACTTTGCTATCAGAAATTGAAGCCTGGACTTCCGTTCCGTTTGGCCCACTTCGCAGTCGAGCGTTGCCGTTTGTCTACCGTCGATCATCGGACACGTAAGTATGGCTGCGGAACAAGAGGTTTGTACTGCTTCGTGCACCAACTGCACCCTTCTGTTAGAGAGGTTGTCCCTGCTAGAGGGACGTGTCCGCCAGATAGAGCAGAATAGTGCGATAACAGTAGATGTGGCAGACACAGTCGCGGACTGTAGTTAGCCCGCTAGCCCCGTTAGCATTAGCCCCAAGCGGCTTGCTAATCGCGATGAGCCAGGTAAGACGCATAGCCGTCCAAAGTCATCTCGGTCTACTGGCCCTCGCACCTTGGTCATAGGTGACTCCATTACCCGAAATATCACGCTTAAAAATCCAGCCACGGTAATGTGTATTCCTAGGGGCAGAGCACCCGACATAGAAGCTAATCTTAGGGAGCTGACTCGCAATAGGACTAGTCAACAGCGTAGTTCCAACAACACTAGCTATTCTAAAATAGTGATACACGTCGGCGCCAATGATGTTAGGATGAGGCAATCTGAGATCACAAAGAGAAACATAGCGAGGACTTGTGATCTCGCCAGAAAGATGAGTCGGCATCGAGTATTTGTCTCTGGCCCCCTGCCTGGGAGAGGCTCTGATGAGAGGTTTAGTAGATTAGTCTCCCTTAATCGATGGATGGCTGGGTTCTGTAAAAAGCAGGGACTGTATTTCATAGATAACTGGTCCTCCTTCTGGGGCCGCCCCGACCTGCTGAGGAAGGACGGCCTTCATCCTAACCGTGAAGGCGCCTTCACTCTTTCTAGAAATATAGATTACTGTTTGAGCCACTCATGACAGGTCACCTTAGAGCAGGCCGGAGCACAGGTGACTAGACCACCTGTCAGGATGGGTTTGGAGTCAGTTAAGTTAAAGTTAACTAGCGCTAGGCTAGACTTCCAGCATGCACATAGCTCCGACTAGAGCGTCACAGTTTGAATAGTGCTACAGTACACATGAACACACTTTCTACTGAGGTGGCAGACAAATCCAAACGCTCCACCCCGACCGGTATAGCTGATGATATGGTGCCTGTTTCAGATAATATTACGTGTGTACCAAATATTTACTATCAAATTCCTCCGTGAGTCGTCACCTTATCGTGGTGGAGGGGTTTGCGTGCCCCTATGATCCTAGGAGCCATGTTGTCTGGGGCTTCATGCCCCTGGTAGGGTCACCCATGGCAGAAGGGTCCTAGGTGAGGGGCCAGACAAAGCACGGCTCAGAAGACCCCTGATGATGATTACAATAAATGGATGTCGTTTTCCCTCGCCCGGACGCGGGTCACCGGGGCCCCTCTCTGGAGCCAGGCCTGGAGGTGGGGCTCGAAGGCGAGCGCCTGGTGGCCGGGCCTTCACTCATGGGGTCCGGTCGGGCATAGCCCGAAAAGAAAACGTGGGTCCCCCTTCCAATGGGCTCACCACCTATAGGAGGGGCCAAAGGGGTCGGGTGCATAGTGAGCTGGGCGGCGGCCAAAGGCGGGGACCTTGGCGGTCTGATCCCCGGCTGCAGAGGCTGGCTCTAGGGACATGGAATGTCACCTCTCTGGCTGGAAAGGAGCCCGAGCTGGTGTGTGAGGCAGAAAGGTTCCGACTAGACATAGTCGGACTTGCCTCCACACATAGTTTGGGCTCCACATAGTCCTCTCGAGAGGGGCTGGACTCTCTTCCACTCTGGAGTTGCCCACGGTGAGAGGCGTCGAGCAGGTGTTGGCATACTTATTGCCCCCCCGGCTGGGCGCCTGCACATTGGGGTTCACCCCGGTGAGCGAGAGGGTAGCCTCCCTCCGCCTTCGGGTGGGGGGACGGGTCCTGACTGTTGTTTGTGTCTATGCACCAAACGGCAGCTCAGAGTACCCACCCTTCTTAGAGTCCCTGGAGGAAGTGCTGGAGAGCGCTCCTTCTGGGGACTCCATCGTTCTACTGGGTGACTTCAATGCTCACGTGGGCAATGACAGTGAGACCTGGAAGGGCGTGATTGGGAGGAACGGCCCCCCCGATCTGAACCCGAGCGGTGTTCTATTATTGGAATTCTGTGCTCGACACGGATTTTCTATAATGAACACCATGTTCAAGCATAAGGGTGTCCATGTGTGCACTTGGCACCAGGACACCCTAGGCCGCAGTTCGTTGATCGACCTTGTAGTCGTGTCATCGGATTTGCGGCCGCATGTTTTGGACACTCGGGTGAAGAGAGGGGCGGAGCTGTCAACTGAACACCACCTGGTGGTGGGTTGGCTCCGATGGTGGGGGAAGATGCCGGTCCGACCTGGCAGGCCCAAACGCTCTGTGAGGGTCTGCTGGGAACGTCTGTCAGAATCCCCTGTCAGGAAGAGCTTCAACTCCCACCTCCGGCAGAGCTTTTTCCACGTCCTGGGGGAGGCGGGGGACATTGAGTCCGAGTGGACCTTGTTCCGCGCCTCCATTGTTGAGGCAGCCGACCGGAACTGTGGCCGTAAGGTTGTTGGTGCCTGTCGTGGCGGCAATCCCCGAACCCGCTGGTGGACACCGGCGGTAAGGGATGCCGTCAAGCTGAAGAAGGAGTCCTATAGGGCCTTTTTGGCCTGCGGGACTCCGGAGGCAGCTGACAGGTACCGGATGGCCAAGCGGAACGCGGCTTCGGCGGTTGCTGAGGCAAAAACTCGGGCGTGGGAGGAGTTTGGCGAGGCCATGGAGAATGACTTCCGGACGGCTTCGAGGAAATTCTGGTCCACCATCCGGCGTCTCAGGAGGGGGAAGCAGTGCACGGTCAACACTGTTTACAGTGGAGAGGGTGTGCTGCTGACCTCGACTCGGGATGTCGTGAGTCGGTGGGGGGAATACTTCAAAGACCTCAATTCCACCGACACGCCTTCCATTGTGGAAGCAGGGCCTGAAGACTCTGAGGCGGACTCTCCAATCTCGGAGGTCGAAGTCACTGAGGTAGTTAAAAAACTCCTCGGTGGCAAGGCTCCGGGGGTGGATGAGATCCGCCCGGAGTTCTTAAAGGCCCTGGATGTTGTGGGGCTGTCATGGTTGACACGCCTCTACAGCATTGCGTGGACATCGGGGACGGTGCCTCTGGATTGGCAGACTGGGGTGGTGGTTCCCCTCTTTAAGAAGGGGGATCGGAGGGTGTGTTCCAATTACAGGGGAATCACACTCCTCAGCCTCCCTGGTAAGGTCTATTCAGGGGTGCTGGAGAGGAGGATCCGTCGGGATGTCGAACCTCGGATTCAGGAGGAGCAGTGTGGCTTTCGTCCTGGCCGTGGAACAGTCGACCAGCTCTACACCCTCGGCAGGATCCTCGAGGGTGCATGGGAGTTTGCCCAACCAGTCCACATGTGTTTTGTGGACTTGGAGAAGGCGTTCGACCGTGTCCCTCGGGAGGTTCTCTGGGGGGTGCTTCGGGAGTACGGGGTGCCGAGCCAACTGATAAGGGCGGTTCGGTCCCTGTATCACCGATGCCAGAGTTTGGTCCGCATTTCCGGCAGTAAGTCGGATTCGTTCCCAGTGAGGGTTGGTCTCCACCAAGGCTGCCCTTTGTCACAGATTCTGTTCATAATTTTTATGGACAGAATTTCTAAGCGCAGCCGAGGCGTTGAGGGGGTCCGGTTTGGGGACCTCAGCATCGCGTCACTGCTTTTTGCAGATGACGTGGTGCTGTTGGCTTCTTCAGTCCGTGATCTCCAGCTCTCACTGGAGCGGTTCGCAGCCGAGTGTGAAGCGGTCGGGATGAGGGTCAGCACCTCCAAATCCGAGTCCATGGTCCTCGGTCGGAAAAGGGTGGAAGGCCCTCTCCGGATCGGGGATGAGATCCTGCCCCAAGTGGAGGAGTTCAAGTATCTTGGGGTCTTGTTCACGAGTGAGGGCAGGATGGAGCGCGAGATCGACAGGCGGATCGGTGCAACGTCGGCAGTAATGCAGACTCTGTACCGGTCCGTCGTGGTGAAGAGAGAGCTGAGCCAAATGGCAAAGCTCTCGATTTACCGGTCGATCTACGCTCCTACCCTCACCTATGGTCACGAGCTATGGGTCGTGACCGAAAGAACGAGATCCAGGATACAAGCGGCTGAAATGAGTTTCCTCCGCAGGGTGTCCGGGCTCTCCCTTAGAGATAGGGTGAGAAGCTCGGTCATCCGGGAGAGACTAGTAGAGCCGCTGCTCCTCCACGTTGAGAGGAGCCAGATGAGGTGGCTCGGGCATCTCATCAGGATGCTTCCTGGACGCCTCCCTCGGGAGGTGTTCCGGGCATGTCCCACTGGTAGGAGACCCCGGGGTCGACCCAGGACGCGCTGGAGAGACTACGTCTCTCGGCTGGCCTGGGAACGCCTTGGGATCCCCCGGGATGAGCTGGAGGAAGTGGCTGGGGAGAGGGAGGTCTGGTAGTCCCTCCTAAAGCTGCTAGCCCCCGCGACCCGACCCCGGATAAGCGGAAGAAGATGAAGGTGAAGAAGAAGAAATTCCTACGGTCGTATCGTCCCACCGCGCGAATAAACAATTGAGAGGTGATGTCAGGCCTAGAGAACACAATCTTACTTTCATTTCGTTCAAAAATCCTCCGATAAATACAAACCCTGACCAACCGATTACACTTAAACTTGGTTTTTATGATTATTAGATCGCTTCATACAAAAGCAGTTCTCGTTAATGACCTCATCACGTAACATAATCTAAATATATTTGGTCTTTGCGAGACCTGGTTAAAACCTAATGAACTGCTACCGCTTAATGAGGCCTCGCCTCCAAATTTTGTGAGCTCGCATGTGGCGCGTCCTCGAAAAAAGGGTGGGGGTGTTGCCCTCATCTCAAATTCCGATCTTCGATTAACATATTTAAAACATTTGAAGTTCTCACTGTCCGATCCACCGCTTTACCGTCATTTTATCTTGCTGTTATTTACCGGCTTTCTGGATGAATTTTCAGAATTCGTGGCTGATCTAGTGACAAACGCGGATAATATAATAATCATGGGCGATTTTAACGTCCACATGAATTTACCGTCAGCCACTTACTTCAGCGTTTCAGACTCTAATTGATACGTTTGGTTTTACGCAAGCCGTACAGGTAGCAACGCATAAGAATGGTAATACCTTAGATTTGGTATTATCCCGAGGACTGGCAACCTCTAATATAACAGTACTGCCATACACTACTGTTTTGTCTGATCACTACTTAATAAAATTTGAAATTTTAGTTCTTAGTCAAAGACAAGAGAGCAATCAGAATTATAGCAGCCGTAATATTAACTCCATGACTGCGACTGCGCTATCTGGGCTACTGCCACCAGCAACTGCCGTATTGCCCTCATATATCGGCTCTATTGATAATCTTACAAATGAATTCAATGCTACATTGTTAAATGCCATTGATTCTGTGGCGCCGCTACGTCTAAAAACTCGCCGTAGACTGCCTACTCCGTGGTTCACAGATGAAACACGTTCGCTTAAACAATTAAGTAGAAAGCATGAGCGCAAATGGCGTTTAACCAAACTTGAGGTTTTCCATCAGGCATGGCGCGACAGCCTCCTGAAATATAAAGATGCGCTTATCTTAGCAAAAACTCGTTATTTTTCGCAGGTCATTAATCTCAATAAGAACAATCCTAAATACCTATTTGATACGGTGGCAAAGCTAACACTACGCCAGCCAACCCCCGATAGCTCCTTTCACTCGGCTGACGAGTTCATGAAATCTTTTGCTCGAAAGATTGAATCCATTAGGGATGAGATCAAGATGACCATTCCGATCACTCAGTCGGGACCGCCGATTACCGGCGCCGACGATCATGCAATAACCCGGACTGTCTCAGTAACTATAGGCCAGTTTCAAATCTCCCATTCATAGCAAAACTGCTTGAAAAAGTAGTAGCGCAGCAGCTTATTGATTACATGGTCGCTAATAATCGATATGAATCTTTTCAGTCTGGGTTTAGAGCTAATCATTCCACTGAGACAGCACTTGCTAAAGTGACTAATGATCTCCTCTTAGCTATGGATTCAAATACTTCATCGGTATTGTTACTACTCGATCTTAGTGCTGCCTTTGACACTGTTGACTTCAATATTTTATTAGAGCGTCTTAAAGGTTGTGTTGGTATTTCGGGGTCAGCACTAGGCTGGTTTCATTCGTATCTATCAGACAGGACGCACCGAGTGGTCCATGGCAATGCGTCCTCTGAGCTCTATAAAGTTACGTGTGGTGTCCCACAGGGATCGGTACTAGGACCAATTCTATTTAATATTTATATGACTCCGCTTGGGAACATAATACGTAAATATAATATTAGTTTTCAATGTTACGCGGATGACACCCAATTATATATGCCATTATCAATGACAGATCCGCGGGACTGTTGTAATCTTGAGGCATGCCTTGCAGAGATCAAGCAATGGATGTCTCTCAACTTTCTGCGTCTGAACCCAGATAAAACTGAGATGTTGATAATTGGTCCAGCTCGTTATCAACATTTATTTAAGGAAACCGCTATAACTCTAGATAGCCGTACTATCACTCAGAGTGATACTGTAACTAATCTCGGGGTAATATTTGACCAAACGCTCTCATTTCAAAAGCACATTAAGAATATAACCAGAATAGCATTTTTTCACCTTCGTAATATTGCTAAGATTCGCCCAATCCTCTCGACCGGTGATGCCGAAATTATTATACATGCATTTATCACGTCGCGCCTGGACTACTGTAATGCATTATTTACTCTGGTCTTCCCAAGTCCAGCATCAAAAGTCTACAGTTAGTACAAAATGCTGCTGCAAGGCTGCTCTCACGGACAAGAAAATTGGATCACATTACCCCAATATTAGCCAATTTACACTGGCTCCCGGTCCATTTAAGATGTGACTTCAAGGTTCTTCTATTAACCCATAAATCATTGCATGGCTTAGCGCCTTCATATCTCGTCGACTTAGTTGTTCCTTATGTTCTGTCTCGTAACCTTCGTTCGCAAAACGCTAGTCTTTTAGTGACACCGAGGACCAAGCAAATGTCTGCAGGGGCTAGAGCATTTTCTATTCGGGCTCCAGAGCTCTGGAATGCCCTGCCAATGGATATTAGAACTGCTACCTCAGTAGAAACATTTAAGACACGTTTAAAGACGTATTTCTATGATATGGCCTTTAATTAACCTGTAGTAGCCGATTCGGCTGGAGTTTGTTTTTTGCTCCCTCTCCCCGACCCCACTCCACCCACCCCTCCCCGGCTGGGGAGGTGGTTAGGTGACACCCAAGCTGACGACGGCTATCTAGATTCTCGTGGACCAAGTCAGCATGAGGGAACTGCAGCGGAATACCCTCCTAGAGGACACTGCCAGGACAATCGAAGGCACCTCCGACAGCTCTTCGCTTTGGCCTGGACATCCACTTTTTGATTTCCATATTATGTATTTTATGTGCCCTCTTTGCATCCATTGCAGCCTGGTGATCCTGAAAGGGGGATCCTTCCATCTGTGGTCCCTTCTCAAGCTTTCTCATTTTTCCCCTGGTAGGGGTTTTTGAGTTTTTCCTTGCCCTTTTGGGAGCCCAAGATCAGGGGATGCTTTGAGAATTATTGTCAATTGATTGTCTATGTGAAGCCCTTTGAGACTGCTTGTGATTTAGGGCTATACAAATAAACTTGACTTGACTAGACTAGACTAGAAAAAAAAAACTCTAACCTTGTAGAAGTCCATGTTAACCACATATTCATCATTGACCTCCAACACTCGGTCTCCCTCTTTAAGTCCGCTGTGCTCAGCTGGGCTCCATGGGTCTACATCTGTGATCTGCAAGCCTTGGTTATCTGTGGCCCTCTGCAAGTAGAAGCCAAAGTTCTGCCCCTCCACACGCCTCAACTGGTGGAGTTTGGGCAGAAGACTTTGGTCTAATTCTGGACACAGGTTTATCAAAAAAGTTCAGCATGGCAGGGTGCAGAGTGATGCACAATAACTTGACCTTTTCATAGAAACCATACCAAAATCATCAGTGATGACCAGAGCTGGATTATCGATCCCCTCCTTCGGATTGAAGGTAAAACTGTCAACACAAATGTGGAAAAAAAAGTCATGGCTGCTTTACATAGAGATAAATGCAACATATCGATACATCAAGGACAGTGTTTACAAAACCCATCTGCTAAGTTGCGATTTAAGTTTGATATCAGATTTCACTCGTGACTCCAAGAGAACCTGTGTGGAGTATATTCAGGTTTTTATTTTCAGTAAGCTGTTAGGATTCCACTCACTGATTGATATTATGTCAGAATGGCCTTGAAAACAGTCTAAGGAATAGAGTTTCCTAGAAAAGACCCTTTTGTATTACGGAAGGACGAGAACTGTTTTGTGTCATCGTAACGGTGGTCAGTGCCCCTCACCTCAAAGCTTTCAAGTATGATTAATGATCAGTTTCGTGTGAACCGCTTCATTTTTGCAGAACTGAGAGTAATGTTTTTGGTTATGTAGAAAAACGCAAGCGAGATTGCTTTCGCTAGAGGGGTTTGTAATTGGGCACGGATCTTGCGTGGCGATCTTGAAGAGAGTGTGCTGCTATTTGACGGCAAGGCATCGGCAGATGTCTTGGATTTTATGCCTCAACCATAACCGAGAAAGAAGTGACCCTCTTTAAGCTTCATGCGGAGGGATTATTTGTTTTTCTGATGACTGTAGTTGGTGAAAACATTCACCAGTGGATTATAATTGCTCTCCATGAGGACGACGGTTTGTCAAAACAATTCTTCTACGACGTTTGTGGTTCGTGGCTATTAACAGCTGGGGGCCCTCCGTGAACCACCAGTGCCTCTTGGCTACGATAGCCTGTGGGCTGCAGTTTGCTGTGGAACACACTCATCGAAGTATCCTTGCAGTGACGACATTGCAATGCAAGAAGTCCATCCCGCCGTTGAGAGCATCAACTAGCGAGACGTGGGTCCTCAGGTTGGTGTTTTTGTGTCAGTAGAGTCGATGCGAAATGCGCCGTCGAGTAACTAGGAAGCTGCCATCCCAGCCCCGAAATACAAGATGGGCTTTGGAAATGAACAGTTTCAACCTACAACTAAGCGTTCTGCCATTCAGAAGACCAGTTTGTGTAATACTTTTTGGAGGCGGCTTGTAAAGCTGGGCTCCAGAGTTTCCTAAATTGTTGTAGAGCTAGCGTGGAAGTGGCGCCTCGTATTATGTGTGCGCTTATTGAGGAAGGAAAACTAGAGAATGAGAAAAAGGAATAAGAGGAAGAGCAGAGCAGGCCGTTTGCCCGGTGGGGGCTGAGTGTGCTCGAGGAGGATATTAAAGGGACAGTCTGTGTTTCCCAGGGAGTGTTTGAAGTGTTTGTGCTGCGTTGCTTGACTAAATTGGCTATAATGGTGCGCTGAAGAATTTGCTAGACTGTAGTCTGTCTGGTTTGCACCGCAAAACGAAAAAAAAAAAAAAGAAGGGGATTAGTTGTTGACAGAAACTGGTCCACACTGGTTTAGTGTCTAGCCCTAATAAATTTCTTTTTTTTTTAGAGACAGAGAGCATTCTGTCTGACATTGGATGAAGCAAAATTATGAAATAAAGACATTTCAATCCTAAAGTCAGGAGAACTAGTTGATTGGCTGTGTCAAGACTATACAAGTATTTGCACAGGAAAATAAGAGAGATTAAGTTATATAAAGTTGAGACAAGAATTTTGCTGAATCTTTTGGCAGTTATTTTGTTGATCCTTTTTTCTTTTTGGGGAAGTGAGTGGGTCATCAGAATCTTTGAGAGAGGAAAAACAGGAAACAGCTGTCGCGAAAAAGGGAACTGTCAGCAGTCTTGAGTGAGAGTACGGTGGCCAGCAGTGGTTCCTGGCTGACTTACAGGGAAGTTAGTGTGGACTTCACAATCCTCACATATCAGCTGAGAAGCTATCTGCACGTGTCCAGCGCACGCACGCACACACACAACACACACACACACACACACAGAAACACACACAAGACTGATGAGATGTCAAAAGGAAACGAGTTGCAGACAGCAGAAGCAGACACTGCAAAAAGAGACGGATCAAGAAAGGATGACCTGTAACCCCAAGAGGAGTTACCGAAGTCGAGGAAGTACACCTGGCGACGTACAGGCAGAAGAAGTCACTCCTGCAGTGCTGGAAAGACTGTTGGAGGTTGTGAACAGACACGCAGGAAGAGTGAGAGTCATAACCGACAGCTGTTATGGTGAGGAAGCCCTCAAAGACGTTCTGGCCATTTGAGAAGAACATGGCTACGGGGGTGTGAAAGGAAGACCGGATGGGCCCTAGGAGGGGGCCCGCTGGTAAAGAATCAAAGTTCATTGATACATCAGAGAAAGGAGAATTATAGTTGTAGGAGTTGAGAAATGGGACAAGACCCCTCGCGGTAAATGGTCCCAGATGTGTCCGTGAAGCAAGTGGTGTTAGCCGTACAGTTAGCGCTATGCCACAGGGGCCCCTTGCCTACACAGAAGGAGTTGGAGAAGCTGGAGTTCTGGATTTCCGAAAGTGCAATTCGTGCTGCCTTAGGTGAACTGTGTAACAGGTACAGCAGAGGTTGCAGAGGACAGCGAACAGACAGATTGACTTTCAAGCACTGTGCCATGGGGGCCAGTCTGTCGCTGGACCCATGTGAGTTGATGGCGCAAGAGGTGTGCTTGTGGACTCTTTGTCAAGACACGAAGGGCTGGAAGCTGTGAGAAGAGCTGACGCCAACAGTAATCGTGAGCGTGATCAAGACGCTAGAAGAAAATAATCCAGAGGGTGAGCAGTTGAAACCATTGCCAGCTGACCCGATTCGAGCTGAGAAGTAACCAAAAGAACCAGATCACAGCTGACAACGTAGCTGTCCCCGCCTTGGTGTGTTTGGCCGCATGCAAGGGTGCGGTTATCATACGAAGAACACTGAACGGAAAAGTGGCCGGTCGGGCCTGGACCTGCTGAGAAGAGCCACATGGGGCTGTGTCCCTAGGCGACGTCACTCTTTTTTTTGGAACAGGGACGACGAAACACTGTGTGAGCATCTGTGAGCATCGTTGTCAAGTGGAAGGAGTCTAAAGTGAAGACCCAGGCCTCCAGGAGGAAGACATCGATGCTTCGGAGACCAGACACATGGACTGACTTTTTGACGACTCCCGGAGCCTCTGCGGCCCCGGGTCTCCAGATGTTTTCCAAGACAAATAGAGAACTAGTGAGTGAGTATGCTTACTGTCCCAGCTATGTTGAGATAACGGGGTAACTCCCCAGCAACGGTGATGTAGAATGGTGCGAATTTAGAGGTGTAAATTTAGTAGTTTTAACACACCGGCCAACTTTGCTAATCTAACATTATATTTGATTTGCAAATGTAAGTAGAGGATAAATTTGTTCGAAGAAATTTGATCTTCTAGGAGGGGGAGGGTCAAGCACAATGGTACAGCAATGCCTAGTGTGTCCCGTTACCCAAGACCAAATGCAGCAGTTATTGAGAGGAGAAAGTATAAAACAAAAAGGGAAGTACCGGAGGAATTTGCATCCCTGGCCCCAACTTCCTTCTTTTTTTATTTGTAAACGTCTCCTTAACAGGGCTCCAAAAAGCTTTCTAGGAAGGCGTTAGTCAGAGAGTGTCAAAAAGTATTTGATAGATTAAGGCCTGATTCTATAATGTTGAGAGATTTTGTAACGACAACTTCCTCCTTTTTAAATAGTAAATGTCTCCTTTACAGGGCTCCAAAAAGCCTGTCTAGGAAGGCATTAGTCAGAGAGTGTCAAAGTGTAATGTTGAAAGGTTTTGGAAAAGCAACTTCCATTTTATTTTTGTGTTTTTATTTTGGAAGCAAATGTGAGCGATAAACACTTGCCAGCCAGTCCCTCTGCCATGCGGAGGGATTGACCCTTCTATGTTCTAAACTTGTGTGTCTATGTGTTTCCAACAAGTACGTGTTTTGAATGCACCCAGGTGTATTCTCAGTAGATTGAATCTGTCGAAATTCGCCTGGACGGTCGGAAGAGCAGTTGTGGGGAGTTGTGGCTTTCCCACATCCCCGCCGTCCTTAGATGGCTTTCCCCTGATGTCAAGCGAGGAGAGCAGGCTGAGTTGGAGCGCCTTAGATGGGGTGGCTACTCTGACCCGATGACTTCAACAATGTAACTCGAGAATGTCCCATGGCCCACCGAGACCATGGGTTGTCCTCGTTTTGAGACAGGGTGATTCCCTGTCGCACCATCTGGCCTCTGGTTCACATGGCTTGGCGCCACCTGGACGGATCACGATGCTTCACGTCCCACTGGTGGTGTGGCCGGTGTGTGGCTGTTGGCCTGGCTCATCGTCCTGTGTCCGAAGACTTTTACACCAGAGTAGAGGGACCCGATGCTGCTCCTGTCGTGGCTGTGCGACTCTCCCCTCGGCGCGGAGGACTTTGCTTTGGGCATTGGTCCAGTGACGGCTTCTTCTTCAAGCCATTGCTGAGGGGGCCGACAACATTGTTGACGTTGTCGTCAACGATGGCAACGGCGGCGACATCAGCGTCCGTCACGGTGGCATGTTCATTCAGGACCGCATGGAGCGCTTGCTTCGGACCCTGGAGTGACTTGCAGGAAAGGGCTGTTTCAGCCCGCCCGACAGACTACTCCCTGATTCCTCTACCGGGCAAGTTGTGGACATTTTTTGACTCTGAGGAAGAGATGCCAATGTGGCTCCCGACTGTGGTGGAGGGCAAGGCAGTTCTGTTGCCTGTCCGAAAATTTGAGGAGGGGAATTCAAGTGGCATGGTAGTACAAGATGGTGTAAAATTGGGTATCAAATTTGGCCCAGGCACATTGGCTATCCCAAAACATGTAGTTCCAAAATTTCAGCAGGAGATGGCGTTAAAGCTTGACTGATGGAAACTAACAAAGCTAATGAATTAGATTGTTAGCAATTGGGAGGACACGACCTGTTCAAACACGTAGCGACACACAATTTTGGAATATTAGTTTGCGATGCCATAATTTTAAACTGTAACTGTAAACTGTAGTTTGAGCAATATCAATATATATGTTAACGTTAGAAGAACCGATTATTATGGTAAGTATGATTATGTGTTAAGATTGATCTTTACTAGACAAGATATGTTATTAATGTTGCAATGTTTTATCTAACCTGTATTTAACATTGGTGTTCCATCCATACCTGAATGTATTAAGTTGAGAGGAGACATCAAGGGCTAATAGTGAAAGAACGAGCAAAACAGGAAACAGCAGCAGAGAACCGTCATGCTCAATGCTTGCTGTTTTGAGCAAAGTTGCCTAGGCAACCAGTGGTTCCTAGCAGGTCAGGTGAAGACTGCGATCCCACGCATGAGCCTGACCCAGAGGTCACCTCATCCGGTCGAGGATGCAGCTGCAGTCTATTTTTAGTAAACAATATAGGTGTAGGACCTATGGGGCTCTATAGAGGCCTACAGGGAAATCCCCGTCACGTGCAGAGAGACCTATAGGGGAAGTCACGTGCAAGTGAAGCCTATAAATATGCCGTCCTGACACAGAACGAGGCTGCTCTTCCTGGTCAGGACGATGGCCCTGTTGCTGCCCGAAGTAAAGGACGCTGTTTAGACGAAGATGGATTTTTCATTCTTTTTGAGATTGGACCAAACTCTACTAAGATAAATTTGAGTCTTTGAATTGGACTTTGTCAAACTTTAAGCTTCAAATTGGACTTGGTCAAATTTTAAGCTTCGAGGAAGGCAGAAGAGACAACCACTTTGGGCAGAAAGGGGAAGACGGCAAAGTAACGTCGTTGGCTAATCTCCTCATCGGCAGACCTTTCCTCTTTTTAAACAGAATTCGGATTTTGGAACAAAGGAGAGCCGATCACTCGACTTGTTCAACCAAGTAGGATTCTAAACCTTTTGTCTCCTCTTTCGTTTTGAGATGGGTGAGTGGAATCATTGTTGGTTTTTTTCGACTTGTAATCCTTAATTCAGTTATTGATTATTTCGTATTAACTATGTTGGGCAAGGTTTTATATGCAGTAATTAGAAATTTAAAATTTCTTTCCCTATTTAAATCATTCTTTAAATCCGTTCAATTCTTTTTAAAGTGAAGACATCTTTAATCCTTAACAGCAGGTGTTGTCAGATCTGGTTCGAAATAGTTTTCTGCGCGAATGCGCGCTAGTGTAAATAACGAATCCCTGAGGTCTTAACAAAGACATCTAAATATATCCGAAATTTAACAAAAGCCTCAAATCACAGAAGGGAGCCATCAGTATGGCGCGGTTATTCTGACGACGTGTCTCAATTTTAAATTACTCGGCACGAGCGTTGTTTGAATTCAAAGGGATTGGCGTCATAAAGAGATTATATTAATTCTTTTAGAATTAATTTAATAAAGGTAGTTAGAATTCGGACGAGTCCCTTCAACCCCGGCTTATTCAAGCCTTTAATGGGAAGCCGGTCGCCTAAATATAATAAGTGCAGATTTGACAGGGCGCACTATGGCTGTGGAATAATTGGAGCCTCACTGACAATGAGTTCCATTCACTGACTTCCGGATTCAGGAGATTTTATGATTTGTAGTGACACAGATGGTTCGATAAACTTGTTATTTATGTTATAGTTATTTGATATATAGTTTATTTAGAGTAGCAACGTTTATGTTGTTAGACTTCAGTAGTGTCCGATTGTCTAGCAAGGCCGTGAAGGCAGAGGCGCGAAGAGCGATCCAGGGCGCTTGCTTATAGCACTGTGTTGGCTCATATGTTGAGCTCTTATTTTGTGAAATAAAGAGCTGGTAACCAAACCTACATCATGTCTGGTACTTTGGTAACACTGCAATACAATTATATACGTAGATCTGTGGAATAGAGGTTATGTACTGACGTCACACATCGGGGCGGCCATTATTGTTTGGGTGGCAAAAAGGATGGCGGCCTGGGTGGGTATCGTGAGTGATTATTTTGTCCAGTTGGACCAAGGAAGCCGCAAGAGATACATTGAAAAGTTGAGAAAATCAACAGTCATGTTGATCTGCTGTGGAAACCAAGTAACAACACCACCAACTCAAGTGTAGCAGGAGCTGGGACAGCAAGCGTTTGGTCCTCTGATAAGGCGACTTTTCCGCCAGTAACATATCCAGACATTTACAACTATTTGATAGATTGTTCAAGTCCATATACTAAGGAAGACCTCAGAGCCTACAAGAGTTTGCAATGATATCGCTACCTGACTGCTGGTTATGTCCATTCCGTTGAGTCACAGCCAGTGGAGCGAAACGGAGAAGCCAGCCATGGCAGCACATAATATAATAATAATATATTATAATTGTAGATATGTGAACGATCTAATTATTAGAAACTAGCAATTGGCTAAACATACTGTAATGAAGCTGTGTAATTATGCATTCCTTAGGTCATGGCTGAGTAGCAGCAAGAAAAAGGGAATATCCGAGCAATAATAATAAACTTTATTACAGACTCTTGGCCCACAGGGTGAAAAGCAAACATCACATACATTAAAATAAATAAAAAGAGTACATTTCAAATGTTATGAGAGGCGCTCGTGCCAGCGTCCTCTGATGGTGGATGTGTACCTTATAGCACTACATCCAGTATACCTCACAGATGAATGTTGACGTCAATAAAACCAAATTACGTACTACCCACAAAGTGTTCTGAGCAGATGTAAGAATGGATAGTTGGCTTCCAAAGCTTGGAACTGTTGCGGGTATGTTCCGCCCTACGAAGCGCCGCCACCCAGCTATCCTTTCTGCTCTGGTCCGCAGGGAACCGATATAACTTCTTGGTATCTCTTTTTTGGAAGCGATAGGCACACCCTATGGCACAACAACTCTTCACCTTGGTTTAAGTTGCCTACGTAACAACTCTGCCACGTTCTGCAACCAATAAAATGCTAAAAATTGCTCCAGTACCAGCCTTGGCCCTATTAGCATCCGCCGCTTTTTGCCACCCAAACAAACCGTCGGCCGGTCTGTGACATCATGTGCATATCCTCCATAATTGGAGCCGCAACTGACGACGAGGCTGACGACGAGGCTGACGTCAGCAACGCATGTAGTTTCGGAGTGAACAGCTGTTTTTTTTTTTTTTTAAGTGACACATCAGATAATGATTCCGATGGATTTAATGATTTGGAGTGACACGAATGGTTTGTTAAAATTGTTGTTTGTATTACATTTATTTGATATTTCTAGTCTCACGTCAGCGGCACACGTAGTCAACAGCCGTGTGTTGTTTTTTTTTGTGAAACAAGACGAAGATTCCGATGGATTTAATGATTTGGAATGACACGGATGGTTTGATTAAAATTGTTGTTTATATTACTGTTATTTGATAGATAGTTTATATATTGTTATATGGGCCTGTGGAATAATTTGAAGTGCAACTGATGATGAGTCCGATGTCAGCGGCTTGCCGCACACGCGCCGATGTTTACATAAAATACGAAGAATTGATTTGAAGTGATACAGATGGTTTGATGAAATTGTTATTTATATTAGAGTTATTTGATATATAGTTTATATATCGTAATATGGGCCTGTGGAATAATTTGAACTGCAACTGACGACGAGTCCAATGTTAGCGGCGTGCCGCACATGTGCCGTTGTTTACATAAAGGACAAAGAATTCGATCAATGGATTTAATGATTTGGAGTGACACAAATGGTTTGATAAAATCTTTGTCTATATTGTGGAATGATTTCAATTGCAACTGACTACGAGTCCGACGTCAGCTGCACACGCGGCATTTACATAAAGGACGAAGAATTCGATTGATAGATTCATTGATTTGGAGTGACACAGATGGTTTGCTAAAATTGTTTATATTATAGTTATTAGATATATAGTTTGTATATCGTTATATAATTTGAACTGCCACTGACGATGAGTCCGACGTCAGCGGCGCGCCGCACGCGCGGCGTTGTTTACAGAACAGACGAAGAATTCGATCGATGGATTCAATGATTTGGAGTGACACAGATGGTTTGATAAACATATTATTTAAGTTATAGTTATTTGAATAACTGTTAATGTTGCGTCAGGCCCGTTCTCAGCTCCTCATTTGTTTTTATGTCACGTTAGCACACCATATTGTTTAGCCTGTTTTTGCTGGTTCATGTCTGTACTTGGTGTTGGATTATATCCGTTTTTTTCTCCTTTATTGTGCATTTTATGGCTGATTTACATTATAAAGGCATAACTTGACTCAGTCCGAACCCAAAACTGCTCCTGGGTAGCACATTCTGCTCACTTTGACTTCTCAATCTTAAACTGAATTCTGCCACTAAGAAGTGGACACCAAGGATTTACTCACCGTGGAAGCTCAATCACATCCTGGTGGCCTATAGAATACACAGAACAATAGTAAAGGGTATCATCTACATTTGGTCAACATTTATTTGGCAAATAATTGGAATTATGTAGATTAAAATACAATGGATACCTTGTTATTACCACATGACAACACGGACCCATTTACTCATGCTGTCCTTATCTAATGACTCACCTCGAGATATTTTCGTGACTTGGTGCTGTGCTGCAATCAAATAAAACCAATGAATGCATCCTCCACTTCTGATCACTCTTGAGCCCAATTAGTAGTATTTTATCTGCAAACTTACTCTAAACATGAATACTATTTTAAGCAGTATGATAATAATATTTATGTTGAGGTAAAGTAAGGGCAGAGCAGTTTTTGCTCATTTCCAAAATGGTGATGACGAGACTGACAATGTTTAACTGTCATGGTGAGTGCCAACAGTAGAGGGAGTGATCATGTATTTTTCACAAAATTGAAACCCAACAAACCCCACAAACTATCCATCCACCCATCCATTTTCCTTCAATAATCAAAACATCTTGCTGTGTTGCGGAGACATCCCAGCACAAACGAGGCATACCACAGCCGTGTACGTCAACAACTTAATTTACCGAAAGCGGCTTTCAGTTGTAATAGTGGGAAGTGCTTTACTCAGGAAAAAGGTGAAAGAGGAAGACAGAGCTTACCAGAGATGGACCTCATGCTGTTCCCACTGTGCTATCGGCTAAGACTGAAGTGGACTTGAGAGACTGTCTTTGGAGTTGAAGGATAATAAAATACTTTATCAGCTAGTCAGTTGGAGACTCCTTTTTCAACAACCGTATTGTTTAAATATTTACCCACCGTGTGGTTCAAACAACTCAGAGCTGTGTGCTCACCGCTCAGAGTGAGTGTGAAAGAGGCAACACAATAAAGGTTCATTTTTGATCATGCTCGAAAATTTTGAAAATTATTCTTTCAAGACAAATACAGAATGACACTGTTTATGCTTTAAAGGGAACAAAATGAATGGATGAACAATTTGGTGATAAAAGATAGAGTAGACAAGGAAGAAATCATTGACAGACTTGGCAAACTTGATAGGTGAGTGATAGTCACTTATGTATACTTGTTGGATAAAGAATATAAATGAGAATAGAATATGATGATGATGGAATCTCCCGTCGATCTGACGAATGAGTAGACTAGCAGTTATTTCTGCAAGTCTTACCAGCACAAAGATTGTTTTAGGTGTCAAGCGGCTGTGCCATCCCCTTACCACTCATCTCGCCTTCAGAGGGTCATTTGCCCAGCAGGTGCAGGTACTGCCACATCCAGGGCAGCCCAAGGTGCAGCTTTTTACAGCATCCCCAATCCAACACTTAATGCTGAGTGTCAAGCAGGGAGGAATCGGGTTCCTTTTCTTTTTTTTTTAAATAGTCTTTGGTATGACTCAACCGGGGATCGAACCCACGACCTCCCAGTCTCAGGGCGGACACTCATACGACAAGGCCACTGAGCTGGTTAGAATAGAACATAGGAACAGCAATAAAGACACAAATAGAAGAATCATAGAATAGGAAGGGGCAACAGAACAACGCCCCACACTCTGAAAACTGATGGGTTAAACATTACACAAAGTGCTGGGTCAAAAAAAAAAGCTATTTGTCCCAGATGTGGGGTCAAAATTTTGCGGTAAAAACAAACATTTACATTGGTTGCGTTTCCTGACACAACCCACCCAGTTTTATCCTGGCTTGGGACCGGCAGTGGCTGGGAATCAATTTATGGCCTTGCCGTGGGACCCAACTGAATGTTACCATCTGCCTCAACTGGGATTTGGAACCCTTTATGACCAAATCCAGCTGTGTTTAAGTGCGCAGGGGCAGTCTTCGACAGCGGAAGTCCATCCTCATTCAAAATGGCACACGGGAGAGGCGAGTTTGTTCACATCATTCAGCATTAAATCAATTTTAAATAACCAGAAAAACACAGTCATTAAAACCCAAGAATCTGACGGCACTGGAAGCATAGATTTTAACAGTCATGTTTTTTTTCTTCGTCACGTCTGCTCTTTACTGATTGGTTCTTTCAAACTATGTTTGCTTAGGTTTGCCTCGCCAAAAAAAAGCGCTATGAAGCGATTGTAGCGCACTGGGTAGTTGGCTGGAGTGGTGTCTTTGCCTCCTGCTACTTGGGGCTCATTGTGGTAATCAATTAAAGATAATTTGAGTAAATTTGCTATTTCTGAAATGTGATTCCAACTGGTTGCCGCTTGCATTAATCTACACTAAAGTAAATCTCACTTCCAAAAAGGTTGATGACCCTGTTAATAAAAAACTACTCTAAAGATAGAAACAATCACAGTGGCCCTCATTTACTAACATGCGTGCCTGGAAAATGTGCGTAACGAGTGATTCATCAATTTCTTTGTACCTGTATTTGTGCATATTTTACAAAGAAATGTAGAACATCGTCAGACCCTGCGTTTGCACAACTAATGAAAGATCAGATACTGTCCAAACGTCAAAAAACACACATCCAAGGTGCACGACGCATACAGTTGTTCATATCAACAATAATCATTTTAACAGTAGTTATTTAAAATATTTTTACAATATGTCCAAAATAAACAAGGTAAAGGGACACTGCGCATTTACGTTCAAGTGTGTCAGGAGCAGAGACAGGGTGACCAAATGCAGCATGAACCTTTATTGAACAGTCAGGTGATGCAAACGTGACAAAGTACTTGGACGTACTTGTTTACTGTATGTGACAGTATTCGCGGCGCTGTGTGTTAGAAAATCCATTGAGTCACTCACATTAATCCCAAGTGTCAGAGTTCTCGTATGAGTGCTGTAATCAGGACATTTCCACAAATTTACAGTTGACAAATGATGACAGTCAATTAGATCCTATAGGCCCACACATTGCTGACTGGCATGAATACAAATGCCAGACCGTCGTGAGACAGGTTAGTTTTACCCTACTGATAATGTGTCCTCGCAATAGCAATTCTGGTGGACCAGAATTGTCACCAAGATCAGTCACCAAGTGCTGTCATCCAATTGTACATATACTGCCTTACTTGTTTACAAGCACTTAGCTATGACAAATATCTATTTTTTATTTACTCAACCCTATGCTGTAATATATATTTATACCTTACAGTCAATTTGAACATCTTTTTTGATCACCTCATAGTTTAATTTTGTGTTTTCATTCTCTAATTTAAGTTTTAAATGAATTAAAATGTATTTATATCTTTATCATGTTGTGAAGTTCAGTGTTCAGCAAGTTTTCTGATTACATGAATATTTTGATATGAACCTTTTGAACATAGGATAAAGACTGAGGATTTTATAAATGTCCCTTTTAACCCACTTAACCCTTTTATTTTGGGGGGTGTCATGTGCTATTCAAATAGGTGCGCCGCGTGCACACACCGTCGTTTAGAATTAATTCTGATAAACAGTTGTGCGAACAAAATGGGCTGGTACGCATGTGTCCGGAATCCAACGATGATTTTGTATTTATATCAATTTATGCTCAGAGCACGAACGTTGCTACGCATTATTTTAGTAAATGAGGCCCTTTGTCACTGAGTAGAAAATGTCTGGTGAGTGAACCTATACTTCATTGGAGAATTCACATTCTTATTTATGGGTACATTATTATTTATGGTCACATTTTGGTTTTAAATCCAAGTAACTTGGGACATCAACCAACATCCCAAAAAATTCTGTTCCAATTTTGGGTGATTCCGCAGTATATGTGACATGAATGAATACTGATGGAGGACTACTACAAGCTAAACTTCTGCCAGTTAAACCTATTCCAAACTAAACTACACATTTATACACACTCAAGGTCGTACTGACTCAAAGGGAGTAATTTATTTTATTTGGTTCATAGAGGCCTGACCTCAACTCTGGCAAAACTGAGGACAGAAGAATTCAGCATCTCACCAGGTGGTGCTGTTTTATTTACTATTTAATGCAGAATAGTGATTCAATAGAGAAAGAAAGCAATGAAGAACTCTTTATTGAAGATGCACAGCTGAACAGATTTAAGTGTTTGCATTAGATTGTGTATTCTTAAAGAATAGCTTTTTTTCAAACAAAGAGGCAAAATTGTTCATGGCATAGGATTTGCAGTAAAAGTTGGACAGACAGTTGTTTTTCTGAACACAGTAAAGGACATGCATCACAACACTTGGGCAAGGAAGATTTATTTATATAGCACATTTCACACACAAGGCAACTCAATGTGCTTTACATAAAAAGGATTAAAAAACAAAGAACATAGAGCATAAAAAAGGGAAAAATACAGAAAATAATGCTTACAAAATCAAGAATAAAAATTAAAAAGAGAGGATTTAATTTAAGAATACGCTGCGGTAAACAGTAATGTTTTTAGCCCTGATTTAAAGGACCTAACAGTTTGAGCAGACCTCAGATCTATGGGAAGTTTGTTCCACAGGTGAGGAGCATAATAACTGAATGCTGCTTCTCCTTGCTTGGTTCTTGTTCTTGGGACACGCAACAAGCCAGTTCCAGATAACCTGAGAGGTCTGGATGCTTCATAAGGAACAAGTAGATCAAGCATGTATTTTGGTCCGAGATCATTCAGCGTTTTGTAGACCAGCAGTAGAATTTTAAAATCTATCCTATGACTCACAGGAAGCCAGTGTAGCGATCTAATGACTGGTGTAATATGGTCCAGTTTCCTGGTGTTTGTGAGGACTCTGGCAGCAGCATTCTGGATCAGCTGCAGCTGCCTGATGGATTTTTTGTTGAGGCCTGCTGTAATGATGCCATTACAATAATCTAACTTACTAAAAATGGATGCATGAATAAATTTTTCCATATCTTGTTGAGAAAGAAACCCCTTAATTCTAGTTATGTTTTTCAGGTGGTAATAGGCAGATTTAGTAATAAACTTAAGATGGCTGTTGAAGTTCAGGTCTGAGTCAATAATTACACCAAGATTTCTGACTTGATTTGTAGCTGTCAATGACATAGAGCGAAGGTGAGCGCTGATCTTTTCCTTTTCATTTTTAGGTCCAAAGATGATCACCTCTGTCTTGTCTGCATTTAGCTGGAGGAACTTCTGGCACATCCACTTATTGATTTGATGAATAGTTTCCTAGTGCGAGTAGGGGACTGTGGTCATATGATGACACTGAGATATAAAGTTGTGTGTCATCGGCATAAGTATGATATGAGATGTTGAGAAGTTCCATAAATCTGAGCTAGGGGTTAGGGTCATATAGATGTTAAAAAGTAGCAGTCCCAGAATGGACCCTTGGGGAACCGCACATGTGATCTTAGTTCTCTCAGACTCATGGTTTCCCATTGACATAAAAAAGTCTCTATCTTATAAGTAAGATTTGAACCATTGTAGCACAGTGCCAGTAAGTCCCACCCACTTATTAGACCACATTGTATCCTATAATAGAAAGAAAGGAATGACAAATAATGCAACACTGGACCATTTTAGTTATTCTTTAGCAATCCATGGCAGTAAATACAGATAAGAACTTGTTACTTATATTAAAAAAAAAAATAAAAATCAACAAATTAAAAGGCCCAAAAAAATATGTTCCCGCAACGGTCCACCCAAAAACTGAAGGACAAAGTCTATGACATAGACACAGGGGTGTCCAAACTTTTTGCAAGGAGGGCCAGATTTGATAAAGTGAAGGGGCCCGGGGGCCAGTAGTTTTTTCGGACATTTTTTTTAACTACAATTTCATCCAAATAAACACTGTTATAAAACAAATTTCATTCTCCCAATTGTCTTTATTTTCTAAATGACAAAATAACCAAATATAAGCCACTCAGGCAGATGTGAACAACTCTAAAAACACAAATTCTGCCTTTCATTCATATCTGAAGAGTCCGATAACATTGAACAAACTGTATGAAATACCTTAAATTTACATGAGTTTAAAATTATTTTCGCCTCATGAACATTTTAAACAGGAGTTTTAAGTAATACATAATACGATAACATTGAACAAACTGTATGAAATACCTTAAATTTACATGAGTTCACTGAATGCTTAGTCGCATGATGACGCATCTTTACAATGTTTAAAATAATTTATTAACAGAAATTAAGAAAACTACATTGTTTCTGCTTTTAGCTAAGTTATTCAGGAATCCTGATGTTTATTTTCATTTTAAATGATTCATTTTGAAATCCAGGTCCAAGCGTTACGATACGAGAAAGCAAAATCATTCACTTTGTCAGTATGTTAATTTAATTAACACTGCATCATACCATAGAAATCTTTTTTTTTTTCTGTGGCCAAATGTTTCATTTCTTCCAATCCACAGCACACTCCCTGCAGCTGTCACACATTATATATATATTATGTATAACACATTCTTATTGATATACTGTACAAACCCGCTTCAACCGACAAAAGTGCTAAACAATTAGCCAGGTTTGAGCTGCTTATTCTTTACAGTATTTTTGATCTTTTATAAAGAATGAAATGCAAATCCTGATTATTTTCATTTTAAATTATTCATTTTGAAATCCAGGTCCAAACGTTATGATACGAGAAAGCAAAATCATTCACTTTGTCAGTATGTTAATTTAATTAACACTGCATCATGCCATAGAAATCTTTTTTTTTTTTCCTGTGGCCAAATGTTTAATTTCTTCCAATCCACAGCACACTCCCCTAAACACATTCTTACTGATATACTGTACAAACCCGCTTCAACCGACAAAAGTGCTAAACAATTAGCCAGGTTTGAGCTGCTTATTCTATACAGTATTTTTGATCTTTTATAAAGAATGAAATGCAAATCATTTATTAAATCCACTTCAAGACTCTCAACCGTGTTCATGCATGTTAAATTACTCTCAACAAAAAGGCAAAAACGCCTACTAAAATATACTGTAAGTATAAGAGTTAGGATTTTCAGAAATATTTTCCTTTGATTGTTTTTCCTGTGATGTATTTCTTTTAGACATTCGGATTGTTCATCTTATAAAATATGTTCATCTTATGAATAGGCAACCCTTGGCTGTGACATACAGAGGATGTCTGCCAATTGTTTTTCCTCCAAATGGGTGTTTGTGTAATGATACGAACACCCATGTGGAGGACCACACCGAGTGGTGGCTTTCCAAATTAATAATGAATGTTAAAAATTAGTATTATTGAGAGTCTTCCAGGTATTGGCTCATGCAGATGGAGGCGCCATGTCTTTCTCCAGCATGTGTAGTGTTTGACGGATGCCTTTCTCCACTCTTCGGAAGTGAAGCTTTTTCCAGAAGCTCTGCTGCTGTTGACGTCCCCATTCCAGATCTCTTAGGAACACCTGCACAGGAGAGGACCATTTAACTGGCAATGATAAATGAGATTACATCACCTTATCAAACACAATCTAACTCATAAATTTAATCACTCTGCTCTGAATCATGTGACAGGGTGCTTATTGAAGACAAGATTGAAGACTTTGAACCGCTCCGACAAGACTCAATGACATTGCTGACTTCCTGTCAATGTGGCGTAAGAAAAGTCTTAGGTAGCTTATTCACGCTGTGAGCCAATCTGGCTTTTACGCACGCCCGGTCATACTCTACGGAGCTTTCTTTAACCTCCGTGGCTGGAAGTTCAGTAGTTGTTGGCTTGTTGAACTATTGTTTTGTTAAATAAAGAGCCGTTTACCAAACCCACGTCTTTCCTGGTACTTTGTTAACGCTACAATATAGTTATATACTAGATCTCTGCAGCGCACGAGCGGCGTTATTGACATAAAGAACGAGGAATTTGATCGATGGATTTAATGATTTGATAATATTGTTTTAATATGACAGTTATTTGAAATATACTTTATATATCGTTATATGGGTCTGTGGAATAACTAGAAATGCAATTTACAACGGGTCCGACATGAACATACGCGGCATTGTTTACATAAAGCACGATCGATGGATTTAATGAATTGGAGTGACACAGATGGTTTGATAAACGTGTTATTTATGTAATACTTACTTGAATAACTCTGAATGTTACGTCAGGCCCGTTCTCAGCTCCTCGTTTGTGTATATGTCACGTTAGCATACCGTATCGTTTAGCCTGTTGTTGCTGGTTCATGTCTGTTTATGCTGTTGGATTTTGACAAATAAATGTGCCCCAAAAGTGCGACTTATACTCCGGTGCGACTTATGTTTTTTTTTTTTTTCACTTTATTGTGCATTTTATGGCTGGTGCGACTTGTACTCCGGAGCAATTTATAGTCCGAAAATTACGGTAGATTTACACGCATCCAAAATTGCAACACAGTTTCATTTGAACTCATGTGGGGTGATTAATGAGATTGGGACACTCGGCTAACAATAGCATTGAGGTCAAGATTTTGCAAGCCAATTTAGATATTTTCATACTAAATTGTAAAATTGTATTTTTCAATCATATTTATTGTCTTTATACTTAAAATCTTACCTGCCAAGGGATTATACATGGAACCTAGTCAACTCAAAGTCAGCATTTTTACACGCAAACCTTCATTAATATGCACGCTATCTTTATAAACAAATACTCATTCAAAAATACATATGTTTTGCGTTTTTATAGTAGGTAAGGTGAAGAAGTGTAGCCACCCCTGCCTGTAAATTATATATCACTTAATAACTTGAGTTGTGTTGACTGGAAATGCTGTAAAACTGACACTGCACTCTGCTGCATCTAGTCCAGGAATTACCTATTGCCATATGGGTATTTTTATTAGTGGGTTTTGTAGGCGAGAGCAGGAATTGGATGTGTAATGGGGAATGGAAAATGTTAAAGCTCACAATGGGGCACAGGCAATGTCAAAAGTTGTACAATTACAATTAATTAAGACTCTGCAGTCGGAGGAAGAGTTTACCTTCAGCTGCTGCTTCACTTGCTCCCTGTCCCAGGAAGACGCATTCTCACGAATCACACTGAGAATGGGGTGCCAGTCGTCTGACAGGTCAGAACCTTCAGTCACAGCGGCCAGAACCCTGACTCGTCGCCCACTGCTGTTCAGGCTCTTGGGAATACCTCGGACATACAGGGACTGCTTGCCAACATCACTCAGAGGGTTTAGGTACAAACTACACAAACAGACAAATTTGAACAAAATAACAAAATATAAGTGTTACTTATTTTGGGAAAGAAAAATGACTCTTAACCTTATTTTTCACCTTCCCTGACCAATGCAATGTGAGAATGTATTTGTTTGGTATACAATCTAAAAACAGATGGGTCAAAAATGGACCGTATCAACTTTTTAGAGTTATTCATTTAGCCAAAACAAATGGCTTTAAATGAATAACTCATATCCCCAGCAAAAAAGAAATTGAGTTGTTTTGTACAAAACTCTATTTGTTTTTGTATCAAATAAATCAATCAAGATATTGTAGCGTTTTGTGGAAATTAATGAAGTTTCTTTTTGGCCCATTTTGGGTTATTTTTGACCTGGCTGTTCTTTAGGGTGTTACAAAAACAGTTTAGGGTTTACAATAAAAAATGCTGCACCCTTAAAACAGCTGGATAGAAAATTGGACTGAACCAGAAGGTTCAGTCAATTTGAACCCAATTTGTTGGGTTGTTTTGTACAAGAAAATGTGTTATGGGCAAAACAAATTGACTGAACATCTTGGATCAGTCCAAAATTTAAAACAAATTGGGTTGTTCTTAACCCAGCATTTTTGACAGTGTGGGTTAAAAACAACCCAAGTTAGGGTTAAAATTGGACAGACTCAGGAAATTGGGTTAATTTGAAAGTTGGGTCAAATTGGATCAGTTTGAAAGTTGATCAACTTTCTGGGTTGTTTTGCACACAAAAAAAAAACATTTTGTACAAAACAAAGCAACAAATTAATTTTTTTTCTTTTTCTTTTGCAAGACAAACCCAAAGTTGAGTCAAATTGACCCAACTTCCTGGCTCGGTCCAATTTTTAACCCAGGAATGGGGCTTGTCACAATTACCCCAAAGTAACTATTTTTAGAACAGCGAACTGCGCATGCGCCGCAGTGTGGTCGGACAAATACTAGAGACAATACAGTACAAACATAGACAATAGATAAAACTATCCAAAATACAGACATTTTCTTAAATTATAGCAAATATGAGCAGTGTGATGCTATATGATAATGGTACAGTATAGCCTTAAATTGCTGGGTTAAAAACAATTTAGGTTAAAAATTGGACCGACCCACAAACCTGGGTAATTTTGATCCAACTTGTTTTGCACAAAACAACCCAACAAATTGGTCTCTTTTTTTTTCTTTCCCAAAGACAAACCAAAGTTGGCTCAAATTGACCCAGCAGCCTTCCAATTTTTCACCCAGAAATTTTAAGGGTATATGTTACTTTTGTTTGAATTAACAGTGGGATTATCCACCACTGTCAGACAGTCGCTTACTGCACAGTGTGAATGCTGGGATGTTCCCTGCACACATCCACAAGGGCCAGAGCTGCATTGTCACCGATGTTGTTGTAGGCAACATTAAGCTCCTCGAGTCCAGAGTGCTTCTGAAGTCTTTCAGCCAGCTCAATGGCCCCTTGGTTGCCTAGCCCGGTGTGCATCAGGGATAGATGCCTCAGCGACTGGTTCTCTGGAAGGGCCTCCAGAAGAAGGCAGGCTCCAGAGTCTAGCAGTGGGTTGTCACACAGTCTGTAAAGTGCAGACAGGGAGACATTTATGCTATTTAATTCATGGTCATGGGGACAAATAAGACTGATGTCAAAGTGGCAGATTGTGGCCCAGTATGATCTTGAATATAAAACCAATTCTACATCTGTCAAAACTCAATACTGTACCATAAAAATAATCAGCACTGGATCCAAGAGTTAACATAATCGGAAGCTAACTTCATTATTGATGACTTCATTTACTTTATTACTCGAATCAATTTTCTGTACCACTTGTTCTCATCACACTTACCACTGACATGCATTGCATACATAGTACTGTATTTTTCGGACTAAAGGTCGCTCCGCAGTATAAGTTGTACCAGCCATAAAATGCACAATAAAGTGAAAAAAAACATATGTCGCTCCGAAGTATAAGTCGCACTTTTGGGGCAAATTTATTTGTGAAAATTCAACACCAAGAACAGACATGAACCAGCAACAACAGGCTCAACGATACGGTATGCTAACGTGACATATACACAAACGGGCCTGACGTAACATTCAGAGTTATTCAAATAACTATTCCATAAATAACAGGTACCGGATGGCCAAGCGGAACGCGGCTTCGGCGGTTGCTGAGGCAAAAACCCGGGCGTGGGAGGAGTTTGGCGAAGCCATGGGGAATGACTTCCGGACGGCTTCGAGGAAATTATGGTCCACCATCCGGCGTCTCAGGACAGGGAAGCAGTGCACAGTCAACACTGTTTACAGTGGAGATGGTGTGCTGCTGACCTCGACTCAGGACGTCGGTGAGTCGGTGGGGAAAATACTTCGAAGACCTCCTCAATTCCACCGATGCCTTCCATTGTGGAAGCAGGGCCTGGAGACTCTGAGGCGGATTCTCCAATCTCTGGGGTCGAAGTCACTGAGATAGTTGAAAAACTCCTCGGTGGTAGGACCCCGGGGGTGGATGAGATCTGCCCGGAGTTCTTAAAGGCTCTGGATGTTGTGGGGCTGTCATGGCTGACACACCTCTACAGCGTTGCGTGGACATCGGGGACGGTGCCTCTGGATTGGCAGACTGGGGTGGTGGTTCCCCTCTTTAAGAAGGGGGATCGGAGGGTGTGTCCCAATTACAGGGGAATCACACTCTTCAGCCTCCCTGGCAAGGTCTATTCAGGGGTGCTGGAGAGGAGGGACCGTCGGGAGGTCACACCTCTGATTCAGGAGGAGCAGTGTGGCTTTCGTTCTGGCAGTGGAACAGTGGACCAGCTCTACACCCTCGGCAGGATCCTCGAGGGTGCATGGGAATTTGCCCAACCAGTCCATATGTGTTTTATGTACTTGGAGAAGGCGTTCGACCGTGTCCCTCGGGAGGTTCGGTAGAGGGTGCTTCGGGAGTACGGGGTGCCGAGCCAACTGATAAGGGCGGTTTGGTCCCTGTATCACCAATGCCAGAGTTTGGTCAGAATTTCCGGCAGGATCCTCGAGGGTGCATGGGAATTGGCCCAACCAGTCCATATGTGTTTTATGGACTTGGAGAAGGCGTTCGACCGTGTCCCTTGGGAGGTTCTGTGGAGGGTGCTTCGGGAGTACAGGGTGCCGAGCCAACTGATAAGGGCGGTTTGGTCCCTGCATCACCGATGCTTGTCAGAAAAGTTTGGTCAGAGATTCCGGCAGAGTGAATGAGTTTCCTCCGCAGGGTGTCCGGGCTCTCCCTTAGAGATAAGGTGAGAAGCTCGGTCATCCGGGAGGGACTCGGAGTAGAGCCACTGCTCATCCACGTTGAGAGGAGCCAGATGAGGTGGCTCGGGCATCTCATCAGGATGCCTCCTGGACGCCTCCCTGGGGAGGTGTTACGGGCATCTCCCACCGGTAGGAGACCTCGTGGACGACTCAGGACACGCTGGAGAAACTATGTCTCTCGGCTGGCCTGGGAATGCCTTGGGATCCCCCGGGATGAAGTGGATAGGGAGAGGGAAGTCTGGTGCCCCCGCGACCCGACCCCGGATAAGCGGAAGAAGATGGATGGATGGATAAATAACACGTTTATCAAACCATCTGTGTCACTCCAATTCATTAAATCGTCCTCTACGTAAACAATGCCGCGTATGCGCCACGCTGCTGACGTTGGACTCGTCGTGAGTTGCATTTCCACAGACCCATATTACGATATATAAAGTATATATCAAATGACTATCTTAAGACAACATTATCAAACCATCTGTGTCACTCCAAATCATTAAATCCATCGATCAATCCTCGTCCTTTATGTCAACAACGCCGCGCGTGCGCCGCATAGATCTAGTATATAACTATATTGTAGCGTTAACAAAGTACCAGGAAAGACGTGGGTTTGGTAAACAGCTCTTCATTTAACAAAACAAGAGTTCAACGAGCCACCAACTACTGAACTGTTTTTATCATAAAAACATATACAAGTTGCTACACTAAATAAAATATGTCAAATAATTATAACATAAATAAGTTTTTCAAACCTTGTGTCACTCCAAATCATTAAATCCTTCTAATGTGGGGCCCATCTTCATCTTCGTCATCCCGTGATCGAATCCTTTGTCCTTCATGTAAACAACTACCGCGCCGCTGACGTCACTAGCAGTTCAAATTACAGTAATCCCTCGCTACATCGCGGTTTTCACCACATTGCGGATCTTTGAATTTTGAAAATTTGTAAAAAAATTCACATATGTCGCTCCTGAGTATAAGTATTTTTCCACGCATCACCATCTCTGTTGATCTGTGACTCTATGCGTGCCCATCTCACAGCCGATGTGAAAAAACAAGTGAAGCAAATGAAGCTAACATGCTAACATGTCTGATGGCACTGTTGTTCGAGCTTTCGTAAAAGCCAGCATCATATCCGAGGAGCCACACGGCACGGAAAGTGACTCTGACAGTGAAGAAAGTGAACCTGGCATGTCGAAGATTTAACGCTGCTGTTCAATTTGGAAACAGAAGATGAGGACTTCAATGGGTTTAATTGATGACCATTAGCGTTAATAAAAATGTGAATACCAAACTCAGTTTTGCTCCCGCTTCATTTTTAAATACGCACACTTGTATAATTGCGTGTGTTGTTGCCATGAGAACGTTTACGGGGGAAGTGTGGGCATGGATTGTACCCATAAAACTCGCGCCCTATGAGCCGTTGCGCCCTATGTGTGTGTTAAACACAGTCATGGCACACAACTGAGACTGCGCCTTTTATTACAGTGCGCCTTTTGAACGTAAAAATATGGTAGTATATATTTTCATCAACTTTATTTTTGCTTTGTGGTGTCTGTTGCATGATTAAGTCATAGTCACCATATTAACGTGCTGTTACCCTTATTTTGGTTTTAGAGATGTTAGCAATGGTACATAAAAACGCACAGTGGAATTATGTTTGTTGAACATATAATATACACATACATACACAAATATAATATATGCAAACATTAATAGACTAAAGTGTAAGCAAAAATGTGTTTGGATGCAGTTCTCCTTAATAAAATATATCCATAGAAATTTACACTTCAAGGAACAAAAAATTGGTTCAAACGTTGTCTTACTGTAGCAGTCTAACACAACTTTTGGAGTCCAGCAGCAGATCTCTCAGGACGATGCAGGAGTCTGGCCCAAGGCTATTAAACTGCAGACTGAGGACGACAGAGAGAGGCAGTGGCAAAAAAAATCTCAACACAGCATATCCATGCTGAATGGTTTGCGAGGGTCATCTCAGGTCAAATAGTAACCCAGATAGTGCTCATTGTTATTTTTCCAAAGTTATTTTTCAGTCTTTACTTTAGTCCTCAGCAGCCCTATGTCCATTGTCACTACATGTTTCTGGTTCTTAAGCACCATGTAACAGTGTACAGCGAACAGTGTAACAGTAAATGTGAGGGGCTCCATTCGTACTCATAAGTACTTGATGAAGTACTTAATGTTAACTGTGTTCACGAGAATTTGAAATCATGCTTTGCCAATTGCTCTTTTAAGATCATCATCTGGGTTACTGAGTTTAACCTAAAGAAACAGACCATGAACAAAAACGTTAGTTAATTCTTAGTGTGACTACGTAGAATTCAATCAATCAATCAATCAATCAATCAATCAATCAATCAATCAATCAATCAATCAAAGTCATCTTAATGAATCAAGAGCTTCACAGCTTAACAACAGAAATATAGAAATGGTCCTGAGTATCTCTTACTTGAGGTTCCGAGTGTGTCTAAAGGCAGGGGACAGCGTGTGAAGCATGTCCCGGGTCAGGACACAGGAGGAGAGGTCCAACTCTTCCAGTTGATAACTACAACAAGATACCAATGGTATTTCTTTTAAAACTCAGTATTTCTTCCATCTGAGCCTAACTAGAGAGAAATGACTGTACTGAAACACAAATGCAAAAAAAGCATGGAATACAGTAGTCCACTACCGTTATCTTTGTAATAAATCAAGGCAAATGAAAGTTTTTTTTATTTCACTATGACAACTTCACAAAATTCCACACAAGTGGAGCATAAACATGTAATGACTAATTTTCACAAGTTCAGTGATGAAAACTGTGCTACTTAAGATGGCCGCCCAGATGGTTGGTTGATGACAAACTTGTCCCAACATGACAGAGCTGGTGAAGCAATGTTTTGAGTTGGAATAGTTGGGAAGGAAGATTTAATATCTCAATATAAAACTACAATCGCTGGCTTACCTTGGTGGGGCACAAGAGAGCACGGAACTCAACACAAAGCATTTGAGTGAGGTCATGCGTATGTTGTGGAGGCGAATACTTCTAATTGAGGCCAGGACCTCTGCAGTTAGTCTGGGATTTTGAAACTCGTACAGAAGGACCAACAGATCCATCAACTCCTCTGGTGGTTGTGGCTTGTTGATTTCTAGCATTAAAAAAATAACAAAATATTGAGTCACATTCCTCAGTGCCATTGTCATAGGTAGACCAAAGCTGAGACAAATGTCATGTTTTCTAGTTTAGCTGGTTTAGGTTTTGTGTCACAGTCCATCTTTTTATGAGGTCATATAGATAAGTTGCGCCAAATATTATGGACAACGTTTACGGGTAATTTAACAGAAAAGTGTAAAATATTTATTCCTGGGCTGTAGTGTGAGCTGACTGAATATGACTGCAATAGGATTTTACAGATAACTGATTTTTTGACAGAAACCTGAATTTACAGTTCATGGGGAAAAGAACACATCATTTGGAAAACCATTCTAAACTTCAGGACTGACAACTACAGAACTGACAAGCTGTTTGAAAGATGGCTGGCTGGATGAATGGATGGATAGTCATGGAATAAGGACTTTAAATTACAAATTTGAATTAAAGTACTGTATTTTCCGGACCAAAAGGCGGACCGGATTATAAGGCGCATGTTCAATGAACGGCCCATTTTAAAACGTTGTCCATATATAAGGCGCACCGGATTATAAGGCGCATAAAATAGATGCTATACTGCAACAAACTGCGGTTGACTAGGGTTGCGATATGCATCCACTAGCCAATAACCAATGAGCCTTCTGTAAACAACCGCGTTTCTAAAAATATCCTATAAAATGATCAGAAGTGACTAAAGTTCAATCTAACACCTTGGTACTGCTTACTTATGTTTCCCTTCCATATTGATCCATAAATTTACTAAATTTACCTATTTTGACATGAAATAGCATCGTGCGTATAGCAGCTATCACTATAGCATTAGCCACCCGCAAACTCCCATGAGCCTGAGCTCCCAGACTCCCATGAGCCTCAGCAAAGTGTAAACAATCGCGTTTCTCAAACGAGGGCTTAAAAAATGATCAGAACGGACTAAAGTTCGATCTGATACCTTGGTACTGCTTACCTATGTTTCCCTTCCATATCGATCCGTAAATTTACTCGAAACATTAACAGAGCAGCCTATTTTGACATAAAATAGCCTCACGGGTACATCAGCTATTCAGTGACGCTCCCTGACCACGGTTGCCGTAATGCTGGTAAGCGATGCGACCTTGTAATTTACTAGTTGTATTAAAACGTACTGAAAATTTTTGCAGAGCACTATGTACAACCAGTATGGATCAACAAATTTATAAATTGATCGATATAAAAGGCGCACCGGACTATAAGGCGCACTGTCGGCTTTTGAGAAAATTTTAGGTTTTTAGGTGCGCCTTATAGTCCGGAAAGTACGGTACTCTATTCCAAATAAATTCAGGAAAAAAAATTATAACTACCATAAATCAAACAACCGATTGTAATGCTCACCCTGCTCTTTTACAAAATAATGTTACATTTTTAGGGCTAATGACGTCATTTGAAAAATCAAAGTAGTTTCGGTTTCAGCCCATGCAGGCTTTATACTACACTGCTCAAAAAAAATTAAAGGAACACTTTGAAAACACATCAGATTTCAATGGTGAAGAAAAAGTTGGATATCTATACTGATATGGACAGTTTAATGTCTTAGGAACAAAAGGATGCCACACCTTTTGATGGAAATAAAAGTTTTCAGCCTACAGAGGGCTCAGTATATAGACACCCCAAAAATCAAAGTGAAAAAATGATGTGGCAGGCTCGTCCATTTTGCCTAAATTCAATTTCTGCAATTGAATTTTCAATATCTTGTGTAGCCCCCACATTCGTGTATGCAAGCTTGACAACGTCGCGGCATGCTCCTAATGAGACGACGGATGGTGTCTTGTGGGATGTCTTCCCAGATCTGTCTGATGGCATCAGTGAGCTCCTGCAAAGTCTAACGAGCAACCTGGTGGCGTCTGATGGACCGAAACATTCTGTCCCAAAGGTGTTGTATCGGATTTAGATCAGGTGATCTTGAGGGCCATTCAATTGTGTCAATTCCTTCATCCTCCAGATACTGTCTGCATACTCTTGCCACATGAGGCTGGGAATGTCGTGGATCAGGAGGAACCTAGGACCTATTGCACCAGTGTAGGGTCTCACCATGGGTGCAAGGATTTCATCCCGATACCTAATGGCAGTCAGCCTGTAGAGGTTTTGTTCGTCCCTCCATGGAAATGCCTCCCCAGACCACTGTTCCTTTAATTTTTTTGAGCAGTGTATTATTGAAGGATATTTTTTAGCTAACCTATCAGTTTATCGGGAAAAAGGATTCCCTGAGCGAGATGAGGCTTGCGATGAGGAGATATATTGAGAAATAATGAAATTATACTATTTTATCATACACTACCGTTCATAATATTGGGGTCACTTAGAAGTATCTTTATTTTTTTTAATTAAATTGCTATTTTTTAATGAAGATAACATTAAATTAATCAGGTGTGCACTCATACACATTGTTAGTGTGCTAAATGACTATTACAGCTGGAAATGTCTGATTTTTAATGCCACATCTACATAGGTGTATAAAGGCCCATTTCCATCAACCATCCATCCTGTGTTCTAATGATCCATTGTGTTTGCCAATTGTGTTAGGTCAAAGGATGGTAAGAAAACCCTTGAAAACCCTTGTGCAATCATTAGTTTTCATGGAAAACATTAAATTGTCTGGGTGACCACAAACCTTTGAACGGTAGTGTATTTTATGGCATTTTTCACCAAGCATTCAATTGTTGGAACATTACCCCAAAAGGCATTTTTTCCTCTCCACAAAAACCTCAATTTACCCTGAACCCAGTATCCAATTTGCTAAATTTTGTTCTACTCAGTCACTTCACAGACTGACATTTTTTGGAAATCACTAGTGAATGCTTCAATTCACAGATTTAGCCTTCAACACATGATTGGTCCCAAAGGAATTTGTGCCAGGAGGAGAAAACACAAATATTAGGCTCCTGCACTGTTTTGCACACATGACATTGCTATATTTAGCCAATGAAATTTCATCACGCAAGTTAACACTGTACAGAATCTAGGAAACATTACCTCTCACAAGGTATTTCCGAAGAGCTCGTGTGATCTGACCCACAGTGGCACTCTGGATGCTGCACCCAAGTTGCTGAAGTAGGACTCGGTTGCCATAATGCAAGAGTCCACCCATGAAGATGGGGTAAAGTTCAAAAGGCTGACTCTCACTTTGTTGTTTTGAAGGTGGACCATGTACTCCCAAGAGGCTTTGCTCTACCTGATCCAGAACATCCTCATTGTAGCAATCTTCCTTGCGGAAGAGCTCAGCAGCCATCGTCCTCGCAATGTTGCCCTTGTTTCGAGTACTAATTTTGTCATAAAGCTTTGGAAAAAGCTTGAGTAAGTTGAAGACTGCAAAGATTCTGAGTGGGATGAACTTGGAAAATATATTGACAATGGCACTAACGTCTTCAGATGCCTGACCGATGGCTACAGACACCTGTTTGGTCAGCTTCTCCAGAGCTGATTTATTCTCCCCTAGAACCACGTAAAGTGCTGCCAAGTACTCCTGCATGGCTGGAACAGCAAATACATAACGCCTCTCATCATGCTCACAGAGCTCTGTGGGTAAATGCTTGCAGCTTTCAACACAGGGAGCCAGAAAAAAGTCTAGCACATCAGTTCTGAAAACAGCCAGCTGACGTAACTCCTCATCCGTCTTGGTCTTTCCTCCGATCCACTGCTCCAGCTCTTCCTCTGAGAATGAGGTGCGTTTGTAAGTAACTCCTTCATAGGCCAGTTTGCCAACTGTGCGGACAACATACAACATCAAAGAACTTTGCAGATCCTGACTGGGTCCACTTGCCGCAGTAGCTTTGCTTAGCACCTCCCCACCAAAGTTGAGCCTGAGGAAACTTGTGTATATGCCAGTCAGCGTGCGGATGGGTGCAGTGGCGTCAGTGAAATGCAGGAAGTGCAAAGTGGCGCATGTGAGCCAGCAGTAAGAAGGCAAGAAGCAGGCTGTGGCCAGCTGGCTTTCCCTCTGGAGGTTGAGGTAAAGTAGCTCCACAAGAGCCTGAGCGTCTTGTGCCGGCACAATTTCCCCACTCCGCTGCAGGAGGCGGCTGGTGAAGTAGGCACGCTGAAGGTTTGGGTCGTTGAAGCCACAAATCTGTGCATAGCGACTCACATATTTTGGAGGGATGCAATCCAAGGCAGACAGTCTGGTAGTCACTAAAACACTCGCCTGAGAAACAGAAGATCAAACATTACAACCTTTTACAACCACCATGGGCAATACTGCTACTGCTAGTAATAATAAATCTGATACACGTATATTGCCCATGTAAAAATATATCCAACTTGTAATGATTTAAATCACTGACAGGAAGAGATCATGCAAGACCAGCTAAGTGAGTGCTGCCCACTGGAGGCTGATATTATTTGGCAATAGTTAGGGTTAGTCTTCTTTAGCTATTGCAAGATTAGGACGGTACAGGTTTAGATGTTCACGGGAGCAGACGGTAGTGGGAGAATCCATTGTTAAGAGGGGGTGACAAACTGTTTTGTTCTTTTGTTTTTATATGTGGCTGACTGGAGCAGAACAGGATGGGAATCGTTTTCACCGGGATGGAACAAGAAAATATTTTTTTATGGGATCGTTTTTTTTTCTGTGAGAGTTGGATGGTACCGGAGTGAGAATCCACTTCTGTAGATCTCTACTGCCCACAGTCTACAGGAAGAAATATCATGTCAGGCAGGAGTGCGGGAGTCCAAAACTTGAAATGCACAATACCACTTTGGCCTTTACTAAGCGTGAGTACAAGTTTTATATTTAAATACATACCAATTCTTGATAACACCGTTACTTCTAGCAACTATAAAAATGTAGTTTTACTTCAAATACTGTTCAAAAACACAAACCTGTTTGCACATTGTAAGTTTAACTCAAATACACACTTTTCAGAGTAAAAACTTGCTGCGACTTATACTCAGGAGCAACTTATGTGATTTTTTTCCACTAATTTTCAAAATTCAAAAATGCACGATGTAGTGAAACCGCGATAAACGAACCGCGATGTAGCAAGGGATTACTGTCATATGAACTGCAAGTGACGTCACCCATGCCGTGCGGCGGTTGTTTACATAAAGGACAAAGGATTTAATGATTTGGAGTGACACAGAAGGTTTGAAAAACTATTATGGCTTTTACGCACGCGTGGTCCTTCTCGACGGGAGCTCTCTTTCACCTCCGTGGATGGAAGTCAGGGGCCGGCGCTCGGCCGGGTGGCTGTCTGGGGACGGTGGATGGGGCTCGGAAATGGCTTTTACGTGCGCCCGGTCCTATTTTATGGAGCTCTCTTCCACCTCCGTGGCTGGAAGTTCAGTAGTTGTTGGCTCGTTGAACTCTTGTTAAATAAAGAGCCGTTTACCGTCTTTCCTGGTACTTTGTTAACGCTACAGTATAGTTATATACTAGATCTCTGCAGCGCACGCACAGCGTTGTTGACATAAAGAACGAGGAATATGATCGATGGATTTAATGATTTGAAGTGACACAGATGGTTTGATAATATTGTTGTAATATGATAGTTATTTGAAATATACTTTATATATCGTTATATGGGTCTGTGGAATAATTAGAAATGCAACTTACAACGGGTCCGACGTCAGCATACGCGGCATTGTTTACATAAAGCACGAGCGATGGATTTAATGAATTGGAGTGACATAGATGGTTTGATAAACGTGTTATTTATGTAATACTTACTTAAATAACTCTGAATGTTTTTTTTAGTTCTTCCTTGCCCTTTTGGGAGCCCAAGATCAGGCGATGCTTTGAGAATAATTGTCAATTGATTGTCTATGTGAAGCCCTTTGAGACTACTTGTGATTTAGGGCTATACAAATAAACTTGACTTGACGTCAGGCCCGTTCTCAGCTCCTCGTTTGTGTATATGTCAGGTTAGCATACCGTATCGTTTAGCCTGTTGTTGCGGGTTGATGTCTGTTTTTGGTGTTGGATTTTGACAAATAAATTTGCCCCAAAAGTGCGACTTATACTCCGGTGCGACTTATATATGGGTTTTTTCACTTTATTGTGCATTTTATGGCTGGTGCGACTTGTACTCCGGAGCGACTTATAGTCTGAAAATTACGGTAGTCCCTTGATCAAACTTGCGTTAGTAACATGAGGCGAAGGTTTGCTTACAGCCATTTAGTCACATTTAATCACTCAATTTGAATCAGTCTTTACATTTGAAAATAGAAACATAATTCCACAGAAGCTGAAGGTCAGAATTTTTGTTAATTTAAGTTTCATACTGACTGTTTTACCTCAGGGAGAAGGTACTTGCGGAGAAGGTTGACCACCACTGCACCAGCGGGCAGCGGCTCATTTGGGTCACTGCAAAGCTCTGTGGATCCAATTCGGAAGTCAAGTTTCATCTTTTCCATCCCGTTGAATAAGAAGAGAACATCTTTAGCCTGGTTGCCCTCCCCACTAAGTAGAGGGTTTTTTTTCAAGTGGAGGTACTTCCTACTGACCAGGTCTCTCAAAGTTGCAACCCTGTTCAAAATAAATCACAGATCACAAAATCAAACGAGTTGCTTGGCACAGTAGCTTCAACTGAGCAATTCAGGTTCAATTTCCAATTCCCTTGTTGTCCTGTTGACGTGCCCTTAAAACAAAATACGGAACCAGCTATTCCTGATGCTGTGTAATTTGTGTGTAAATAGGCAGTAAACTTTCCAAACATGTCAACAACTGTAATCATCATTACTCAGTTTGTGAAGGGTTGAATGAGGTGACTTCGTAAAACTGAGGGTACAAAAGACTTTCAATGCCAATCAACTCTCTGTTAACATTTAATCAGTCTGTATACAGGAAACACTACCCATGTTTGGGTGTTGAAATTCAAATGGTCAAAAGATGTACAAATAAATTTTTCCAATTGCCTTGTGAGTATTAAACATTCCCAAAACGTCATAAAAATACTTTAGTGATTATGAGGAAAACAAACAATTAATTCTTAAACTGATTCCAGTTTTAATTGAGATTGGAGAATCCAAGCTGTTTAGTACTGACTGAAATACAGTAATGCCGCTCAGAAGGGGCGCTATAGCTAAGGTCTGTATTTGATGTACTGTAGCTCAAACTACCAAAAACTCACATTGTTCTTATTTGCGCAACATTTCTGAGATTGAATCGACAGGGGCGGCGGTACGGTAGCGCACTGGTTAGCACGTCTGCCTCAAAGTTACGAGGTTGCAGGTTCAATTCCACCTCCGGCCCTCCCTGTGTGGAGTTTGCATGTTCTCTCCGTGTCAGCGTGGGCTTTCTCCGGGCACTCCGGTTTTCTCCCAAATCCCAAAAATATCCTTGGTAGGCCAATCGAGCACTCTAAATTGCCCCTCGGTGTGAGTGTGAGTGCAGATGGTTGTTCGTCTCTGTCTGCCCTGTAATTGGCCTGCAACCGGTTCAGGGTGTCCCCCACCTACTGCCCAATGACTGCTGGGATAAGCTCCAGCATGCCCGCGACCCCCATGGGAACAAGCGGTATAGAAAATGGATGGATGAATCAACAGGAAATTGACTGACACGCTGTAATTTGCCTAAAACTGCTTCAAGATAGTGTTAATGAACACCATCAATACCCAATTATTAATCCATCCATCGATCCATTTTCTGAACCGCTTAGTCCCCACGGGGGTCGCGGGCGTGCTGGAGCCTATCCCAGCAGTCATCGGGCAGTAGGCGGGGGACACCCTGAACTGGTTGCCAACCAATCGCAGGGCACACAGAGACTAACAACAATTCGCACTAGCACTCACACCTAGGGACAATTTGGAGTGCTCAATCGGCCTATCAAGCATGTTTTTGTGATGTGGGAGGAAACCAAAGTGCCCGGAGAAAACCCACGCGGACACAGGGAGAACATGCAAACTCCACACAGGGAGGGCCGGAGGTGGAATCGAACCCACACCCTCCTAACTGTGAGGCGGCCGTGCTACTCACTGCTCCACCGAGCTGCCTCACAGTTAGCCCAATTATTAATGAGCAATATATTACAATGAATTCATTTTAATATTCCTTTCTTTACCCACAAAAAATGTGTAATGTATTTTTTTTAATTCATTTTCTTCCTGCTTTTTCATCCAGTATTTTAATGCCAACAAAAGGTGAGAACAGATTTAATATTTAATGCAAATAAAGCATGCAAAGCGGCTGCGATTGTGTGTGATGAGAGTCCCCCCGCTCACTCTTTGTTTGTACTTCTGCCCTCTAGGAAGAGATACAGATGCCTGCGCTCCCGCACCACCAGACTCAGGGACAGCTTCGTGCTCCAAGCTGTCCGGATCCTGAATTCCCTCCCCCCTCCACCCTCTGCTACATGACGTCCTGTTCTTTTGCGCTATGATCTGGCTGTCTGCTATTAGCGCGCTTGCTCCATTTTGCTGCTCTTATTTGTCTATTTATTTATTTATTGTTTATTATTTGGGTTATTTGCTTATTACTTATTCGTTGCTCTTGTCTGTTCGTTTTTACTCTTTGTGCTATTTGATGTGAGTGTTGTGTACTGTCTAGTCACCGTGGGACGGTGGGAAACGTAATTTCGATCCCTTTGTGTGCCTGGCATGTGAAGAAATTGACAATAAAGCGGACTTTGAAATAAACCTACTACTACTACTACGACAAGCTGGGTAATCAATTAAAAAACAACAGCCAAAATATCTAAACAATGTTATCTGATTTACCTCTCATTCAGAAATGTTTTCCATACTGACTGACTTTGGAATTTGCTAGTGGTATAATTAAGTCTACAAACTGGCAAGCAGGCCTCAAGTGCTTCACTCAAAATGGATGTGGGTATTTCTCTAAAAATATCGTTCAATTGCATGGTCAAATGTTGACCTACTTCAAGAGTCATATTTCCCTCCCTTTATAATTAGGACCGTAATTTTCGGACTATAAGTCGCTGTTCTTTTCATAGTTTGGGTGGGGGGGGGGGGGGGGGCGACTTATACTCAGGAGCGATTTGTATGTGATTTTTCATCTGGCTCCTCTCAACGTGGAGGAGCAGCGGCTCTACTCCGAGTCTCTCCCGGATGACCGAGCTTCTCACCCTATCTCTAAGGGAGAGCCCGGACACCCTGCGGAGGAAACTCATTTCGGCCACTTGTATCTTGGACCTCATTCTTTCGGTCACGACCCATAGCTCATGACCATAGGTGAGGGAAGGAGCGTAGTTCGACCGGTAAATCGAGAGCTTTGCCATTTGGCTCAGCTCTCTCTTCACCATGACGGACCGGTACAGAGTCTGCATTACTTCCGACGCTGCACCGATCCGCCTGTCGATCTTGCGCTCCATCCTACCCTCACTCGTAAACAAGACCCCAAGATACTTGAACTCCTCCACTTGGGGCAGGATCTCATCCCCGATCCGGAGAAGGCATTCCACCCTTTTCCGACCGAGGACCATGGACTCGGATTTGGAGGTGCTGACCCTCATCCCGACCGCTTCACACTCGGCTGCGAACCGCTCCAGTGAGAACTGGAGATCACGGCCTGAAGAAGCCAACAGCACCACGTCATTAGCAAAAAGCAGAGACACGATGCTGAGGTCCCCAAACCGGAACCCCTCAACGCCTCGGCTGCGCCTAGAAATTCTGTCCATAAAAATTATGAACAGAATCGATGACAAAGGGCAGCCTTGGCGGACTACAACCCTCACTGGGAACGAATCCGACTTACTGCCGGAAATGCGGACCAAACTCTGGCATCGGTGATACAGGGACCGAACCGCCCTTATCAGTTGACCCGTACTCCAGAAGCACCCTCCACAGAACCTCCCGAGGGACACGGTCGAACGCCTTCTCCAAGTGTCCAAATGTGGACTGGTTGGGCGAACTCCCATGCACCCTCAAGGTTCCCGCAGAGGGTGTAGTGGTGGTCCACTGTTCCACGGCCAGGATGAAAGCCACACTGCTCCTCCTGAATCCGAGGCTCGACCTCCCGACGGATCCTCCTCTCCAGCACCCCTAAATAGACCTTACCATCGAGGCTGAGGAGTGTGATTCCCCTGTAATTGGAACACACCCTTCTCCGGTCCCCCTTCTTAAAGAGGGGAACCACTACCTCGTGTCTACCAATCCAGAGGCACCGTCCCCGATGTCCACGCAATGCTGTAGAGCCCCCCAACATCCAGAGCCTTTAAGAACTCCGGGCGGATCTCATCCACCCCCGGGGCTTTGCCATCGAAGAGTTTTTTAACTACCTCAGTGACTTCGACCCCAGAGATTGGAGAGTCTGCCTCAGAGTCTCCAGGCCCTGCTTCCACAATGGAAGGCGTGTTGGTGGAATTGAGGAGGTCTTTGAAGTATTCTCCCCACCGACTCACGACGTCCCGTCGAGGTCAGCAGCACGCCATCTCCACTGTAAACAGCGTACACTGTGCACTGCTTCCCCCTCCTGAGACGCCGAATGGTGGACCAGAATTTCCTCGAAGCCGTCCGGAAGTCATTCTCCATGGCCTCGCCAAACTCCTCCCACGCCCGGGTTTTTGCCTCAGCAACCGCCGAAGCCGCGTTCCGGTTGGCCATCCGGTACTTGTCAGCTGCCTCCGGAGTCCCGCAGACCAAAACGGCCCGATAGGACTCCCTCTTCAGCTTGACGGTATCCCTTACCGCCGGTGTCCACCAGCGGGTTCGGGGATTGCCGCCACGACAGGCACCAACAACCTTACGGCCACAGCTCCGGTCGGCTGCCTCAACAATGGAGGCGCGGAACATGGTCCACTCTGACTCAATGTCCCACGCCTCCCCGTGGACATAGGAAAAGCTCTGCTGGAGGTGGGAGTTGAAGCTCTTCCTGACAGGGGATTCTGCCAGACATTCCCAGCAGACCCTCACAGAGTGTTTGGGTCTGCCAGGTCGGACCGGCATCTTCCCCCACCATCGGAGCCAACCCACCACCAGGTGGTGATCAGTTGACAGCTCCGCCCCTCTCTTCACCCGCGTGTCCAAAACATGCGGCTGCAAATCCGATGACACGACTACAAAGTTGATCGAACTGCGGCCTAGGGTATCCTGGTGCCAGGTGCACACATGGACACCATTATGTTAATGAACATGGTGTTCATTATAGAAAATCCGTGTCGAGCACAGAAGTCCAACAATAGAACACCGCTCGGGTTCAGATCGGGGGGGGGGGGGGGGGGGGGGCTTCTTCCACATCACGTCCTTTCAGGTCTCACTGTCATTGCCCACGTGAGCATTGAAGTCACCCAGTAGGACGATGGAGTCCCCAGAAGGAACGCTCTCCAGCACTTCCTCCAGGGACTCCAAGAAGGGTGGGTACTCTGAGCTGCCGTTTGGTGCATAGACATAAACAACAGTCAGGATCCGTCCCCCCACCCGAAAGCGGAGGGAGGCTACCCTCTCGTTCACCGGGGTGAACCCCAAAGTGCAGGCGCCCAGCCGGGGGGCAAAAAGTATGCCCACATTTGCTCGACGCCTTTCTCCGTGGGAAACTCCAGAGTGGAAGCGAGTCCAGCCCCTCTCGAGAGGGCTTGTACCAGAGCCTAAACTATATGTGGAGGCAAGTCCGACTATATCTAGTCGGAACTTTACTTCTGGAAAAATATCCCAGATGGTGCCGCGTACGGAAGCCTCCGTGGGTCGTTCTCTGCTTCTTTTTCTCATTTTGTGTGTTTTCTGTGTTCTCTGCTGTCCATCCCGGATCACTTTTACCAGAGAAGCGTTGTTAAACATCGGACAATCTTCTTCTGGTATTTTCTCTCCTGTCCTTTCCGATTCAAACTGTTTGCCGGAGATTTTAGCTGGAGCGGCGATGCTATACAAGCTAGCACGCCGACGATGGCGCGGAAAACGAGCCGGAGCCCTCGTTAAGCTGAGGCAGAAAGGGTTCCGCTCTGCCCTACCATCAATTCATCTGGCGAATGTTAGCTCCCTGGCGAATAAAATGGACGAACTGCTGCTCCTCACGTCGAGGAACACTGACTTCAGCAGATCCGCCGCGCTGTGTTTCGTTGAAACGTGGCTTACCGAACGCACCCCCCACCACGCCGTGGAGCTAGCTGGGTTTCGGCTAATGCGGGCAGATCGCAGCGCGGAGCTCACCGGAAAATCAAAGGGAGGTGGACTGTGTTTCTACATTAATGAACGTTGGTGTACTGACGTCACTATGTTGAAAGAGTCTTGCAGCCCTCTCCTAGAAACACTCTTCATAAACTGCCGACCGTTCTATTCACCACGGGAGTTCTCCTCGATCGTCATGGCGGCTGTTTACATTCCACCACATGTGCGTGCGAGTGAAGCCACGCAGATGCTGGCCGACCAGGTGACAGACATGGAGAAACTTCTACCAAATTCACTAATCATTGTTTTGGGTGATCTCAACAGGGCGAACCTCGCACACGAACTCCCCAGATACAAACAGCACATTACGTGTCCCACCAGAGGGGCACAGACACTGGACCACTGCTACACCGTAATTAAGGAGGCATACCACTGTGTAGCTCGTGCAGCTTTCGGACTCTCGGACCACTGTCTATTTCATCTGGTCCCGGCCTACAGGCAGAAACTAAAAACTTCTAAGCCTGTAGTGAGGACTGTGAGGAAGTGGACAGTGGAGTCAAGGCAGGACGTCCAAGCCTGCTTTGATTGCACAGATTGGGGAGTTTTCGAAGCTGCAACCTCAGACCTGCATGAACTCACTGACACTGTTACATCATACATCTGTTTTTGTGAGGACCTGTGTGTGCAGACTAAGACCTTCTGCACGTACAACAACGACAAACCTTGGTTTACACCGAACCTCAGGAGGCTGCGCAAAGCCAAGGAGGAGGCCTACAAGAGCGGCGACCGGGACGTGTTCAAGCAGACCAGAAACACACTGAACCGAGAGGTCAGGAGGGCCAGGAGGTGTTACGGGGAGAGCCTGGAGAGACACCTCTCTGCCAATCCTGATCCCTCAACAGTGTGGTCTGCAGAGCATCACGGGCTTCAAGAAACGAACCCCCCGTCCTGTGGAGAGCCCAAGGCTTGCTAACCAGCTGAACAGGTTCTATTGCAGGTTTAATTGGTCCTCCCACACAACAGGACCTCCTGCAGCACAATCAACATACTCCCCTCCCCTCACAACCGCTCTGTCCACACCTCCATCACCGCTGTCACCTAATCTCTCTCTTGCAGAGGCCGTACCCGCACTCCAGATCCGTGAGGAGGAGCTGCGCCAGGTGTTACGGAGACAAAAGATCAGGAAGGCACGGGCCCAGACAGCGTGTCACTCTCCTGCTTGAAAGTTTGTGCTGAGCAGCTGGCGCCTAACTTTGCACGGATCTTCAACTGCTCCCTGGAGCTGTGTGAGGTGCCCTTGTGCTTCAAAAGCTCCACCATCGTTCCAGTGGCCAAGAAGCCCACCATCACAGGATTGAATGACTACAGACCTATCGCTCTGACATCTGTGGTCATGAAATCTTTCGAGAGGTTAGTGCTGAACCACCTGAAGCATGTCACGGGTCCCCTGCTTGACCCCCTCCAGTTTGCCTACTGGGCAAACAGGTCGGTGGATGATCAACATGGGACTGCACTACATCATGCATCACCTGGACACCCCAGGAACGTACGCCAGGATCCTGTTTGTGGATTTCAGCTCGGCGTTCAACACCATCGCTCCTGACATCCTCCAGGGGTGCGTCCTCTCCCCACTGCTCTTCTCTCGCTCTACACCAACGATTTCTCCTCAGGTGACTCTCCTGTGAAGCTCCTGAAGTATGCAGACGACACGACTGTCATCGGACTGATCCGGGACGGTGATGAGACTGCGTACAGACAGGAGGTGGAGCGGCTGGTCCACTGGTGCAGCCAAAATCACCTGGAGCTGAACCCGCTCAAAACCGTGGAGATGACAGTGGATTTCAGGCGAGATCCTTCACCACTTTCACCCCTCAGTATCCGCAGTAATACCATACTCTCCTCAGACACCTTCAAGTTCCTGGGTACCACAATCTCACGGGACCTGAAAAGGACCGGCCACATACTCCGTCCAGAAGAAGGCCCAGCAGAGGCTGTACTTCCTGAGACTGCTCAATTAGTTCAACCTGCCGCGGGAGCTGCTGAAGACCTTCTACACCGCCATCATCCAGTCTGTACTCTGCACCTCCATCACTGTCTGGTTTGGATCGGCCTCCAAACAAGACAAGCACAGACTGCAACAGACAATCAGGACTGCAGAAAAGATCATTGGAATCAACCTTCCATCTATCCAAGACTTGTACCTGTCCAGAACCAGGAAACGCGCAAGCAACATCTCTACGGACCCTTCTCACCCAAGTTACAGTCTGTTTGAACTACTCCCCTCCGGACAGCGTTATAGAGCTCTGTACGCCAAAACCAGCAGACACAGAGACAGCTTCTTCCCCCAGGCTGTTGCTCTGATGAACTCACACCACTCTTAGAGTCTCAGAGTCATTGCTGTGCAATAACATCCTGCCCTCCACACCCTTTTGGATTGTATACACTGCTTGCACTATGTGTCTTCTCTGCATCCATTGCAGCCTGGTCAACCTGGAAGAGGGACCCTGATCCCATCTGTGGTCTCTTCTCAAGGTTTCTCACTTCCCTTAGTCGGAGATTTGAGTTTTTCCTTGCCCTCATAGGAGTTTGAGACCAGGGGATGGCTGAGAATATTGTCATTGTATTATCATTTGTCATTTTCACATGTCCTGAGTGTTGTTTGTCACCTAAATGTTGAACAGAGACTGTGATGTAACGAAGTCAAATTCCTTGTTTGGCACGCTCAAACATGGCGAATAAATTCTTCTTGAATCTTGAACTTTTCCAGCTCCTTTCCAGCCAGAGAGGTGACATTCCATGTCCCTAGAGCCAGCCTCTGCAGCGGGGGATCGGACCGCCAAGGTCCTCGCCTTTGACCGCCGCCCATCTCACCTAGGACCCTTTTGCCATGGGGGACTCTACCAGGGGCATGAAGCCCAAGCCAACATGGCTCCTAGGATCATAGGGGCACGCAAACCCCTCCACCACGATAAGGTGACGACTCACGGGGAAAGTACATCAGGACTTTAAAAATATTTTCTAAATTTTAGCGACCGCTCTGTCACAATAATGTGTGTGCAGTTGCTCGGTCGGCGGCGCGCTACGGTTGCATGTTTGGCGGTGCGCTGCAGCTGCGCAATCGGACAAAAATCAAGCTCCCTGCGCATTGAGGTCCACTTGAATTTTGGAAAGTACATCAGGACTTTAAAAATATTTTCTAAATTTCAGCAACGGCTCTGTCACAAAAATGCGACCAGCTCAGTGCAGTTGCACAGTCGGCGACCCGCTACAGTTGCGTGTTTGGCGGTGCGCTGCAGTTGGGCGATTGGACAAAAATGTGCAAATGAATGCTTAAAAAAGGTGGGGATTTTTTTTGCTTGGAACAGATGAAAAATTGTTCCATTATTTGTAATGGGAAAACATGATTCGGAATTCGAACGATTCACTTCTCGAACAGCCTTCTGGAACGGATTGTGGTTGAAAGCCGAGGCTCCACTGTATGTGTGTGTGTGTGTGTGTGTGTGTGTGTGTGTGTGTGTGTACACACACACACACACACACACACATACATACACACACACACACACATTGTCCCCACAGGGGTCGCGGGCGTGCTGGAGCCTATCCCAGCCGTCATCGGGCAGTAGGCGGGGGACACCCTGAACCGATTGCCAGCCAATCGCAGGGCACACAGAGACGAACAACCATTCGCACTCATACCTAGGGACAATTTAGAGTCTTCAATCGGCCTACCAAGCATGTTTATGGGATGTGGGAGGAAACCGGAGTGCCCGGAGAAAACCCACGCGGACACGGGGATAACATGTAAACTCCACACAGGAAGGGCCGGAGGTGGAATCGAACCTGCACCCTCCTAACTGTGAGGCGGCTGTGCTACCCAGTGCACCACCGAGCCGCCCAGATTTTTGAAAATTTGTGAAAAATTTCACATATAAGTTGCTCCTGAGTATAAGTCGAACACCCACCCAAACTATGAAAAAAAACGAGACTTATAGTCCGAAAAATACGGTGTGTGTGTGTGTGTGTGTGTAAGTATTGTGAGAAAGTAGCATGAGTTTTTCTCTTCACATAAATTAATACGATTAATTATAAGTGTGTACACATGAAGCCACATCACAAAAATATCTTACTTAGTTAGCTTGCCAAGATCCTCACAGGAAAAGGGAATCAGCAGTTTGAAGTCAGTCAGCGTGGTCCCAGCACACCAATCCAGCACAAGCTTTCGGACAATTGTGCTTTTACCTGTTCCAACTGCCCCATACAGCAGCACGTTGAGTCCTCGGTCCTCGCGCCGGTCTTCATTCATTACAAAAAGTTGTTCTACAGTCACAGAATGGCTGGAGGAAGCCTGGATTTTCAGTGGAGAGATTAGGAGTCCTGCTTTTTCCTCTGGCTTTCTCTCAAGGATCAGTGGATCCACGTGCATCGTCTCTGGGCTAAAGTAGCCTCCAAACTGCTTCTCTTCCTGGGGTAGATGGCTGAACCATAAGAACAGCTTGTTCTTGTGGATTTCAGTCGCATCTAAAAAGGTGAATGGGGTTAAAAAAAAAACACTAGGTTGGTTTGAAGTGTATCAAGTGTGACAATTTTAGCAGAGAGATAAATGAGATGCATGTAAATGATGACTGATAATGATGACAATAACTTGCTCAGCTAATTTACCATAGATTTTCACACCATAAGGCGCACTGAATTATAAGGCGCACCCTCATTGAATTTTCTTTATTATAGATTATTTCATATATAGGGCGCACCGGATTAAAAGGCGCCTAAAATATAAGCTATACTGCAACAAACTGATGTTGACAAGGGTTGCGGTACAGCCAATAACCAATGAGCCCTCTGTAAACAATCGCGTTTCTCAAACTATCTCCTATAAAATGATCGGAACTGACTAAAGTTCGATCTATCACATTGGTACTGCCTACTTATGTTTCCCTTCCATATTGATCCGTAAATTTACTCGAAACATTAACGGAGCAGCCTATTTTGAAATGAAATAGCCTCGTGCGGATAGCAGCTATCATTATAGCATTAGCCACCCGGAAACTCCCATGAGCCTCAGCTTGCAGATTCCCACGAGCCTCAGCAAAGTGTCGTGGCAGCCCCCCCTGTAAACAAACCATAAAAGTGATCGGAACCGACTAAAGACTGATTTAACACATTGGTGCTGCTTATTTATGATTCCGTTGGATATTGATCCGTAAACGTACTCGAAAACATTAATGGAACAGCCTATTTTGAAAAAAATAGTCTCGCAGGTACAACAGTGACGCCCCCTGACCACGGTTGCCGTAATGCTGGGAAGCGATGCGACCTTATAATTTACTAGTCGTACTAAAACGTACTGTAACATTTTGGCAGAGCGCTGTGTACAACCAGTATGGATCGACAAATTCATCAGTTGATCTGTATATAAGGCGCTCTGCGTTACAAGGCGCACTGTGGTTTTTTGAGTAAATTTTAAGTTTTTAAGTGTGCCTAATAGTGCGAAAAATACGGTACTATAAAGTGTTGTGTCTATTTTCCTCTAAAACCAGGGGGCACACGGTAAGATTTTAAATTTGTTGGCCGACTCCCAAACTATGAGAGACCCCACACTGGATGAGAAGAAATCATGAGTAATCAGCGTGCCTCTTTGTCCTTGGGGGACACCGCACACAGTGTGAAGTTGGGTCAAAATGAATCCAACCTGTTGAATATCCATGATTTAAGGTCGGATGTCCTTCCGAGCAGCCGAGATCAGCCTGAAGACACCACACACGTTATGATTATCTACTAAGATTGTCTTTGGATCCATTATCAGATTCGTGGCTGACCTATGATTGTCGGGAGGGGCTATTCGGTGATAAATTTGGGCTGATGGTCCTGGTGTGTGAACCTAGCTCAAGGTATTTGAACAGTGGGGCCATTGCTTTATTTGTGCTGGTTTTGTTGTTGTGTTTTAAAAAGGACTGTCTTCTAAGTTCTGTTTGCAATCCAGGTGTAAACACCTGGAAATAAAAGATAAAATGTTTCCCTCTTAGGGCGGCTCGGTAGAGCACTGGTTAGCACGCCCGCCTCACAGTTAGGAGTGATTGGGTTCGATTCCACCTGCGACCCTTCCTGTGTGGGGTCTGCATTTTCTCCGAGCACTTCGTTTTCCTCCCAGATCCCTAAAACATGCTTGGTAGGCCGATTGAGTACTACAAATTGGCCCTAGGTGTGAGTGCGAATGCGATTGGTTGTTCGTCTCTGTGTGCCCTGCGATTGGCTGGCAACCAGTTCAGGGCATCCTCCGCCTGCTGCCCAATGACCGCTGGGATAGGCTCCAGCATACCCGAGACCCCCGTGGGGATAAAGCAGTACACAAAATGGATGGATGGCTGGATGTTTCCCTCTTGTCTCATACTTTTATTTTTCCCCAAACATTTTCAGTGTAAAACAAAAGTAAAGGATTTTGCCTAAAAATACTTTTGATGCTGAAAAAAAGACATTTTTATTCTAATGAATTATTCACCTGGTTCTACTGCCGTGGAGACATTCCTGCAGTAAAATCCAGCACCAGGATAAAGACAAATATCCACTCTCCTCTTCCACTTCCAAAACATGAAAAGGTGATTCAACTGTCTGAGAGAAACACAGTCGTATTATTCTGGTCAGTTCAGCAGAAAATCATTGTTCATCAATTTTATAGGATGCGCCACTCCCATAACCAGAATGGTCAGTTTCATGACTTAACACATCATGTTTTTGACGGTAAGTATTATTCAGAATGATTATGCTACACATCAGGCACATGGACAGATTAGACACCAAGACCCTGCCATTTGAATGTGCGTAGACTTTGATATTCACAGAAGCTTCCCTTCACGTCTTTGATAAATAGATTTAACGGTAATTATTAATTTTAATTGAGGGTGTCCTATTTTGGGGGGAGGGGGAGGGACACCTACCCCCAAAATGTCTGTGCAATGCCTGCTTCAAATAATGTTTTAACAGCAGAAAACAGATGCCAAAGTTCTGGTTGCATGTTGAAACAGGTATAATAGCACACCCCAGGTATTGACTGTAGGATTCAAGACACCATGCCAAATTATCACATTTCATTGGAAGTGCACTTTCATTTTAGTCCCACGTAAACCAAACCCATTCATTAACACACACACTTAAATATCACCAAGACAGCTGTTGTTGTTTGCAGTTCGAGTAATGTCAGACAGGTCTGTACACTTAGATGTACTTCTGGTTTGGACTTGTGCATGATCCCCAGTAGGAAAGTTCTCATCTAAATGCGCATCTGCAATGTTAGTTTTATATCTGAAATCTAGCACCTAATCCAGGAGTTTTCTCACTTTCCACATTCCATGTCTTGTCAATGTTTTGTATGTCAGTGAAGAGGACTTCAAACAACGATTAGCAAAAATAAGTAACACGTCACTTGAGAAACTTCTACATGATTAAAACTTACCGGTGTATCGAAGTCATCCTTCTAGTCGGCAATGCCAGCGGAAACTGCACGCGGGCTTTAGCTGTATAGAAAACAATGCAAGGTAGAGTAAAGTTAACGAAATTAATACATGTTTGATCCCAAATATATGTATTCTACCGTGGTTTCAAAAACACAATTAATCCTTACATCTGCTGTTGAGCAGCAGTCGACGGAGTTAGACGGAGTTATTTCTTGACACCTCCCGCGCCCAATAAACTGGACCCGCAGTTGCATTAAGGTCACTTACATGTTTGTGAATGACCTTTCTTATTGACAGTGTTTACCGTTGACATTGTAAACTGGTATACTGTGTACACGAAGCCGGGTAAAATGAAGAGACAGCTCGTACATTATAAATGCCAATGTCGTACGGTCATTTTTACTGTCTACAGCAGAGCACTTACTAGTAGCCGTCGTTAAATGTCATTCGTTAAATGGTTTTCCTCCATCTCAAATGTCTTGCCTGAGTCGAGTGAGCTCCTAAAAAAGTGTGGTGAAGTGTCGTTCGCTTCTCTAGAAGGAAGCGCTTTCACTCTGCGTCCGCAACAGCTGCTTCAAAATAAAACTGACCGTATAATCCTCTTCTGTAGTACGTAGTCATAAAATATATTCTTATTCTCCAACGTTCACAACACGTTAGGGCAGACACGCACACACGCGCGCGCGCCCACAAACAAATAGGGAATACTACTGACTTCAGAAAGGTAAATACCGTATTGGCCCGAATAAAGGACGACCCTGATAACAAGACGACCCCCACTTTTTCAAGATTCAAGTTTGAAAAAATACTTTTTGAACACCAAATTTAATTTTCACACAGAAAATTACAGAACATCTGAAACAAATGATTATGACTATATATTCGAGAGAGAAAAAGCATGTTATTTTGCCTCATTCAAATCATGCAAAAACTGTCTAATCACATCTTAATATCTGAACATTTAAATATGTAAACTTAAGTGCAATCACATTTGTAAAGGAATGGCTTCTGGTTTTAGAAATGTGAATAAACCAATCTACTGTGATAAAACAACAAAATTGCAATAACTGCATTAATAACCATCAAAGTGAAGTCTAACTAACTGTAGTCTTGAAACAAATCTGAATAAGGAAAAATGTTGCAATAAAATAATGCAAACTGTTACCGCTATTGTTGGGGAGCCTGAGGACTCAGATGGTTATGCTCTTTTCGCCCCCTGGTATCAGTCAGAACACAGGAGGAAAGACATCGTTCAGTTTTGATTGCTTTACTGAATTATTGGCAAAAAAGTAACAGGCACTGTGGCTCATAGGGGCATGCAGGCAAACTGGCAAAAGGGTATAGTCAAAGTCAAAATCAAAGTAATTAGTTGTCAATTTCTTCACGTTAAGACACACAAAGAGATCGAAATTACGTTTCCCACCATCCCATGGTGACTAGACACATCACACAATACATACAAGCAAATAGCACAAAGAGTAAAAATAAGAAGGCACAAACAACGAATAGATAAAAGCGATGAATAATAAACAAATAACCTTAATAAATAACTAATAAATAAATAAATAGATAAATAAGAGGAGAAAAATGGAGCAAGCGTGCACACAGCAGACAGCCAGAATATAGCACAAAAGTACAGGACATTATGCAGCCGAGAGTGGAAGGGGGAAAGAGTTAAGGATCCTGACAGCCTGTAGTATGAAGCTGTTGGTGAGTCTGGTGGTGCGGGAGCTTCTGTACCTCTTCCCAGAGAGCAGAAGATCAAACAAAGAGTGAGCAGGGTGACTTGCATCACACACAATCACGGTCGCCTTGAGGGTGAGATGGGAGGCGTAAATGTCCTTCAGGGAGGGGAGTGAAGCACCAATGATCTTACTAGCTGTGTTCACTATGCGCTGCAGGGCCTTCGTGTTGTATTCAGTGCAGCTACCACCCCACACAGCGATACAACTGGAGAGGATGCTCTCAATAGTGCCACGGTAGAATGTGGTCATGATGGCAGGAGGAGCACTTGCTCGCCTGACTTTCTGCAGAAAGTACAGGCGGCTCTGAGGTTTCTTCGGCAGCGACGCAGTATTGGTGGTCCAGGAGAGGTCCTCACTGATGTGCACCCCCAGGAATCTGGTGCTGCTCACTCTCTCCACCACAGCACAGTCGATGGTCAGCGGCGCAGGTGTTGGGTGTGACCCTTCCGGAAGTCAACAACAATCTCTTTGGTCTTGCTGACGTTCAGCAGGAGGTTCTTGTCCCTGCACCACGTGGCCAGAAGGTCGACCTCCTACCTGTATTGAGTCTAGTCGCCCCCAGTGATGAGACCCACCAGAGTCGTGTCGTCAGCATATTTCAGCACGCGGTTGCTGCTGTAGGTTGCAGTGCAGTCATGCGTCAGCAGGATGAAGAGCAGCGGACTGAGCATGCAGCCTTGGGGGGGCCCCGTGCTCAGCGTGATGCTGTCGGAGATATTGTTGCCAACACGTACTACCTGAGGCCTCTGACAAAGGAAGTCCAGTAGCCAGTTGCAAAGGTAGGTACTGAGGCCCAGCTTGTGGAGTTTGCAAATGAGACGCTGTGGAACAATGGTGTTGAATGCAGAACTGAAGTCCAAACAGCAATCTCACATACGAGTCTCTTTTCTCCAGGTGGGTGAGGGCAGAGTGGAGGGCAGAGCAGATGGCATCCTCAGAGGACCGTTTGGCTCGGTACGCAAACTGGAAGGGGTCTATGGTGGTGGTGGGGGGGGGGGGGGAGAACGGATCTGACGTGCACCATTACAAGCCGCTCAAAGCACTTTATGATGATGGGTGTCAGTGCCACGGGGAGGTAGTCATTGAAGCAGGAAGGAGCAGGTTTTTTCGGCACAGGTATGAAGGTGGCAGCCTTTTAAAATGATGGGACAATGGGAAATGTTAAAAAAGTCCGTGAAGACATTCATCAGCTCCTCAGCGCAGTCCTTCAGCGCTCGACCCGGGATGTTGTCTGGGCCCGCCGCCTTACGGGTGTTGATAGCAGCAAGCGTCCTCCTCACGCTAACGGCAGAGAAACACAGGGACTGCTCGTTCGGGTGTGTGTGGTGTGTGTGTGTGTGTGTGTGTATGGTTCTGCAACAGACAGAAATATAAGGTCAGAGTCAAAGTCAGCTTTATTGTCAATCACTTCACATGCCAAGACACGCAAAGAGATCGAAATTGCATTACCCACTATCCCACGGTGACAAGACATACACAAAAACATCCAAAACAACACAAAAAGTAAAATTAAGAAGGAACATACAACTAATAAACAAGAGCGACAAATAAACATAAATAAATAAACAAATAGGAGCAAAAACGGAGCAAGTGTGCATACAGCAGACAGAATATAGAACGAAAGTAATGCAAGGCAGCCAACGCGGCCCAAAAGGTCAGGACGTGACGCAGCCGAGGGCGGAGGGCGGAGAGAGTTCAGGATCCTAACAGCCTGGAGTATGTACTACTATGTACTACCAGTACTACTCCGAGTCGCTCCCGGATGACCGAGCTTCTCAGCTTATCTCTAAGGAAGAGCCCAGACACCCTGCGGAGGAAACTCATTTCGGCCGCTTCTATCCTGGATCTCGTTCTTTCGGTCACAACCCATAGCTCGTGACCATAGGTGAGGGTAGGATCGTACATCGACCAGTAAATTGAGAGCTTTGCCTTTTGGCTCAGCTTTCTCTTCACCACGACGGACCGGTGCAGAGTCCGCATTATCGCTGACGCTGCACCAATCTGCCTGTCGATCTTGCGCTCTATCGTGCCCTCACTCTTGAACAAGACCCCAAGATACTTGAACTCCTCCACTTGGGGCAGGATCTTAACGCCGATCCGGAAAGGGCATTCCACTCTTTTCTGATCGAGGACCATGGCCTCAGATTTGGAGGTGCTGACCCTCACACCGACCGCTTCCCACTCGGCTGTGAACCGCCCCACTGAGAGCTGGAGATCACGGCTTGAAAAAGCCAACAGCAACACGTCGTCTACAAAAAGCAGAGACGCAATGCTGAGGTCCCCAAACTGGACACCCTCAACGCCTCGGCTGCGCCTAGAAATTTTGTCCATAAAAGTTATGGACAGAATCGGTGACAAAGGGCAGCCTCACTGGGAACGAGTCCGACTTACTGTCGGGAATGCAGCCCAAACTTGGGCATCGGAGATACAGGGACCGAATCGCCCTGAACACTTGGCTTGGCACCCCGTACTCCAGAAGCACCCTCCACAGAACTTCTCGAGGGACATGGTTGAACGCCTTCTTTAAGTCCATAAAACATGTGGACTGGTTGAGCGAACTCCCATGCCCCCTCAAGGATCCTGCCGAGGGTGTAGAGCTGGTCCACTGTTCCACGGCTAGGACGAAAGCCACACTGCTCCTCCTGAATCCGAGGTTCGACCTCCCCATGGACCCTCCTCTCCAGCACCCCTAAATAGACCTTACCAGGGAGGCTGACGAGTGTGATTCCCCAATAGTTGGAACACACCCTCCGGTCCACCCTTCTTAAAGAGGGGAACCACCACCCCAGTCTGCTAACCCAGAGGCACCGTCCCCGATGTCCACGGAATGCTGTACAGGTGTGTCAGCCATGACAGCCCCAAAACATCCACACCCTTTAAAAAGTCGAGACGGATTACATCCACGCCCAGGGCCTTGCCCCCGAGGAGTTTTTTAACTACCTCAGTGACTTCGACCCCAGAGATTGGAGAGTCCACCTCAGTCTCCAGACCCTGCTTCCCTAATGGAAGGCGTGTTGGTGGAATTGAGGAGGTCTTTGAAGTACTCTCCCCACTGACTCACGACGTCTCGAGTCGAGGTCAGCAGCATGCCATCTCCACTGTAAACAGTGTTGACGGTGCACTGCTTCCCCCTCCTGAGACGCCGGATGGTGGACCAGAATTTCCTCGAAGCCGTCCTAAAGTTGTTTTCCATGGCCTCGCCACACTCCTCCCACGCCCGGGTTTTAGCATCAGCAACCCCTGAAACCGCGTTCCGCTTGGCCATCCGGTACCTGTCAGCTGCCCCTGGAGTCCCACAGGCCAAAACGGCCCGTTACAACTCCTTCTTCAGCTTGACGGCATCACTTACCGCCGGTGTCCACCAGCGGGTTCGGGATTGCCGCCACGACAGGCACCAACCACCTTGCAACCACAGCTTGGACTCAATGTCCACCGCCTCCTCCGGAACGTGTGAAATGCTCTGTCAGAGGGGGGAGGTGAAGCTCTTCCTGACAAGGGATTCTGACAGACGTTCCCAGCAGACCCTCACAATACGTTTGGGCCTGCCAGGTTGGACCGGCATCTTCCCCCACCATCGGAGCCAACCCACCATCAGTTGACAGCTCCGCCCCTCTCAAAGTCAAAGTCCGCTTTATTGTCAATTTCTCCACATGCCAGGCACACAAAGAGATCGAAATTACGTTCCCCACCGTCCCACGGTGACTAGACAGTACACAACACTCGTAGCACAAAGAGTAAAAACGAACAGATAAGAGCAACGAAGAAGTAATAAGTGCCCGGTCCGCTCGACAGCACGCCAGCCGCTCCAGTAGCACAGCAGAGTCCGGTGTCCAGCGACCGGACAGTCGCCAGAAGAATGGAAGGCACGGCCGGGCGAGTTGGGCACGCCGCTAGCCTGGCCCGGACGCCTCCGTGCTTCCCCCTCTTCTGCCTCCTCGCACACCGCTTCCGACGCTGCTGGTCCGGGGAAGGAGTAGCAGACGAGTCCAGCGATGATGCAGGCATTGTAGTCCCAGTGACTTTAATGTCCCCGCATCAAAGTCCGAAACGCCGCAAAACTCGCTTTCGCCGACGTCGAGCAGAACCTGCCTGCCGTACTCGTAGCGCTACGTGGTGCGATCAGACAAACACATAAAACTGTCTGACAAACACTCATTAAATGAACAAAAACACCGATCGGCAGGGACGGAGAGAGGCCGCTGCGTGTGCACGCGCCGCCATCTTGCCATCATTCACCAGAGTGTCCAAAACATGCGGCCGACAAGTCAATCATCGAACTGCGGCCTAGGGTGTCCTGGTGCCAAGTGCACATGTAATATTATCTGAAAGAGGCACCGTATCATCAGCTATACCGGTCAGGGTGGAGCGATTGGATTTGTCTACTACCTCAGTGAAAAGTGTGTTCACATGTACTGTAGCACTATTCAAACTGTGACGCTTTAGTCTACACAAGGAGCTATGTGCATGCTGGAAGTCTAGCCTAGCGCGAGTTAACTTTAACTTAACTGACTCCAAACCCATCCTGACAGGTGGTCTAATCACCTGTGCCCCGGCCTGCTCTAAAGTGACCTGTCCTGACTGGCTCAAACAGTAATCTATATTCCTAGAAAGAGTGAAGGCGCCTTCACGGTTAGGATGAAGGCCGTCCTTCCTCAGCAGGTCGGGGCGGCCCCAGAAAGAGGACCAGTTATCTATAAAATACAGTCCTTGCTTTTTACTGAACCCAGCCATCCATCGATTAAGGGAGACTAATCTACTAAACCTCTCATCAGAGCCTCTCCCAGGCAGGGGGCCAGAGACAAATACTCGATGCCGACTCATCTTTCTGGCAAGAAAGTCCTCGCTATGTTTTTCTTTGTGATCTCAGATTACCTCATCCTAACATCACTGGCGCCGACGTGTATCACTATGTCCGAGTAGCTAGTGTTGTTGGAACTAGGCTGTTGACTAGTCCTATTGCGAGTCAGCTCCTTAAGATTAGCTTCTATGTCGGGTGCTCTGCTCCCAGGAATACACATTACCGTGGCTGGATTTTTAAGCGTGATATTTCGGGTGATGGAGTCACAGTACAGGTGCGAGGGCCAATAGACCGAGAGGACTTTGGAGGGCTATGCGTCTTACCTGGCTCATCGCGATTAGCAAGCCGCTTGAGGCTAATGGTAACGGGGCTAGCGAGCTGACTACAGTCCGCGACAGTGTCCGCCACATCTACTGTTATCGCACTATTCTGCTCTAACTGGCGGACACGTCCCTCTAGCAGGGACAACGTCTCTAACAGAAGGGTGCAGTTGGTGCACGAAGCCGTACAAACCTCTTGATCCGCAGCCATACTTACGTGTCCGATGTTCGACGGTAGACAAACGGCCACCAAACAATAGCAACCCGGAAGGCTAGCTCGATTTAACGATTTAAATGATCAGCTTATCAGCAAGATTTGAAAATGCCTGAAAACGATCCTGATGATTTGAAGCAGATGTGCTGCAGTCAAAACGTCCAAACGCAGTCCGACCACAACCTCTCTTTCATCTATTCCCTGCCTTTGGCCGCCGCCCAGCTTACACTGCACCCGACCCATTTGCCCCCTCCCACAGGTGGTGAGCCACCAGACGCTCGCCTTTAAGCCCCACCTCCAGACCTGGCTCCAGAGGGGCCCGGTTACCTGCGTCCGGGCGAGGGAAATCGAACTCCATTTATGTTTTTCTTCATAAGGGTGTTGTGTGAGCCGTGCTTTGTCCGGCCCCTCAGTTAGGACCCTTTTGCCATGGATGACCCTACCAAGGGCATGAAGCCCCGGACAACACGGCTCCTAAGATCATTGGGGCGTGCAAACCCCTCCACCACGTTAAGGTGACGACTTATGGAGGGGGCGTAACGGTTACGCTATACTAAATAACCATAAATGGAATGCTCTCTGCAACACACCGAACATGTCATCGATCGAGACAACAAAATACATTTGCTGGCGACCGTTAGTCGCCGTGGCGCTGCGTAACGGCTACTCGTACGATGCGAGGAAATCTTAAAGGAGCACGCCGAAACTATCAATCAAACGGCGCACACACGAAACAAACCGCGATCAGACAAACGGCACAACAGAAGACAGTGGTAACAATGAAACAGTAGACAGGAGTAACCATGAAACAGTAGACAGTAGTAACAATGAAATGTATATACTCACTTTGTGTCAAAGACGCACATGATCACAGCAACACACTCAGTCGATACCAGCAACTTTTATCTTACCGATGCGCACAAGCTCCAACAACCGCGATAAGCTGAGGTAACTCACGCGAGACGTAAGGCGCGATGACGTAACTGTCCAAAAATCTATAATGTCTAGACCACAAATATATATGTATATTCGGACCAATACGGTAATACATAAATACCTTCATGTTTTACTGACGTGGCGATCAATCGGGATGAGGGATGTGAGACGGACGACCACCCTCGATGACACTGCCAGGACAATGGGGTTGATCTTGAACGACGTCACGTTCGCTTATAAATATTCAGCAGATACGAAAGGTCGGACAACTGGAATGCCGACAACTGCTGCACGCATCATTTTGGAGGAGGTTGACGTCCCATGAGCGAAATTCCAACACGGTTTCAGTGCCAAGCATAGTATGGAACAAGTCAAACGTTGGCTGACATGCAGAGGCCTCAAAGTCAGCGGGAAGAAAGCCGTTTTGGTCGAAAAGTAAGTGTTGCGGCGACCTGGGAGGTGCGCACCTGTTTGTGGGTGCATGTGACCACAAGGGGTCATTGCAGGTGTACGACGTGAACCTGCAGCATGCAGTGGAGCTCTTCAGAGCGGCTCAACAGCTGAGCGCAATCTATCCTGATTGGGAGCACGCACACACCAGGGTTCATAAGCAGCAAACGGCACAATCCTCTTGTCCAGTGAGCAGCAAAAGCAAACAACACAATCCGTTCGATCAGCGAGCAACACAGCAGTAGCAGCGAACCGCACTGAGCTCCACGGAGAAAGGAAAAAAAAAAAACATGGGAAGAGGAGACCAAAGGGACTACCAGTGAGCTCACAGTTCTCAACTGGACCCATTTAGTTCACCATTTAGAGCACTTGTAGTCGGTCTGGAGAATGTGTTGTCTTTATGACAAGCATTAAGTTGTATATTGACTTTTGTTTGGAAAGGACAACTTTATGTTCAAGACCTTTTCTTTCTTTCCTTCAGTAAAGAGAACTGAACTTTATCTACATTGTTTATTGGTTTATGTGTTAAAAAACATTAAGCTGCATTGCTTTATTTGGAAGAAAATTGTACCTTTTCTTTAAACTCATCCATTTTTTTGTATGTGTTTTAAAGGTTTTTCACCTTGATTGTTTCGTTCAATAAAAAACCTGAGCAAAGAGTGAAAGCCCAGTCTGGTCAAGTCCTTTTCAAGTGTGGAAACCCATGACGTTAAAGTACTGTTTCGTGTTGCGCAGAATGTCCAATGTTGAGGCAGGACAACAAAGATGTGGAGTATAGGGTTGGTTATTTATTGGCAAGATATTGGGTTGTGTAATGGCGGCCAGTACACATGGCACGACAGCAGATGAAACAACAGCTTCTGTCTCCAGGTCAGCTTGTTTTATACTGTCCGGAAAGTTGGGAACTTGTACATGACCATTTCGTACCTGAGTGTGGGGGGCGTCACCCCCCTGTGTGTATTCATCCAGTTATGTGTGTTGTATCCATGTTCTGATTGAGCAGTTCTGTTTACATAAAATAATAAAATAATTGTACATATATGAGCATCACATTGTACAGAGATTGTCTCCCCTAATAGAACATGTACACATTGCTGTTGCTCTCTCTTCAGTACACTTGCCAGTAAGCTTTATTTTGCGATAGCTCTCACTCCCGTGAGGTCTTGCTAGGTAACCTCTTGTTGCTGACTTTCCTGAAAATTAATTGACAAGCATAGTGTGGAACAACTTAAACATTGGCTGACATGCAGAGACCTTAAAGTCAGCTGAGAGAAAGCCGTTTTAGTCAACAGGTAAGCTTTATTGCGTGATAGCTCTCTTCTCAGGTGAGGTCCTGCAAGCTAACCTCCTGTTGCTAACTTTCATGAGAATTAATCAACAAGCATAGTGTGGAACAACTTAAACGTTGGCTGATATGCAGAGACCTTAAAGTCAGCTGAAACAAAGCCGTTTTAGTCGATGGGTAAACCTTATTGTGTGATAGCTCACTCAGGTGAGGTCCTGCAAGCTAACATCGTGTTGCTAACTTTTGTGAAAATTGAATATTTGGAAGTCAAAACTTGTTTATTATTATGCTATCAGTATTATTAGATAATATTTGGAAGGGTAATGACAGTGTTGTGATAATGACACAGCTAATGCAAGCTGATCCATCCACTCTGTTTGCACAGATGCCAGCATGCAGTCACGCCCGGACTGACCATAGGGAGAACCGGGAAAGCGCCGGCCTAGGATTGGCCTGCTGGTCTGCGTCACAGTTTTTTGTTTTTTTTTGTTTTGTTTGATTTTTAAGTCTGCCGGTGCGGTGGCGCGCTTATCAGAGAGACACCCCAGGCTACTTAGGCCACTCAGGCCAGGAGCAGGTGAAGAGGGAAAGATGATTGGTGTATATCAATCAATACCTGCCTCCACAGTCCGTATAAACCACACAGAGCGCGTGTGGAAGAAGGGGTGTGTTATGTATGCTGTGGTGTGTCTAGCTAGCGAGCGGTGCAAGTGAGGATAATGGATTTCAAACGTGGTAAAAAGAAGAGGAAAGACGGTGCACAGAGGGACAAAAAAAAAAGGTGCTGGAGGAGGATGCGGCCAAATGCACAAAAGTTACGGATTCGTTCAGTCCCCCGCCACAGTGCCATGAAAAACTGTGTATGCCTGCGCGTGTATGCATGCCAGTTTGCATGTGTTGTGTGCATATGTGCCGCTGCCATGTAATAGGGCTGTCCCTCGGTTGATTTATTGTTAGATTTAGTTCTAGTTGATTTTGTAAGTTGAAGAGTCATTTGTAATTCTTTCTTACATGCACATTCCTCTAAACTTTGTAACTGGCCCTGGCTTAATATCAAATTATGCAGTGGGCAAAAAACACTTTCCAGGAGCAAGATGACGTTGATGATGATGATGTTGAAGTCCAGATTGCCCTATCAGAGAAACGCACGCGGAAAAAGAAAACCATGCCAGGTGAAATGTCACAGGAAGAATCTGTTTTGGATGTTGAGAGGAACTACAACATCAAAGTGCATAATGTAATCCTCGACACATCACAGAGCATCCACTGTCGTTATGCAGCTTCTGTAGTACTCTGCTCAGATTTTGCCTGCATGGACCCAAGAAACTTTCCTCACATCAGAGATAAGGGCTTCCAAAAACAGCTCTGGGAGAGCTTCGCAAATGCCTGGCCATATTTGATGAGCGTGCCACAATTCCAACCTTATAGGTAGAACTGACTGGCCTTGCTAATCAGTGGGAGACACTGAAGATGGCACATTTACTTGGCTATAAAGTCAGGACAGTCATCGAACTTTCAGAAGAGGTTGTGCACACTGAGGATCCTGAGGAGGGCCTAGAGTTGGAGAACACTCACTACTCCTCTTGTAATGACTATCCCATATGCTGCTATCACGTCCTGTCTGCTAACCAGTTCAGGGTGTCCCCCACCTACTGCTCGATGACTGCTGGGATAGGCTCCAGCATGCCCGCGACCCCCGTGGGGACAAGCGGTACAGATAATGGATGGATGTTTTAAACACAGCAATGACTCACATTTTTTAACAGTTGGATACGACTGTAACAAGCAGCATGGTCGTGCACTGGTTAGCATGTCCGCCTCACAGTTCAGAGGCGGCTTCGATTCCACCTCCGGCCCTCCCTGTGTGGAGTTTGTATGTTCTCCCCATGCCGGCGTGGGTTTTCTCCGGGCACTCCGGTTTACTCCCACAACCCCAGTTGCTTGGTATACCGATTGAGCAGTCCAAAATGTCCACAGGTGTGAGAGCGAGTGTGGATGGTTGTTCGTCTTTGTGTGCCCTGCGATTGGCTGGCAACCAGTTCAGGGTGTACCCCGATGACTGCTGGGATAGGCTACAGCATGCCCGTGACCCCCGTGAGGACAAACATTACAGAAAATGGATGGATGGATAACAGTAACAGTTTAATATGCTTCCTAATATGAATACAGCATACAATTGGAAGTTTGCATAACAATTGATCAGTTTGTGCACTCGACTTGTCCAAGTGGAATATCCATCCATCCATCCATTTTCTGAACCGCTTTGTCCCCACGGGGGTCGCGGGCGTGCTGGAGCCTATCCCAGCCATCATCGGGCAGTAGGCGGGGGACACCCTGAACCGGTTGCCAGCCAATCGCAGGGCACACAGAGACGAACAACCATCCGCACTCGCACTCATACCTAGGGACAATTTTTAGAGTGTTCAATCGGCCTACCAAGCATGTTTTTGGGATGTGGGAGGAAACCGGAGTGCCCGCGCGGGCACGGGGAGAACATGCAAATTCCACACAGGGAGGGCCGGAGGTGGAATCGAACCCGCACCCTCCTAACTGTGAGACAGACGTGCTACCCAGTGTGCCACCGAGGCGCCTCCAAGTGGAACATTTTACAGCCAAAAAAAACCAACCATTTTGATTGAAATCAAAATGCCCCAAAGTTTGAAGGCAATATGATCGCGGGTGTTTTGCAGCGTATTAAATGTGATTTTGAGCAGAGGGGCCTAAACCCGTTCACCAAAAACTTCGTCCCCATTTCCGCTCATGCAGTTTTGCTGTCTGAACTTTATTTTGAAGCTTATAAACGGAAGCTGCTTGCGTCATGCAGGCTGGGGACACGCAGTTTGACAGTAGCACGACAAGCGGATCCCGAGATCCAGTCGTTCAAGTTTGCACAATCGAGTCAGTCCCTGTGAGCAACGTCCCCTAAACAGTATGGCGTCAGAAGAGCTCGCAAAGAAGCTACAGTCACGACTGGCCGCGTCGGAAGAGATCGAGCAGAGGCCGGAGCCGGAGGAGACCATCGTTACGGACAAACAGCAGGAGACCGAGGCAGCTTGTGGCGGCACTTCGTCCGAGCTGTCTGCTAAACTAAACCGACGACTGGACATTAACGAGGGCAACGCTCCCTCCCGGGCTAGCCGCGTCTTCAACCCCTACACGGAATTCAAGGAGTTCTCCCGAAAGCAGATTAAGGAGATGGAGGTGATGTTTAAACGGTAAGAAGGAAACTGATTTAAGTACTGGCCTATAGTCCTATAGTAGACAGTTGCCCACGAGCACGCCGAAGTGTCGCCCTGTCATGCAGATTGAAACGAATGAGCCGTGGAAGCTCGTGATGGGATTATGATGAAGACGCTGACGCGCAGTTCCCAGGTGAAAACACTTGGTTGTTTTGATCAAGTTGATTAATTACTCATTTGCTAGATGCAGGCCTATACGCACGTGTAGCAAACATGAAGCCTTCTCTTCCAGTACGTACTGTATGGTTTGGCCAATTGTGTCGCAGTTATTCCACTGATAGTTTTTTCTTTTGTGGTACATTTTTGTTGGGGGTCAAAGTAAAAGTGCCAGCTGGAAAATGACAAAAAGAATTACATGACAAGAAATACCAAGTTACAGAATTAACGAGGCTATTACGTCACACTCTGGCTAACCAGTAGGGGGTTGAGCACTTAAAAGTAATTGAGTTAAATTACAGTGTGGAGATGGGAAACAGTTTAAACAAAGCATTTGACGTTTAAACACCCAACACGTCTGTCTTTGAGTCATTTCCCATTTTTACTCTAAATGGTCAACTTCTTAAGCGGAAGTGTGTTACCCTAAGAAGACAAGTGAATAATTATTTAAAAAAAACTTTCCTGATCACATGAATGGCTCATACTTGTGGTTTAGTCTTGGTTCACTGTGTTTTGTGGTTGTGGATAAGCGTTTTTGTGTTTTTAATATAGACAGACATTTGAATGTGAAATTGTGTTATTAAAATCAAGAGATGACAAGCCCGTCTCTCTGTCTCTCTCTGTCTCTCTCTGTGGGATTTTGTGCGGATTGAACAAGGGGATGTTCATGCACAGCTCATTTTGTGCACCAGTAAAAACATTGATGTCTTGAATTTTAAAAGAAAATTACCTCATTTTTCACCAAAGTGGGGCTCGGTGAATGCGCATATGGTGGGGTTCTGTACCCCCAACAAGGTTAAGAACCACTGGTCTACAGTGTACTTATCTAAACCATGTCGTACGTATGTTTTTTTTCATTTTTTTTTTCAGGCTTTTAGCATCCTCTTTTGGTGGAAAGTTGACACTGCACTGAAGGCAGTGAGTTTTTCACAACTGACTTGTCATGACTTTTCACGTGATCACGTCGCATTTTTCTGCACTCTCAGAGAGGTTACCCCGAGCCTCTTAAAAACGTATTTTCTGCATCTATTTTTAGATATGACCTCATTTGTAATTTGATGATTTTTATCCAGTATTTTTTCTCATGCATCGCGGGATGACTCAAACTTGACCGCCCCAAAAGTGTTGTAAGCTGGGCACAACACTTAATACTGTCACGACTCGTCCCCCAGTTTTATTGTGTGTACATTTTGTCATAGTTTCTGTCCGCGTGTCTGTGTGCTCACCCCTCCCCTCCTGTGTGCCCAGGATTAGTGTGATCACCCTCACCTGCCTCTCGTTACCTGTCTCATATTTAAGTCCTGTCTGCCCCTCACTCCCCTGTTGGATCGTTCTCGTTTCTTGGTTCTGTTTCGGTTAACCAGTCTGTCGGTCGGTCCGTTAAGTTATGTTAATTTGCCGGTTTTGTTGGTCTGTTCCCCTCATCCTCCCTTCCAACTAAATTTTCCCTCAATAAACCCTGGTCCAAGCTGCACTTGATTGCTCCATTCCGATCCTGACTAATACGACCTATACTACATCATTCTGAGATGGTGAAGGGAATGCAAACAAAGTTTTATAGAATTTGTACATGGCGGAAAAAATTAGACACTACGGTAAATATTGAGTAAAGGCTCTATGAATATTTGAGCTCTATTGACATAGACTGACTGCTAGAAATGGTTGTATTTTGGTTCCTTTTTCTAAACAATTGACAGCCCCCAAATTTCAACATGTCTTGTGCAGCAAATAGTTCAAACACTGTTGGTATTTGAACTAACCCCCGAAAAAGGTACCACATTTTTTGGGAGGTACCATTGTGGTTGAGTTGCGAGCTACACGACTGACGTGACTAATAGAATGTCTATGGGGAGTGATTTGTATCAACATTATTCACACAAGTACATCCACGATTTTCACGTTTCTCAGATTCATAAATATATGTGTGATGTCCGCATGTTTTTGTTAGGTTTTTTTTCTTTTTATTGTGGTTGATCAATTGTAAATATTCCATTCTGCATGTGAATTGTCACATTGCAAAACATGGATAAGTATCCGATCTCTGACGACGTGTGATGATGGATTTTGAAAGAAAATTTTGATTGAACTTAAGCAACAAAAATATTAGATACAGGTCGCATATGCAGAAAAAAAAAATCTGAATTGAGCTGCACTGCGAACATAGCCGCAGACTTAATGTAAATGAATGAAAAGTTATTAATCGGCCAGCCTCAATGTTTATGTTGGATTTAGTCCACAATTAGGGAAGCGCGCGATCCGTGCCTCACGACAAAAGCCAGAGCCCATCATCTGTTATCAAATTTACTCACTGCGTGTTCGTTTTCTTTTTCAGTTTTAGGAAAAGACTAAGACACAGAAACAAAATTAGACTTACACAGGTTGGTTGAGTTCAATCACAATTGTTGTTAAGAAACCTCTGTTTATGGGCGATTCGATGTGTCTAGGGGCTGTTGTTTTCCTTTTCGTCTTTCGGCCTTGGCGATCATCTTTGGCCAGATTCTTGGCTGTCTCCCTCTGGCACCTGCTGGTTTTATCTCCAAGTGACCTTCCTATAAACATTCTCCTCCATTCTTGCACATGCACCCACTTCACCCACTTTTGCCCCTTGTCCCGTCATCATCCTTCCAATTTTGTCATTTTGTACGGACTTATGTGAAGTTGTGTGTGTGACACAATCAATTCGTTAATGTTCCCTGACTTTGGAAAGTTCTTACCACTTACCATGCATTTGTTTTTTGTTCTTTTGACACTCTATTTACTTGCTGTCCAGAACCTTCAGTAGTAATCCAAGGCTGGCGTCTAGCATGAGGCAAAATATGACATCAAGCATTAATCAAAACACAAGATATAATCAAGTACAGAACATTCTTAGCAACCTCTGGGACTGCGGTTTTTGCCAGGCAAATTGAGACTTGCGCCAGACACCTTGAGCAGTGTCCGTGATTTAGAATAACATCAAGCATGCATTAAATAGTTCCTTAAGGGCTATTGTGCTATTCAGTCAATATATCAAAAAACATTTATTTCAAAGTAAACAGAAATACATAACAGATCACGAAGTTATAAAAACCTATGCCATTACCATATATATGTAAAAATGTCTCATTATGTATTCTCTATTGATTTGGTGTATAGGTATAATTATATGCTTAAAATGTTTCTTTTATTGCTTTAATATGTGAATATAGTTGTCTGCTTATGTACTTTATTCAATGAGGTTTGAGCATATCTGTTTTTGTCGCTAGGCAGGACTTTTTGTATTTCAACCCCATTCCTTCATTTACTATAGAATTCAAAACTGAACTCCTTTGCTTCTTGTACCTTCTGCAATCAGAAGAGTAGGAAAGGGGTAAAAGAGGTGTGACAGAAGTTGAGTGTTTTTACATGTGCAAACACCTGTAATGCTTCACTGGTACGGTGTAATTATTAATTGCGGACAGTACTATTGATTGGTGTGCTATTGTATGCTTTGGAATGCTTCGCTAGTCATATACCAACATGAACCACTTGATGAAAACGTAAGCAATAGACAATGGGAAGAGTATTTATAATATATAATATATAATAATATAATATATATTTATGCTCATAATTCTGAGCATGTTTTGGATTCCACATTTTTCTATGTAAATAATATGGTCTATAGTGATAAAAACATTCAATTGTAAGTGCTGTTCAAGGTTAAAATAATGTCAGTAACCTTTGAACAGTCACATGGCAGTACAATAAAAAAAAAAACTTGGTCTGATAAAATGGGATATTGTTTGTACTGAGAAAATTCCTTTGCCTCTAAATTAAGCTTTGGTGATGAAACATTGTTGCAAATGAGCAAGAAAACTCCACATTGATCAGTTTGTTAGAACACTTCATGAGTGATGCAAACAATCAGCTCTCAGATACACATAGTGTATGTAGGTGTGGAGTTCAACCGTTCGGCATTTTAAATGAAAGTTCAGTTTTGGTTCTAAAAATGCATGAAAAATGTTCTAAGAAGAACCTGAACTTGTCACTTGTCACACCTGTCTAATTGATCTTAAATGTACAAAATGTAGTGACAAAATGCTTTGCATTATCACATTCATCGACACAACATTTTGAGGTTATTTTAGAAATGGGGTTAGTGAGATGAAAATTTGATTTTGGGATTAAACATTCTGAGTTTAAACCCCAATGTACTGGTGCTAATTTGCTTTGCCCTCAAGCTTTACGCTGGTGGTTCGACAAATGATGACTGTTCTTCAGAAGACTGGTTTGATTGTTTTGTTTCTACTGAATTGCTCTTGCGTTCATAATGTGGACCAGGGAGTTCTTCATGTTGTAATGGAGTAGGCATAGTTTTCCCACTGCATACAATTTAGTTTTACAACTTTAAGGTAAGTTACTTTTGTCTTGAATGCATTTAGCTTCACTCATTTGGCTGCACTGATCCCACAAATGGTACACGCACACATTCCCATGGGACAGCCACCACCCAGTGACCTATTTTTCCTTATCAATCTGTTTCCTGCGACACAGTGACCCACTGGTTAGCACGTCCGCCTCATAGTTCAGAAGTTGCGGGTTCGATTCCACCTCAGGCCCTCCTTGTGTGGAGTTTGCATGTTCCCGTGCCTTCGTGGGTTGTCTCCAGGTCCTCTGGTTTCCTCCTACATTCCAAATACATGCACAGTAGGCCGATTGAGTGTGAGTGTGAATGGTTATTTGTCTCAGTGTGCCCTGCGATTGGCTGGCAACCGGTTCAGGGTTTCTCCCGCTTACACGCCCACGACCCCTGTGGGGAAAAGCGGTATAGAAAATGGATGAATGAATCTGTTTTCCTTTTAGCATTTAGAATTCATCCTTGAACTTGCTAAATATTTTTTGGGCTTTTTCCTTCAATTGGGACCTGATTGTGTATAGTTTTAGCAAACCATAAACATTAACTGAACTGGATGGTTGCAACAGTGAAATACATTTGCTGTGAAAGATTGTCATCGTTACAAAGGCTCAGCCATCTATTATTAGCAAGGACAAAGAAAAAAAACAATGACTTTCACTACAGCCTCTTGTAGACAACAGTATACAGTCATAAAAACAATGGCAAAGTAAAGCAAAACAAATCATCAATGCTGTTATCAAGATAATAAGGCATCGTCCTCAAATAGACTATTTGGTAATAGGCATTTGATGTCACAGGACACTAATGTGTGAGTGTTCGTGGAAGACTGGATGGGAAAGTGGGCCTTCTGTGTGCTTTGTGAGCCCCTGGCATCCCTGAAAAGGAAACCAAATAAAGGGGGTTTTGTGTCTCATGGACATGTCATTCCAAGCGAAGGAACCTCTTTCATTGTGGCGCTCCAGTTGCTAATGACATTCATGGCCCCTTTTTTTTCCTGGCCCAGATTGAGTCTGGTCTGCTACCATTTTGACCATTTACATGCACGTGAGGTGTGTTTCTGGGTGCAATTGCGTGTTCAGTGGAATACTAATTACACCCATATATATCTATCTATCTATCTATCTATCTATCTATCTATCTATCTATCTATCTATCTATCTATCTATCTATCTATCTATCTATCTATCTATCTATCTATCTATCTATCTATCTATCTATCTATCTATCTATCTATCTATCTATCTATCTATCTATCTATCTATCTATATATTTGTGTGTGTGTGTGTGTGTGTGTGTGTGTGTGTGTGTGTGTGTGTGTGTGCGTGTGCGCGTGCGCCTGCGCCTGTGCGAGAGAGAGCGTGCGAGAGAGAGCGTGCGAGAGAGAGCGTGCGAGAGAGAGCGTGCGAGAGAGAGCGTGCGAGAGAGAGCGTGTGCGTGCGCGAGAGAGAGAGTGTGTGAGAGAGGGAGAGACCCCAAGATATTTGAACTCCTCCACTTGGGGCTGGATCTCTTCCAGGTCTCACTTTCATTGCTCACGTGAGCATTGAAGTCACCCAGTAGAACGATCGAGTCCCCAGAAGGAGCGCTCTCCAGCACTTCCTCCAGGGATTCCAAGAACTGTGGGTACTCTGAGCTGCCGTTCGGTGCATAGACACAAACAACAGTCAGGACCCGTCCCGCCACCCGAAGGCGGAGGGAGGCTACCCTCTCGCTCACCGGGGTGAACCCCAATGTGCAGGCGCCCAGCCGGGGGGCAATAATTATGCCAACACCTGCTCGACGCCTCTCACCGTTGGCAACTCCAGAGTGGAAGAGACTCCAGCCCCTCTCGAGAGGGCTTGTACCAGAGCCCAAACTATGTGTGGAGGCAAGTCCAACTATGTCTAGTCGGAACTTTTCTGCCTCACACACCAGCTCGGGCTCCTTTCCAGCCAGAGAGGTGACATTCCATGTCCCTAGAGCCAGCCTCTGCAGCCGGGGATCGAACCGCCAAGGTCCCCGCCTTTGGCCGCCGCTCAGCTCACTTTGCACCCGACCCCTTTGGCCCCTCCTATACGTGGTGAGCCCATGGCAAGGGGGACCCACGTTTTCTTTTCGGGCTATGCCCAGCTGGGCCCCATGGACTAAGGCGGTTTTTAATCTGAAAACATTAAAACGTTTCAATCCTGCTTCTCAATGTAGTGGGGTGGGAAGATGAAAACTGGTCAGTGACAATGTACTGACCCTTGTTTTTGTTTTGCAGCTTTATGAGCTCTTGACACTTAAAACTGTGAGGAGATGAGGAGTCTCAAAATTTCTGACGGGTGTAGAACATTGTAGAAAGTTGGTCGTGTTTTATCACCCCTACTAGTGTTTTACACCTATTTAATAAACATATGTACCGTATTTACCGGACTATAAGTTTCTTCGACATATAAGTCGCACCAGCCTTAAAACGCATGATAAAGAAGAAAAAGACATACATAAGTTGCACCGGAGTATAAGTTACATTTTTTGGGGAAATTTACTTGATAAAATCCAACACCACGAACAGACGTGTCATCTTGAAAGGCAATTTTAAATAAAAATAGAATAGAGGCAACAACAGGCTGAAGGGATGGTATGCTAACACGTTACATAACCCAGGGATGAGAATCTTCTGCGGATTTCCGTGTTTTATTTCCGTCGGGAGTATAATTTTCGTGAATCGTGTAGATCCGTTGAGAAAATATTTTTTGTATGGGGAGAGCGGCTGGCAGCAGTATTGCAACAACAGCCGCCTTATTTTCGGCAGCATTTTGGCGCCACTTTCGTCACATCATTTGCCTACTCATTTGCCGAATTAGCAAAAGGTTTTGCCAGCATGGCGAAGGTTTTAGAGAAAAAAAGACTAGGATCGTGCCAGGGAAATAGACAAGTCAAACTTCAGATGGGCATGGCTCGAGAGCATCGTCATCTTACAACTCTGAACACAGTCCATAACCACCTGCCTGACGGAACATATCCGTAAATTAAATGTCCCGGGGAAGGTTTTGTGCATTCTTTGTCAAGATGTGATAAGCTATGGAGCTTGCGGCGCTTTGAACATTAAGGAGCACATCAAGACAAAAAAAACACAAAGGTAAGTTTTTACTTTTACAAACATGTGGGTAACATGATGTTACATGTAAGCTAATGTTAGGCGATTATCATTGATTGATTGATTAATATCTTTATTTCGAACATCCAAAACAAAAAGAAAATTAAGCAAAACAGATAACACTTTGAAGTGCCATATATAAGTCCATACAACAGACAAACAAAAAATAAACCAACAAACAGAAAGAATAATTATTTTAAATAAATAAATAATACATAATAATAATACATAAATAAATAGATCAATAAAGAATGCTCGAAAAGGAGTAGGAGGAAGCATAGCTTTTTAGATTCCTACCCCTTTTTCACTTTATCCATTAAACCAGTGATTCAACATATACTGTAATTCTATAACAGAACGCAAGTAGACACACTTTCACACTTATTTTCTGTTTCATTTTTACTTGCATGTAGCCCTTTGGCACTTTTAGCCTTTGTACTCGCTAAACAACATATTTTTGTACATTCTTTTAAACTGGTGGATATTTGGACTTTGCTTGAGTTCCTCACTTAGATTGTTCCATAGTTTGACCCCGGTTATAGTTATACAGAAACGTTTGAAGGTTGTTCTTATGTTTAAGATTTTGAAGTTGTGATGCCCCCTTAACTTATAACCTCCCTCCCGATTCCAAAATAAGTTTGGGATATTTTCTGGTAGATGTTTTGCTTTTGCCCTATACATGATGATTGCTGTTTGATAAGATACTATGTCGGTGAATTTTAATAGTTTGGATTGTATGAAAAGTGGATTTGTGTGTTCCAAGTAGTTGACTTTATGAATAGTCCTTATTGCTCTTTTCTGCAGAATGATAAGTGGTTGTAGTGAAGTTTTATAAGTATTCCCCCAAACCTCAGCACAGTAATGCAAATAGGGCAAGACAAGAGAACAATAAAGTATACGAAGTGAATGATAATCCAGTAATTCTTTTGCTTTGTATGACTGCCATGCTTCTTGAAATTTTAGACTTTACGTGTTCGATGTGTGGCTTCCAACTCAGCCTGTCATCTATTATAACCCCAAGAAATTTGTTTTCCTGCACTCTTTCAATTTCAGTCCCATCTATTTCTATTCGTATCTTTTTGTTATTTTTGCCAAATACCATAAACTTGGTCTTACTTACATTTAATGATAATTTCTTCCAATCAAACCACGTTTAGATTTTTTTCATTTCCTCATTCAACACTGATTCCACTTGTTGAATGTTGTCACCTGAACAAAAGATATTTGTGTCATCTGCAAAATTTACGAGTTTTAGTTCTTTAGAGACTTTGCACATGTCATTTATATACAAAATAAATAATTTAGGGCCTAAAACTGATCCTTGTGGAAGACCACAAGCTATGTCCAAATATCCAGAGCAGTGATTACCCAACTTTACATATTGTTGCCGTTCTCGCAGATAATCTTTTATCCAGTCTAATACTAATCCCCTTATCCCATATTTTTCTAATTTATTAAATAGTATATCATGATTAAATGTGTCAAAAGCTTTTTTGAGGTCAATGAAAACTCCTACTGCATGTCGTTTGTTGTCTATTGCATTGGTGATTTCCTCGATTGATTCCATTAATGCCTGTGCTGTTGATCTGTTTACTCTAAAACCATATTGGTTCTCAGCAAATAATTTATATTTTTCCAAAAATCCATCCATTCTACTGTTAAAAAGCTTTTCCAATATTTTTGAGAGTTGTGGCAATATTGAGATAGGTCTGTAGTCTGTAAAGTTTTGTTTGCTCCCAGTTTTATAAAGATGAATGACCTTAGCAATTTTCATCTTCTTTGGGAATGTACCAGTTAAAAATGACAAGTTATAGATGTACACAAGTGGCTTTGAAATCCCCTCAATGATTTGCTTAACTAACATCATATCAATCCCATTGCAGTCGGTAGATGTTTTATTTTTGCATTGTTTTACAGTGTTAATAATTTCATTTTCATCAACTGCCTTCAAAAACATTGAGTGAGGATTCCTTTCTATTAATTTATCTCTGTTGCCTGCATCTGGCGCTGGAATCGGTATGTTTTTTGCTATTTGAGGCCCAACATTTACAAAGAACTGATTAAAACTGTTTGCCACTTCTTCCATATTATAATTTTCAGTATCATTTATAACAAAATATTTAGGTAATTTGTGTTGTTCGGTACCTTCTCTAATAATGTGATTTAGGAGAGTCCATATCCCCTTAATATTATTTTTGTTATCCTCTAATTTATTCTTATAATATTCTTTCTTACTTAATCTTATAATATTAGTTAATTTATTCTTATATCTCTTATATTTATTTTCAGCACACTTTGTTCTCTGTTTTATGAAATTCCAATCGAGTAAATTTTTCTTTTTACAGGCATTTACTAATCCTTTTGTCAACCATGAACTGTTCTTATATTTAGTTTTTTTATTATATTCCTTGATTGGACAATGCTTGTTATATAATAAAGTGAATGTAGTCATCAATTTATGGTATGCATTATTTACATCTTTTTCTTTATATATTGCATCCCAGTTCTGTTCCATTAATTCATGTTTTAGAGTACCAATTGTCTCATCTGTCCTAATTCTTCTTTGTTGCTTATACACCCCAATTTCAGATTTGAAATTATTGTCATACACTGTGAACACTGGAAGGTGGTCAGTAATATCAGTAATTAATAACCCGCTTGTTGTCCAGTTTTCTATTATATTGGTGAAATATGTTATCTATCAGAGTAGCACTCTGTGATGTTACTCTAGTAGGTCTAGTGATTGTAGGAAAGAGACTCATGCTATGCATTAAATTAAAAAAATTAGCAATATTTTGATGCTTGTTTGGATTTAATAGATCAATGTTATAATCCCCGCAAATAAAATATTTTTGTTGCCTTTTTGTATAATCACACTTTCTATCCATTCTGTGAATGTCTCAATGCTAGAACCAGGAGCTCTATAGACGCAGCTTATAATAATGTCTTTTTTCTTTTTAACACAAATCTGTATCATGAGACATTCAAGAAGATTGTCCACCACCTGTGTCATAGCCTCTACAATCTTGAATTTCATATTCAAATCAACATAAATTGCAACACCACCCCCACCTTTACTTTGTCTGTTATTATGTATGAATTCATAGCCTTCCATCTCAAAGTGCATTCCCTTCTCAGTCGTAATCCTGGTCTCAGAAATAGTAATTATATTAAATGGTTGTTTGAATGTGTAAGTAATCCCGAATGCTACTAAAATTTCTATATAGACTCCGGCTATTGAAATGGATAATAGATAGTTTATCTTTTGTTAAGATGTCCGTGTTGTACTGATCATTGCTGTAATAATAACGTGTTGTTTGTGGTGGAGAAGAAATTATTGTCTGGGTCAATGTCCTGATCTATGTCCAGAGTGCTGGTTTCACTGCATTCTACTTTCACTTGTTCATGTTCTTCTATCCACTGTGTTACATGTCCATTGTTGCTTGATGTAGGTTGAGTAGTGTCCCTGAGCATTATGTTTATGTTTTGTGTTGTTACCTCCATTCAGTTCCAAGTCCACTCCAGTTGATTTTCTATTGAGGATACTTATTCAAGCTTTTCCAGTTCTTCAATACTCCTCACCATCAGTATCTTGGCTTCTTCTGGTGATCCATTTAGTTTGATGTATACCTTACAATTTCTGGTCCATGTACTCTGTATTTTTCCCATTCTTTTCAAGTGACGTGCTTTCTTTGCAATATCCGCATTGGTCTTTGTCAAATGTTCATTTATGTAGATTTCTGTGCCTTTGAGCAACTTACCCTGCTTTAGAAGTGCAACTTTGTGCTTCCTGTTGACACATTTCAGAATGACTGCTGGCTTGTCATTACTGTTTCTTCTGGGCAGTGGATGACATGCTTCAACCTGGTTGGAGTCTATAGTTATTCCTTTAGTTTGCAGAAACGCAGCTACCTGTTGCTCGGCTGAGCTTGCATCTTGCTCACAGCCATCGTTACCTGCCGTCACTGCCCTTGCATAAGATATAGGTTTAATTGCTATTCCCGTGATGACAATATCATTTATTCTTGTATATTGCTCAATATCCGCTACCCGACTTTCAAGGTAGGCAAGCCACTTGTCCTTCTCAGCATTGAGCATACGGAGCGTCTTTACCTCTTCCACCAGTGCCAAGATGTTTTTCTGCTGCATCCTTACAGCAGAAACTTCTTCCGAAAGGAAGTCAAGTGACCTTTTTATGTCCTCGACCTCCTCCGTGGACATTGTTAGGTTTTTTTTCGGCCCCATATTGCTCACGTTAGTCGCAGCTATCTATTTGACAGCTCAATCAGCTGGGTGAAAACATGATATCGTTAAAGAATAAATCTTGATAGATAGATAGATAGATAGATAGATAGATAGATAGCAATAATCATCATCATTATAAATCATTTTGAGTCGACATTACTCAGCCAGTCTGAGAAAACGGATTTAGATACTAAAATATATATAGATGTGAAGAAGAAATAGCATTTATATCGTCGTACATGGTGTTTTCAATAATGGTCATGGTGATCTTCAATTTTATTCCTTATAGAAAAATTAAAGATCACCATGACCAACTACCAGTTACCATCGGCCACACAGACTGCAGCTACATCCAGGTGTTCTCAATCACAGCAGATGCATGCAATGTTCAGAGGTCATCCAACATGTCCAGTGAAGGAGCCGGAAGTCAAACCGGTGATATCAATAAGTGATAGGGTGGCAAATTCACAGGTATGAATTTGTGTTACTGAAATCAAATGAAGTCATGATATTTAAAAATGAAGATGAACAAGTTTTATGAGAATGTATTTTAATCTTTGCTTTACTTAATGTAGCATACTGGCATGGATCGCAATATGAAAATGGTAAAGTTGATCAATGTATATACTGGTAGGTGCTTAGAACTAGTGGTATCTTGGTATGTAGAGATATATTTATTATTCATTTAGCATTTAGTAGCTTATAATATGTCTGCTTTTAAATTGTAATAGAAGGGAATTTGATCAAAGTGGTGATGGTGTTTTACATTATACATTACATTATCAGATTGGCTGCCTTTTCTTAATTTTACGAGAAGCCTTTTTAATAATTATGGTGTATGTTTATTTTAATGAAATGTAATGCTTGTATTTATTTAGAGGCAATGGTTCTTGGTGTAGTTGCACAAAATAATCTCCCTCTGTCCATGGCACCTGTAATGATTGATCTTGCCAAGGAACTTGCCCGTGACAAGAGGACATTAGACAATTTGACTATGGATCGGACAACTGCGTCCTATCGTATGAAGAACTGTCTTGCAAAAACACTGCTTGACAGAAAACTTGAGAACATCCGGAACTGCCATTTTTCTCTCAACATTGATGAGAGCACCAGCAACAACAACAAGAGGGTGCTTGCTATTCTGGTGAATTATTTCTCAAAATCGGATGGAAAGGTGGTGCTAGAGCATTTGGCTTCATTGGAGGTGATTCAAGAAGAATTTCAGGATTCAAGAAGAATTTATTCGCCATGTTTGAGCGTGCCAAACAAGGAATTTGACTTCGTTTCATCACAGTCTCTGTTCAACATTTAGGTGACTAACAACATTCAGGATATGTGAAAATGACAAATGACAATATTCTCAGCCCTCCCCTGATCTTAAACTCCCATGAGGGCAAGGAATAACTCAAATCTCCGACTCGGGGAAGTGAGAAACCTTGAGAAGAGACCACAGATGGGAGGGTCCTACTTCCAGGATGACCAGGCTGCAATGGATGCAGAGAAGACACAGTGCAAACAGTGTAGACAATCCAAAAAGGTGTGGAGAGCAGGATGTTATAGCACAGCAATGACTCTGAGACTCTAAGAGTGGTGTGAGTTCATCAGATCAACAGCCTGGGGGAAGAAGCTGTCTCTGTGTCTGCTGGTTTTGGCGTACAGAGCTCTGTATCAAACAGACTTTAACCTGGGTGAGAAGGGTCTGTAGAGATGTTGCTTGCGCGTTTCCTGGTCCTGTACAAGTCTTGGATAGATGGGAAGTTGATTCCAATGATCTTTTCTGCAGTCCTGATTGTCAGTTGCAGTCTGTGCTTGTCTTGTTTGGAGGCTGATCCAAATCAGACAGTGATGGAGGTGCAGAGGACAGACTGGATGATGGCAGTGTAGAAGGTCTTCAGCAGCTCCCGCGGCAGGCAGAACTTCTTGAGCAGTCTCAGGAAGTACAGCTTGGAAGATAACCGTTGATGCAGATTCTCTGCATAAGGAACTTGTCAACCTTTTTAAAAAAATTGAAATACCATGGGCTAATCTGGTTTCCGTTCTGATGGACTTGTGCGCAGTCATGCGTGGGCTGGAGACCTGGATCCGCAGTATGCCCTTTGAACTCTTGCAAGTGGAGAATTTGTTCGTTACTGTAGGTACAGCGATGTTCGAACAAAGTCTGCCTTTGGTCTCTTGCAAGAGCATATTTATCGAGAACAAGCAGGGTGGGGGTGACATTGGACATGTTTGGTGGTCACCTCAGCAACTGGTTCATCAGTGCGGAGGGTCCCAGCTCATTGTTTTACAAAGTCGTGGAAACAGAAACTAGTGGAGAATTTTAGATGACTAAACAAGAATGTTTCCACACCATTTGGAACGTTTCAACAACTGAATGGTTAAACTTTTCAGAGTCAAGGAAAGGTAAAATGTTTTATCAAAGTTAATAATTCTAGTCTACATTCCAACATAATCATACGAACAAGATAATTTGTCAACCCTAACACACCCCATCTTCTGGATGTAGATGGCGACATTTGTCATCATGCACACAATGCATGGAAACAGTTTTGTTCAGTATTTGAACACGAGGCAGAAGGCCTGTTTACTGATCTCTACAACGACTCGAAGTGGTTTCCAGATCATAGAGAACACGTCAGAGATATACGAGCTTCTACATATCAAATACACAGTGCCAGAACGCTTTGTGAATCACTGCTGGCTTTCTGCATATGATTTGTCTGTCGGCACTTTGAGGATCTGGGACGCTTTGCTAGTGTTTTATCATGCCTTTGTGTCTTCTGACCTGAGGAATGTGTATCATGGCATAGTGCTGGAGATTTATAGAAGAATGAATGTCAGTATCAGTAGCATACAGAGAATTAAAGAAATCATAGAATCCCTGTCAAGGAAGAAGCTGACGGATGGTGGCAAAGCCTGAAAGTGCTGGAGATTTATAGAAGAATGAATGTCAGTATCAGTAGCAGACAGAGAATTAAAGAAATCATAGAATCCCAGTCAAGGAAGAAACTGACGGATGGTGGCAAAGCCAGGAAAGCCCGCATCGTTGACAAAGTCCTCTTCAAGGCCAAAAGAAGTCAGTTTTATCAGTCTGCTCTGCCAATCTTGAAAAGATATGTCTGTCTTTCCAGAGCACAGAACCACTAATCCATATCCTTCATGACAAGCTTGAAGAGTTATTATTGGCATGCTATGTCAAGCCTGAAAGGATTCCGGCATCCTCCCGTGAGCTGAAAACCATGGATTTAGAAGATGCAGAGATTTTCTTATGAGAGGATATCTTCACAGGCACAGTTGTTCAAGCAATCATTAAAGACAGCAGAAAGGATGACTCTACAGTTCTGCACTTTATTCGGAAAGCCACCAGAGCATTCCAGGTATGTGGGAAGTACCTGCAAAAGAAGATGCCATTGAATAACAAGCTTCTAAGATCCATTTCGTGCATTGATCCTGCAGCGAGAGGGCATGCTGTGACATCCCGAGGCCTGAAGCAGCTCCAGGAAGTGGTTGCAGTTTTGAATGAGGAAGAAAAGGAGAAGTTTTCTTTACAAGTTCAACAGATGCAGTCAGATATCAACCTTCCTTTGTCAACAGTAAAGAGATGGTGGATGAATGGTGGGCTAAGGTTGCTGTTTTTGACAAGTATGCTGCTGTCTGCAAATTGGTGTTCTTCGTTTTGAGCATCTTTCATGGACCGCAGGTTGAATCATCTTTTAATACTATGAAGGACATCATGGACATTAGATCATGTCGTATGAATATTGAGACTTATAGTGCCATTCAAACAGTGAAGTACCATTTGAAAACTAGGGATTCATCTGCTGTCACTTATTTCAAGAGAATCCAGCATGATGATGTGGACAAGAAACTCTGTGTTAATTTGCGACAATGTGCCAGTGAGTACAAAACGTGGAGTATGCGGCCCCCAGACCTGGCTACTTTTCAGTGTTTTTATTTTCATTTGCCGTTCTCATCCCTGATAAATACAAGGAACTGAGAACATGCCTGACGTAACATATGAGGAGTTATTCAAATAACTAGCATGAATAACGTGCTAACAAGTTTATCGAACCATCTGCGTCCGTCCAAATCGTTAACTCCAACGAAATCTTCATCCTTGGTGTCACTTATAAACAATTCGGCTGACTCCGGAAGGAGATGCAGCACTTCCTATTCTACGTGGCTTGTGTCAGACACATCGTCAGTTTCAGTTCCAATCATTCCACCGGCTTAGAGCGCTCTCATGCAGTTTAGTGTGAAAATAACATGTGAAATGATATAATGTGTTAATAATTTCACACATAAGTCGCACCCACAACCAATGTATGAAAAAAAAAAAAAACTGCGATTTATAGTCCGGAAAATACGGTACTCGTATATGTACAAGAGCAATGAAACTACTAAATGCACTGTAAATGTGTCCACTTGTGAGAGGAAAGCAGTGACTCTGGTGATGGACCTAAACAAACCTGCATTTAAATGACCATTTATCAGCCCAATAAAATGTATGTCCATTTTTTTATCATTAGATGATGACTTGATATAATTACAGGCCTATGTGATGATATTGTAACAAACTACTTTCTAAATGCATCATGTGATTCGTGCAATGGCAGTGGTGTGCGAGAGTGAGTTAGAAAAAATAATCAAGAAGTAGGAGTTGGGCTTTGTGTGTGTATACACGTGACTGAACTGGGCAAAGAACAGATCTTCTAGACCAGTGGTTCTTAAACTGGGTTTGATCGAACCTTAGGGGTTGGGTGAGATGATCTCAGGGAATTGGCAGAGTCTCCACTGCGTAGGTCCAAACACACCTGATTTATTGTGTAAATTCCTGATGACGTGTATCAGAACTGGTCTCGCAAAGGCAAATGCAGAAGTCACACTGATTTGCAGGTATGTAATTTGTTGTGAGTTCATGCATTGTGTTGGTTTTGTTCTTTGCCCAAGGTGATGTTCATGCATGGCTCATTTTGTGAACCAGTAAAAAACATCTGTCTTGAATAAAAAAAGAAGGTATTTTTCACTAAAGGGGGGTTTGTAATGCTGGTGGGGTTCGGTACCTCAAACAAGGTTAAGAACCACTGTCCTAGACTTGTACGACTTGTACGACTTGTACTCAGGAGCAACTTATATGTGAATTTTTTTCACAAATTTTCAAAATTCAAAAATCCGCGGTGTAGTGAAACCGCGATAAATGAACTGTGATGTAGCAAGGGATTACTGTAATTTGAACTGCAAGTGACATCAGCGATGCGGCGGTTGTTTACATATAGGACAAAGGATTCGATCACGGGATGACGAAGATGAAGAAGGGCCCCACGTTTGAAGGATTTAATGATTTGGAGTGACATAAGGTTTGATAAACTTATTTATGTTTGTTATTTAATATAGGTATTTTATTTCGTGTAGCAACTTGAATATGTTTTTATCGTTACAGTTCAGTAGTTGTTGGCTCGTTGAACTCTTGTTAAATAAAGAGCCGTTTACCAAACCCACGTCTTTCCTGGTCCTTTGATAACGCTACAATATAGTTATATACTAGATCTGTGAGGTGTACGCGCGGCGTTGTTGACATAAAGGACGAGGCATTTGATCGATGGAGTTAATGATTTGGAGTGACAAAGATGGTTTGATAATATTGCAGTTATATGATAGTTATTTTATATATACTTTATATATCGTTATATGGGTCTGTGGAATAATTAGAAAAGCAACTCAAGACGAGTCCGACGTCATCGGCACGGCGCATACGCAATTTGCATGCTACTCACGACGAGTTCGACGTTAGCGACACGGCTCATATGCAAAGGAAGGAACTGTGCAATACGGTGTGTGAAACCTGAACGAGCGCAACCGCGGATGTCAAAGTTAACTCTCTGCAACGCGAGGACATTGATAAAAAAGTCTGAATATGAAATATTGCTGAAAACCCTAGATGCAGACATGGGTGTGTTACTGAAACGTGGGCTCACAATAATATACCGGATGAATCGCTGTTAGTCAAGGATTACCAACTATTTAGGAGAGACAGGAACGACAAAAGTGGTGGGGGCGTGGCTGTGTACTGTCATGAGAGACTGCAGGCAGAAAGGAGAAAGGATTTGGAGAACGATGACATTGAGTCTGCATGGGTCCAACTACAACCGTGTCGAACTCCCAGCAGCGTCTCAACTATATTTGTGGGGAATCTGTACCACCCGCCCTGGGCAAATAAAAAAACTGTACCAAGACAAAGTTCTAGAATATGTAATAGATACTATAGACACATTTAAAGCATCTTTCACCCACATGGGATTGTATTTATGTGGAGATTTTACAAAAATGTTAACCTCCTCCCACCTTAAGATTCGGCAGATAGTCAAACGTCAGACCCAAGGGCAAGCAACCCTAGACTTCATTTTTTTACCAACATGGCTAAACTTTACAGCCCTCCAACCACCCTTGCCCCCTTGGGTTCAAGTGACCACAAGTGTTTGGTGATGAGCCCCTTATAGACAACAGGGCAGAAACAACAGGTGAAACGTAAGAGGGGTCAGTTAGTGACGACAGAAAGAAAAGAGGCTCTGTCATTATGAATCGCTATGACAGACTGGTCTGCTGTCTATGAGGGTGAGGACATCACTGCCAAGACATCAAGTTTTAACAACTATATCCAGACAGCAATGGACATGCATTCCTGTGAGACAGAAATAAATAACAACTGCGGATAAACTATAGATGATGGAGAAAATAAAACAGGCTATAAAGACAAAAAGTGTATAATAAATGGGGGAAAGTGGGAAAATGGAGAGAAATTAGAAACTCCGTCCAAAGACTCATACACAAGGCAAAAACAACATACTATCACAATGAAATGCAAAGCTTAAAGAAAAAGAACCCCAAGGAGTGGTGGGATTTTATAAATAAAGGCCTAGGACGAACAAACTCGTTGGATGTAAAAATCAGAATACAGGGAGTAGAAGAAAACAACGCTGCAGAAGCTTTGAACAACTTCTTTGTCAAATCATGGACTAATACAACGCCCTATTGTTTTCCCCTTACCTAGACCTACACGAAGTAACATCTGCAGTATAGGTGAGATGAAGCTAGCCCTCGGGTGGACCCCTGGAAAGCAAGTGGGCCAGATGGTCCAACCTGGCTGCTTAAAGAATTGGCATGTGAAATGCGCTCCACCACCTTATAGGGTCTCGTCCACACAGGCTCTGTCCCCCTCTTTCTTGGGACCTTCAGCAGTACGTTGGAGTGATCTGGACCTCGGTCTTTGCTTCCGTATCCCCAGTAGTTTGCTGAGCAAATCTTTTCTGCAACCTTTGCAGTCTTTTGAGATGTTTCTTCTGCTCCTTTCATCACTGTGCGTTGAATTCTTACATGTCCTGTTAAGACTCCAAAAACAATTACATTTGACAAAACATTGAATCTTCCATTAGGCTAAATTATTCTACTCCCCCCTTTTGACACATTCACGTAATGTGTCAATAGAGTTGTTGGGGAGCAAACGGGACCAGCAAGGTGTCCCGGACACATTATCATACCCATCCCCGCTGGACTAGATGGTCCTGTCTTGTCCAACCACAGGAAACGGGCCTTCTCCATTGAACCATTTGTCGTCAATGGTGCCCCTGAGTAATCATCAAATCCTAGGCCATTCATATGCGTGCACACACGTACAAACTAACAGACACAAAGGCGCCCATTCATTCACCATCACAGCTCAACCCCTGTCCCACAAATTCATGGTGGCCGTGAGCAGGCAGACATTGAAGTCCACCAGGCCTCAGTTACAGTCGTGCACATCCCATGTCGTACATGCATTCCCTGCTTGTCCTCATTCATTCTTCCATCATCCTGTCTTAATCTCACTTGCTACCACGCCCTCAGCACACACCTGGAGTGGGTACGACTCCACTCCACGCGCAGCCAAAAAAAGGAGCACAAGAGGGGGGGGGCAGAATTTCCATACTGATTCATCCCAGCCTGGCCAGTACTGGGACGATTAATGCCGTCATCCCCCACCCGCGCCAACGCAGCAAATAGCTACCCGCAGAGTCCAGACCCCCGCACCGCCATCAGTCGTCCCCACAATCAAATTACAATATCAATCACTCCACCCACATTCCAACATCCGTGTTGACAGAGGGACAGAAAGCCACAGGTGACACACCCGGGGAGAAAGCTCCAGCAGTCCTTTCATAAGCAAATTACCGGAATTTTCTGACTATAAATCGCTCCGGAGTAGTCGCACCAGCCATAAAATTCACAATAAAGTTATACTCGCACCGGAGTATAAGTCGCACTTTTGGGGCAAATTTATTGGTCAAAATCCAACACCAAAAACAGACATGAACCAGCAACAACAGGCTAAACGATACGGTATGCTAACGTGACATATACACAAACGAGGAGCTGAGAACGAGCCTGACGTAACATTCAGAGTTATTCAAGTAAGTATTACAAAAATAACACGTTTATCAAACCATCTGTGTCACTCCAATTCATTAAATCCATCGATCGTGCTTTATGTAAACAATACTGCGTATGCGCAGCATATGCTAACGTCGGACCCGTTGTAAGTTGCATTTCTAATTATTCCACAGACCCATATAACGATATATAAAGTATATTTCAAATAACTATCATATTACAACAATATTATCAAACCATCTGTGTCACTCCAAATCATTAAATCCATCGATCAAATTCCTCGTTCATGTCAACAACGCCGTGGGCTGCAGAGATCTAGTATTTAACTATATTGTAACGTTAACAAAGTACCAGGAAAGACGTGGGTTTGGTAAACGGCTCTTTATTTCACAAAACAAGAGTTCAACGAGCCAACAACTACTGAACTTCCAGCCACAGAGGTGGAAGAGCGCTCCATAGAATAGGAGCGGGCGTGCGTAAAAGCCATGTCCGAGCCCCATCCACCGTCCCCGGACAGCCACCCGGCCAAGTGCCGGCCCCCGACTTCCATCAACGGAGGTGAAAGAGAGCTCCCGTCGAGAAGGACCGGGCGTGCGTAAAAGCCATAATAGTTTTTCAAACCTTCTGTGTCACTCCAAATCATTAAATCCTTCAAACTCTTCGTCCTCCGTGTCATTTACAAACAAAGCCGCTAATGATGCTGGTTGTACATGGGGCCCTTCGTCATCTTCGTCATCTCGTGATCGAATCCTTTGCCCTTTATGTAAACAACCGCCGCGCGACACGGGTGATGTCACTTGCAGTTCAAATGACAGTAATCCCTTGCTACATCGCGGTTCATTTATCGCGGTTTTACTACATCGCGGATTTTTGAATTTTAAAAATTTGTGAAAAAAATCACAGACGTCGCTCCTGAGTATGTCGCCTCCCCACCCAAACTATGACAAAGACCGCGACTTATAGTCCAAAAATTACGGTGCAACAATCACGTACGCCTCCCTTTTGCACTCCAACATCCGTAGAGACAAAGAAAGATGGAGAGGCACAGGTGAGAGACCTGGGGAGCAAGCCCCAGCAGTCCTTTCACAAGTAAATCACAACAATCACGTATTCCCCCTTTCACACTCCAACGTCCGTGGAGACAAAAAAAGATGGAGATGCACAGGTGAGACACATGGGGATCACGCCTGAGTAGGCCTTTCATAAGCAATTTACAACAATCACGCACTCACATTCAAAAATCGCAGGGAGGGGGGAATGCCGCGGCCAACTGATCACACGTACTCATTAAAAAATTGGCAGGAGTAAACGCTGTGGCCAAACGATCACACCAACACATTCAAAAATTGGCGGGAGAAAACGCTCCGGCCAAACGATCACACAAACACATTCAAACATTAGCGGGAGAATACGCTGCGGCCAAATGATCACACAATGAGGAATCCTGTTTACCAAAACCTTATCTCAAACATCGTTCCACAAGGCATAAATCTCGAAATTAATCTAGATCGCAAAAACGCACCGCCGAGGAATCCTGTTTCTCAAAAGCTCATCTCAAACACCGTTCCACAAGGCGTAAATCTCGAATTAATCGAGACCGCAAAAACGCACCGCCGAGGAACCCTGTTTCTCAAAAGTTTATCTCAAACAACCCAAACACTGTTCCACAAGGCGTAAATCTCGAAATTAATCGAGATCGCAGAAACGCACCGCCAAGGAACCCGTTTCTCAAACAACCCAAACACCGTTCCACAAGGCGTAAATCTCAAAATTAATCAAGATCGCAAAAACGCACCGCTGAGGAACCAGTTTCTCAAAGGTTTATCTCAAGCAAGCCAAAAACCTTTCCACAAGGCGTAAATCTTGAAATTAATAGAGATCGCAAAAACGCACCGCCGAGGAACCCGTTTCTCAAAGTTTATCACAAACAACACCACAAACAACATTCCACATATACCCCAATAAAGTAACAACTCCTGTCCACACCCATCCGCTTTATTTTACCAGAACAAGTTCATGCACATAAACCTGTTCAACTCACGGCAAAATACGCTTGGCGCCAGACAAGGCAATACCACCACGGGCGGAGTTTGTGATCATTAAATGCCGTCCTTTTTACCTGCCAAGGGAATTTACTGCGATTTTGCTTGTCACGGTCTACATCCCGCCAACGTTGGAAGCGACAGGATCACGTCCCTTAGTAAACTGTACCAGGCTGTCAATGATCAGCAGACGGCGCACGCTGACGGTTTCACCATCTTCGCTGGGGATTTTAATCATGCTGACCTGAAGTCTGTCTTTCCAAAGCTTCACCAGCATGTTAATTTTCAAACACGTGGTGACAGCTTCCTGGACCTGGTCTACACTGCACATAAAGGAGCTTTCAAGGCCACCCCCTCCCCCACATTGGACTTTCTGACCACACCACTGTTATGCTTATGCCCGCATACAGACAAAGAGTGAGAGCTTTCAGGCCGGTTCGCAAGCGGGTAAGAGTGTGGCCTGAGGGGGCTTCTGATGCTCTTCGAGACTGCTTTGGCACTACACTGGGAAATGTTTAAGCAGGCAGCCACTTGCAACAGTCAGACGGACATTGAGGAGTATACTGACTCTGTGACCTCTTACATCGCGAAGTGCATTGATGATGTGACCCTCACAAAATACATCGTCACTCGGGCTAACTGGAAGCCATGGTTGACAGGGGCTGTCCTCGGGCTGCTGAGGGCCAGAGACGAAGCCTACAGGGCTGGGGATGAAGCGGGCGTGAGATCGGATGCCCCTGTCCCGGGGCGTGAGGAGGCGTGAGGAGGACACTTGCTGCTATCAACACCCGTAAGGCGGCAGGCCCAGACAACATCCCAGGTTGAGCACTAAAGGACTGCGCTGAGGAGCTTTAGGGTGTTTTCACAGACATCTTTGTCTCCCTGCAGCAAGCCATCGTCCCATCATGTTTCAAGGCTGCCACCATCATACCTGTGCCGAAAAATCCTGCTCCTTCCTGCTTCAATGACTACCGCCCTGTGGCACTGACACCCATCGTCATGAAGTGCTTTGACCGGCTTGTCGTGGCGCACGTCAGATCTGTTCTTCCCCTCACCATAGACCCCATCCAGTTTGCGTGCCGAGCCAATCGGTCCTCAGGATGCCGTCTGCTCTGCCCTCCACTCTGCCCTCACCCACCTGGTGAACAAAGACTCGTATGTGAGATTGCTGTTTGTGGACTTCAGTTCTGCATTCAACACCATTGTTCCACAGCACCTCATCTGCAAACTCGACAAGCTGGGCCTCAGTACCTACCTTTGCAACTGGCTACTGGACTCAGGTAGTGCGTGTTGGCGACAATGTCTCCGGCAGCATCATGTTGAGCACGGGGGCCCCTCAAGGCTGCGTGCTCAGTCCGCTGCTCTTCATCCTGCTGATGCATGACTGCACTGCGACCTACAGCAGCAACCGCGTGCTGAAATATGCAGACAACACGACTGTGGTGGGTCTCATCACCAGGGGCAACAAGACTCAATACAGGTCGGAGATCAACCTTCTGGCCACGTGGTGCAGGGACAACAACCTCCAGCTGAACGTCAGCAAGACCAAGGAGATTGTTGCTGACTTCTGGAACACCTGCCGCTGACCATCAACGGTGCTGTGATGGAGAGTGTGAGCAGCACCAGATTCCTGGGGGTGCACATCAGTGAGGACCTCTCCTGGACCACCAATGCTGCGTCGCTGGCGAAGAAAGCTCAGCGCTGCCTGTTCTTTCTGCGGAAACTCAGTTGAGCAAGTGCTCCTCCTGCCATCATGACCACATTCTACCGTGGGACCATTGAGGGCGTCCTCTCCAGTTGTATTGCTGTGTGGGGTGGTGGCTGCACTGAATACAACATGAAGGCCCTGCAGCGCATAGTGAACGTGGCTAGTAAGCTCATTGGGGCTTCACTCCACTCCCTGAAGGACATTTACACCTCCCGTCTCTCCCGCAAGGCGACCGCGATTGTGTGTGATGTGAGTCACCCCGCTCACTGTTTGATCTTCTGCTTTGATCTTCTGCGTTCTGGGAAGAGGTACAGATGCCTGCGCTCCCGCACCACCAGACTCACCAACAGCTTCATACTCCAAGCTGTCAGGATCCTGAATTCTCTCCCCCCTCCACCCTCGGCTGCATGACGTCCTGTTCCTTTGCGCTATGGTCTGGCTGTCCGCTGTATGCACGCTTGCTCCATTTTGCTCCTCTCTTATTTGTCTATTTATTTATTTATTGTTTATTTATTGGTTTATTTGCTTATTACTTATTCATCGCTCTTGTCTATTTGTTTTTACTCTTTGTGCTATTTGCTTGTATGTGTTGTGTATTGTTTCTAGTCACCGTGGGATGGTGGGAAACGTAATTTCGATCTCCTTGTGTGTCTTAACGTGAAGAAATTGACAATAAAGTAGACTTTGACTTTTGACTTTGTACTGTTGTGCTGTCCAAAGCCTTCGATAAAATCGACCACGGGATCCTGATGCAAAACATACTGGACCTAAAACTGTGCCTGTCTCTGGTAGCCTGGCTACGCAGCTTTATCGCAGGGAGGATACAAAGAGTGGTGGCAAATAAGGCTAATAGCCCCTGGATTCAATTCACATCTGGGGTGGCACAAGGGGATGTAGTTTCCCCATATGTCGTCTTCCTTTAAATGGCCACCCGGGATGCTTTGTTTGAGGACATTCTTAATGTTGTATATGCAGATGACAGCTGTCAAGAGCGATCCCCATATCCAGCATCATGTCAGACTCATCAATGTGCCTGGAGGCACAAAGGCTGGACAAATGGGCAGCAAAGCATAAAATGATACTCAACGGGAAAAAGTCGGATGAACTCCGGATATGTTTTGCACGAAACCCACCACAACCTCCCCCACTGATGCTGGGGGGCCAGGAGGTACCTGTTGTGGAAAGTACAAATCCCGTTTGTATCATTATCTAGGATACCACCTTGACCAAAACCTGACTGGAGATGTACACATTGAAAACGCAATAAAAACGGCCTCCAAGCGGTTGCACTATCTCACAGTGATGGGGAGACACGGGCTACCTGCAGATGCCCTTATCACTCTCTACACCACTCTCATTAAGCCGCATCTGAAGTACAGTTCAGTGCTCTTGGTGGGCTACTCTAAAAGACAACAAGCAGAGCTCGAGCGGGTCCAGGCACATGCCTGCAAAATCATCAGAAGGAGAGCAGGTAACTTCTCACAACCCCTACCATCACTCCAGACCAGGAGGGTGGAGGCTGCAGTGAAGCTGGTCAGAGACATGCATGATCAGCAACACCCTCTGCATGTCCTGCTACTTCCGACACGAGGTAGCTGCACTGCCAGGAGTGTGAGGAACCAACAAAAGCTGGCTGAACCTGAAATCAGAGCCAAGACCAAGAGGCTGAGAAACTCCACCTTGTATACTGCAGTCAGGCTGTATAATGACATTATTTAGACATTATTTAAACAAGAAAAACAGCATGGCCACCAGAACTGACACTTTTTCCATGCCCATGCCCAGAACTTCTTCCATGCCCCGCTGCCTTGAAAAACATGTCTTGCTTTTTTTTTAATATTGAATATTCAAATTTCCTGTTGTTATTGTAAGGTTCTGCTGTTTTTTCAGTGGGGCCTTTTTGGCTCCACTGCAAGCATGAATTAATAAAGTCAAATCAAAACAAGTCTGTAACCTTGGAGTCATCCCCAGTCTCACACACCTTTTCTTTGCCTTCCAAATCACTAAAACGCTTCATCTTCAGAATAATGCCCTCATTTTAGGTTGAACTGTTGTCCTGTATGGCATGACTCACAAGCAATATGTATCCGAAATTGATAACCATTCGGCCAATTTCATTTGTGTAATTTTTATTGTTTTTGTCAAATTGTGTACTGTACTTCAGCTTCACAAGCAAAACTGACTTGTGCTTTCCAGGTATGATACTGGTAAAGATGGATTCATCGACCTAATGGAGCTCAAGCTGATGATGGAGAAGCTCGGTGCTCCACAGACTCATCTGGGCCTTAAGAACATGATCAAAGAGGTGGATGAGGACTTTGATGGTAAACTGAGCTTTCGAGAGGTGAGCATGCTAGTACACATAGATATTTGTATTGGCTCTGCCATCGAGTCACGCCCTAAAACATGTTTCATGAACAAAATACAGTTTTGTTAGAGGTGTAACAAAAACCCAATTGGAATCGGAAAAGGTTTGACTTGACAAATCTACAGTCAAACGTCTACATATGAATTTAATTCGTTCCGGGACCTACCGTATTTTCCGGACTATAAGGTGCACCTAAAAACTTAAAATTTTCTGAAAAGCCGACAGTGCGGTAGGCCGGTAAGCCTTGTATATGGATCAATTTATGAATTTGTTGATCCATACTGGTTGTACACAGTGCTCTGTCAAAATGTTTCAGTACGTTTAACTACAACTAGTAAATTACAAGGTCCCATCGCGTCCCAGCATTACGGCAATCGTGGTCAGGGGGCGTTACTGAATAGCTATTGTACCCGTGAGGCTATTTCATTTCAAAATAGGCTGCTCCGTTAATGTTTTGAGTAAATTTACGGATCGATATGGAAGGGAAACATAGGTAAGCAGTACCAATGTGTTAGATCAAACTTTAGTCAGTTCCGATCATTTTATAGGAGCTCGTTTGAGAAACGCGATTGTTTACACTTTGCTGAGGCTCATGGGCGTCTGCGAGCTGAGGCTCATGGGAGTTTGCGGGTGGCTAATGCTATAATGATAGCTGCTATACGCACGAGGCTATTTCATGTAAAAATAAGCTGCTCTGTTAATGATTCGAGTACATTTACGGATCGATATGGAAAGGAAATACAGGTAAGCAGTACCAATGTCTTAGATCGAACTTTAGTCAGTTCCAATCATTTTATAGGAGCTTGTTTGAGAAAGGCGATTGTTTACACTTTGCTGAGGCTCATGGGAGTCTGCGAGCTGAGGCTCATGGGAGTTTGCAAGTGGCTAATGCTATAGTGATAGCTGCTATACGCACGAGGCTATTTCATGTCAAAATAGGCTGCTCTGTTAATTTTTCGAGTAAATTTACTGATCGATATGGAAGGGAAACATAGGCAAGCAGTACCAATGCGTTAGATCAAACTTTAGTCAGTTCTGATCATTTTATAGGAGATAGTTTGAGAAACGTGATTGTTTACAGAGGGCTCATTGGTTATTGGCTAGTAGATGCATATCACAACCCTAGTCAACCTCAGTTTGTTGTAGTATAGCTTCTATTTTGTGCACCTTTTACTCTGGTGCGCCCTATATATGAAATAATTTCGAAAATGAAATTTCAATGAAGGTGCGCCTTATAATCCAGTGCACCTTTTGGTGCGAAAAATATGGTACTTATGTTGAAATAGTTGTATGTTGGATCAACTACAGACTGGGAAATGTTTGAGCGGGCAGCCACTTGCGACAATCGGACAGACATAGAGGAGAATGCTGACTCTGTCCTCTTACATCGCAAAGTGCATTGATGATGTGACCCTCACAAAGTACGTCGTCACTCAGGCTAACTGGAAGCCATGGCTGACAGTGGCTTTCCTCGGGCTGCTGAGGGCCAGAGACAAAGCCTTCAGGGCTGGGGATGAAGCGGGCGTGAGATCAGCTAGGGCGAAACTGTCCCGGGGCATCAAGGATGCGAAAAAGGCGTTCTCTTCCAAGATTACCGCGCACTTCAAAGACAGCAGGGATGCTCGGAGCCTGTAACAAGGCATTCAGACCATCACGGACTACAAGCCCGCGCTGCAGAGCTGTGAGGGCGTTGTCCCTCTGCTCAACGAACTGAACCGCTTCTTTGCTCGCTTCGACGCTCAGAACGACACTTGCCCGCTGAAGACCCCTCCCCCTCCGAACGAGCAGCCCCTGTGCCTCTCTGCCATTAGCGTGAGGAGGGCGCTTGCCGCTATCAACACCCGTAAGGCGGCCCGGACAACATCCCGGGTCGAGCGCTGAAGGACTGCGCTGAGGAGCTGATGGATGTCTTCACAGACATCTTTAACATTTCCCTGCAGCAGGCCGTCGTCCCGTCATGCTTCAAGGCTGCCACCATCATACCTGTGCCGAAAAATCCTGCTCCTTCCTGCTTCAATGACTACCGCCCTGTGGCACTGACACCCATCGTCATGAAGTGCTTTGAGCGGCTTGTCTTGACGCACGTCAGATCTGTTCTTCCCCCCACCGTAGACCCGTTCCAGTTTGCCTTCCGACCCAATCGGTCCTCTGAGGAAGCCGTCTGCTCTGCCCTCCACTCTGCCCTCACCCACCTGGAGAACAGGGACTCGTATGTGAGATTGCTGTTTGTGGACTTCAGTTCTGCATTCAACACCATTGTTCCACAGCGTCTCATTTGCAAACTCCACAAGCTGGGCCTCAGCACCTCCCTTTGCAACTGGCTACTGGACTTCCTCTGTCAGAGGCCTCAGATAGTACGTGTGGGCGTTAATGTCTCCGGCAGCATCACGCTGAGCATGGGGGCCCCTCAAGGCTGCGTGCTCAGTCCGCTGCTCTTCACCCTGCTGACGCATGACTGCACTGCGACCTACAGCAGCAACCGCGTGCTGAAATATGCCGACGACACGACTGGTGGGTCTCATCACCGGTGGCGACGAGACTCAATACAGATCGGAGGTCGACCTTTTGGCCGCGTGGTGCAGGGACAACAACCTTCTGCTGAACGTCAACAAGACCAAAGAGATTGTCATTGACTTCCGGAAGGGTCACACCCACCACCTGCCGCTGACTGTCGACGGTGCTGTGGTGGAGAGAGTGAGCAGCACCAGATTCCTGGGGGTGCACATCAGTGAGGACCTCTCCTGGACCACCAACGCTGCGTCGCTGGCGAAGAAAGCTCAGCGCCGCCTGTACTTTCTGCGGAAACTCTGGCGAGCAAGTGCTCCTCCTGCCATCGTGACCACATTCTACCGTGGCACCGTTGAGAGCGTCCTCTCCAGTTGTATCGCTGTGTGGGGTGGTGGCTGCTCTGAGTACAACATGAAGGCCCTGCAGCGCACAGTGAACACTGCTAGTAAGATCATCAGGGCTCCACTCCCCTCCCTGAAGGACATTTACGCCTCCCGTCTCACCCGCAAGGCGACCGCGATTGTGTGTGATGTGAGTCACCCCGCTCACTCTTTGTTTGATCTTCTGCCCTCTCGGAAGAGCTACAGATGCCGGCGCTCCCGCACCACCAGACTCGGCAACAGCGACATACTTCAAGCTGTCAGGATCCTGAATTCTCTCCCCCCTCCACCCTCGGATGCATGACGTCCTGTTCTTTTGCACTTTATTCTGGCTGTCTGCTGTATGCATGCTTGCTCCATTTTGCTCCTCTTATTTATTTATTTATTTATTTGGGTTATTTGCTTATTACTTATTCATCGCTCTTGTCTACTCGTTTTTACTCTTTGTGGTATTTGCTTGTATGTGTTGTGTAATGTGTCTCGTCACCGTGGGACGGTGGGAAACGTAATTTCGATCTCTTTGTGTCGAAACATGTCTTAACATGTGAAGAAATTGACAATAAAGCTGACTTTGACTTTTGACATGGCTTTTACGCACAACTTACAGTATGTGAACTTACACTTAACAGCTTTTTTAAAAATATATTTTATAAATTTTTACGTTTTTTTTTTTTTCTATAGTTCAACTTACATAACGTTAACAAAACACAATATATGGCGTTTGCCTTCTCACATATGATCGTTTCAGTGGTGTTCCATCTCTTCCAGGGCAGGGTTGCGACGGTTAGAGATGCTGATGAGCCCCTTGGATGGCTTGACAGCTTTGAGGGCTTCCTTCTGCTTAATGATTACACAGTGCACTCATGTTTTCTGAGCTCTTGTTTCAATTGTAAGCAAATCATCACCTTCTTCCTTTTTTCACCCCAACTACTCTTTGCGATAGCCTTCTTGGGGCGCTGAGGTCATCCTGATGTGCTGCTATCTAGCGGGCTAACCATGATGACGTCGTATGTTGGGAATTACTTCGGATGAGGCAAATTTTTGATCTAATTTCACATCGTATGTTGAAAAACTTGCGTACCATCGTATATCCACGCAAGACTTTTATGAACCTTTATTGTAGTTTTATACACTTTATTGTTTTTAACACTTTTTAAATATTTGTAAAAACTTTTGTAAAAATTTTAAAGTCAAACTGACTTTCAGAAACATTCTTATTTATTTAAATAAATAAGAAAATAAAGAATATAAATACGAGTACCATATTTTTCGGACTATAAGTTGTGTTTTTTTCATAGTTTGGGTGGGGGTGCGACATATACTCAGGAGCGACTTATATGTGAAATTATTAAAAACATTTTTCCTTGATCATTAACACATTACTTACTAGTATAGTTCATCACTTCACATGTTATTTTCACTTTAAACCGCATGAGTGTGCACTATGGCTGTGGAAACTCCAGGGCGCTTGCTTGGAGCACACACACGTTGAGCTCTTTTGTGAAATAAAGAGCCGATTACCAAACCCACGTCTTGCCTGGTACTTTGGTAACTTTACAACATAGTTATTATACGTAGATCTGTGGAATAATTGGACCCGCAACTGACGACGAGGCTGACGACGAGGCTGACGACGAGGCTGACGACGAGGCTGACGACGAGGCTGACGTCAGCGGCGCACGTAGGCCCCCGGAGTCAACAGCTGTTTTTTTTTGTTTTTTTTTAAGTGACACAAGAAGATTCTGATGGATTAAATGATTTGGAGTGACACGGATGGTTCGTTAAAATTGTTGTTTATATTACATTTATTTGATATATCTAGTCTGACCGTACCGTATTGGCCCGAATATAAGACGATGTTTTTTTGCATTGAAATAACACTGAAAAAGTGGGGGTCCCATTTTCACTTGTGCGCAGCGGTAAGTTAAAGGTTGCTGGTATCGACTATGTTGCTGTGATCGTGTGCGTCTTTGACACAAAGTGAGTATATACATTTTATTGTTACTACTGTCTACTGTTGTGCCGTTTGTCTGATCATGGTTTGCTTCGTGTGCGCAAGGTTTGATTGACAGCTCCGTCCCGCTCCTTTAAATTTGCCTCGCATCATACGAATGGCCATTAACGGCACGGCAACTAACGGTCGCCAACAAATGTATTTTGTTGTCTCGATCGATGACTTATGTTTGGTGTGTTGCCGGGAGTATTTCATTTGTGGTTATTTATTATTATTTTTTGCCAATAATTCAGTGAAGCAATCAAAACTCAACCACGTCTTCCCTCCTGTATTCTGACTGACACCCGGGGGCAAAAAGAGCATTACCATCCGAGCCAACCCCCTATACAGTTCAGGCTCCCCAACAATAGCGGTAGCAGTTTGCATTGTTTTATTACAATGTTTTTCCTTATTCAGATTTGTTTCAAGACTACAGTTAGACTTCACTTTGATGGTTAATGCAGTTATTGCAATTTTGTTGTTTTATCACAGTAGATTGGTTTATTCACATTTCAAAAACCAGAAGCCATTCATTTACAAATGTGATTGCACTTTAGTTTACATATTTAAATGTTCAGATATTAAGATGTGATAGACAGTTGTTGCATGATTTGAATCAGGCAAAATAACAAGGTTTTTCTCTCGAATATATTGTTATAATCATTTGTTTCAGATGTAATTATTTTCTGTATAAAAATTAAGTTTGGTGTTCAAAAAGTCTTTTTTCAAACTTGAGTCTTGAAAAAGAGGGGGTCGTCTTATAATCGGGGCCATCTTATATTCGGGCCAATACGGTAGTTCCGGCGTCAACAGCTGTTTTTTTTTTTTTTTTTTTTTTTTAAGTGACACAAGACGAAGATTCCGATGGATTTAATGATTTGGAGTCACACGAATGGTTCGATAAAATTGTTGGTTATATTATTGTTATTTGATATATAGTTTATATATTGTCATTTGGGCCTGTGGAATAATTTGAATTGCAACTGACGATGAGTCAGATGTCAGCGGCGCGGCGCACATGTGGCGTTGTTTACAGAAAGGACAACGAATTTGATCGATAGATTTAATGATTTGGAGTGTCACAGATGGTTTGATAAACGTGTTATTTGTGTAATAGTTATTAGAATAACTCTGAATGTTACGTAAGGCACGTTCTCAGCTCTTCGTTTGTGTTTATGTCACGTTAGCATACTTATCGTTTAGCCTGTTGTTGCTCGTTCATGTCTGTTCTTGGTGTTGGATTTTGACAAATAAATATGCCCCAAAAGTGCGACTTATACTCCGGTGCGACTTATATATGTTTTTTTTTACTTTATTGTGCATTTCATGGCTGGTGCAACTTATACTCCGGAGCGACATATAGTCCGAAAATTACGGTATATATACACTGCTCCAAAAAATTAAAGGAACAGTTTTTTATCAGGGTATGGCATGAATTCAATTACACTTCTCTGATAAGGTTTTGGTCAGGCACGTGGCAGAGGGGGTTGTTAATCACTTTCAGCTGCATTGGCGTTGATGGAATTAACAACAGGTACACTAGAGGGGCAACAACGAGATGGTCCTCAAAACAGGACTGGTTTTGCAGGTGGAGGCCATTTCAAGCTCCTCCCTCTTGATCTTTTTTAACTGTTTTTCCACAAGTGTTGCAAGAAGATTTGATGTCTCCCAGTACAATCTCCAGAGCATGGAGGAGATTCCAGGAAACCGGCAGTTACTCTAGGAGAGCACAGGGCCGTATACGGTCCTCATCCCATCAGCAGGACCGATATCCGCTGCTTTGTGCAAGGAGGACCAGGTTGAGCACTGCTTGAGCCCTACAGAATGACCTTCAGCAGGCTACTGGTGTAAATGTTTTTGCCCAAACAGAAACAGACTTCACGAGGGTGGCCTCAGGGAACGACGTCCTGTAGTGTGCCCTATGCTCACTACTCAGTACCGTGGAACGTAGAACATCAGAATTGGCAAGTTCGCCACTGGCGCCCTGTGCTTTTTACAGATGAGAGCAAGTTTACCCTGAGCACCTGTGATAGACGTGAAAGGGTCTGGAGAAGCCAAGGAGAGCGCTATGCTGCCTGCAACATCATTCAGCATGACCGGTTCGGTGGTGGGTCAGTGATGGTCTGGGGAGGCATTTCCATGGAGGGACGAACAGACCTCTACAGGCTATAGAACGGCAGTCTGACTGCCATTAGGTATCGGGATGAAATCTTTGCACCCGTGGTCAGACCCTACGCTGGTGCAGTAGGTCCTGGGTTCCTCCTGATCCACGACATTCCCGGCCTCATGTGGCAGGAGTATGCAGACAGTATCTGGAGGATGAAGGAATTGACACAATCGAATGGCCCTCACGATCACTTGATCTAAACCTGATAGAACACCTTTGGGACATAATGTTTCCGTCCATCAGACGCCGCCAGGTTGCTCGTTAGACTTTGCAGGAGTTCACTGATGCCCTTAGACAGATCTGGGAGGACATCCCACAAGACACCATCCGTCTCATTAGGAGCATGCCGCGACGTTGTCAAGCTTGCATACAAGCATATGGGGGCTACACAAGATATTGAAAAGAGTTTTGATTTGCAGAAATTGAATTTAGACAAAATGGCCGACCCTGCCACATCATTTTTTTCACTTTGATTTTTGGGGTGTCTATATACTGAGGCCTCTGTAGGCTGAAAACTTTTATTTCCATCAAAAGATGTGGCGTCCTTTTGTTCCTGTCCATATCAGTATAGATATCCAACTTTTTTTTCACCATTGAAATCTGATGTGTTTTCAAAGTGTTCCTTTAATTTTTTTGAGCAGGGGGCTACACAAGATGTAGTTTACAACTATTTGGTTCTACTAAACAGGATATTTTTTTTTCAAGCTGATCCTGTGCCTTTCTCAAACTATCCTGTAAAATGATCAGAACTGACTAAAGTTCGATCTAACGCATTGGTACTTCTTACCTATGTTTCCCTTCCATATCGATCCGTAAATTTACCGTAATTTTCGTACTATAAGTCGCGGTTGTTTTCTTAGTTTGGGTGGGGGGCGACTTATACTGAGGAGCGACTTATGTGTGAATTTTTTCGAAAAATGTACTCGAAACATTAACATAGCAGCCTATTTTGACATGAAATAGCCCCGTGCGTATAGCAGCTATCATTCTAGCATTAGCCACCCGTAAACTGCCATGAGCCTCAGCTCGCAGACTCCCATGAGCCTCGGCAAAGTGTAAACAATCACGTTTCTCAAACGAGCACCTATAAAATGATCGGAACTGACTAAAGTTCGATCTAACACATTGGTACTGCTTTTCTATGTATCCCTTCAATATCGGTTCGTAAATTTACTCGAAACATTAACGGAGCAGCCTATTTTAGATTGAAATAGCCTCACAGGTACAACAGCTATTCAGTGACGCCCCCTGACCTGCCGTAATTCTGGGAAGCAATGCGACCTTGTAATTTACTAGTCGTACTACAACGTACTGAAACATTTTAGCAGAGCACTGTGAACAACCAGTATGGATCAACAAATTCATAATTAGATTCATATATAAGGCACACCGGACTATAAGGCGCACTGTCGGCTTTTGAGAAAGTTTTAGGTGCGCCTTATAGTCCGGAAAATACGGTGTGTGTGTGTGTGTGCGTGTGTGTGTGTGTGTGTGTGTGTGTGTGTGTGTGTGTATAAAATGGCCCAGACAGGACTGTACTTAGCTTCAAGCTAGAAACTGGGGCCTGTGCTAATGTTTTTCCCACACGCACCTTCAGAGGACTGGGAATACGGCACACGCTACAATCCTTCAATTACCCACTGTATGGCTACGGTGGCAAACGTCTCATTGTCCAAGGCAAGTGCAACATGAAGTGTAAATACAAGGACAAGGAGTTGACGCTGAAGTTCCATGTCGTCGATACACAGGCAACTCCAATTCTAGGACTGAAGGCATGCCTGGACTTTGGACTCATACAGCTCATCCATGTCCAGCAAACCTGAGATCCCGATCATCGACGAGTTTAAAGACGTTTTCACTGGAATCGGACTGTTTCCTGGTGAATGTAAAATTCACATTGACCCCAACGCAGTCCCAGTAGCCCATCCACCTGAAAGAGTCCCACACACACTCCGTGGACGCCTAGAGGAACTACAAAACATAGAAAAACAGCTGATCATTGTGAAAGTCACGGAACCAAATGAATGGGTCAGCTCAATGGTCGTAGCCGAGAACCCATGCACCGGCAAGCTGAGATTGTGCCTCGACCCAAAAGATCTCAACGAGGCCATCAGATTGTCTCTTACCCCTTGCTTACGCTCGACGATGTCATGTCTAAGTTGGCAGATGCCGGCTTCTTCAGTGTTATGGATGCCAGGTCTGGTTTCTGGGCAATCAAACTCACAGAGGAGTCTTCCAAACTGACCACATTCAACGTGGTTGTTTGGGCAGTACAGTTTCCTTCGTCGACCGTTTGGACTGATATCGGCCTAAGACGAGTATCAACGCAAGGTTGATGAAACCTACAAAGGCCTCCGGGGAGTGACCGCGATCGTAGATGATGTGCTAATCTACGGGCGCACAAAAGAAGAACACGGCAGCAACCTCCGCGCAATGCTCCAGCGCTCCAGAGAGCGGGGAGTAAAACTCAACCCAGAGAAGAGCCCGATCTGCGCCACAGAGGTCAGCTACTTCGGGCACTGCATCTCCAAGGACGGAATCAGGCCCAATCCAGCCAAAATCGCTGCCGTGAGAGACATGGAGCTGCCCAAGGACAAGGGTGAGTTAGAGACAATCCTTGGCATGGTTAGTTACCTGTCAAAGTTCGCCCCCATGCTCTCAGACATCAACGCCCCCATGCGTCACCTGCTGAAAGAGTCCAGTGAGTTCAAGTGGGACGCACAGCACGACGAGGCTTTCAAAAAGATGTATGAGCTTGTCACACAAGAGCCTAGCCCGGTCTTAGCCTTCTACAACCCCAGCAAAGACCTCAGACTGCAAGTCGACACGTCCAAATATGACCTCGGTGCAGTCCTACTTCAAGAAGAGAAACCCATCGGCTTTGCATCCATATCGCTAACAGACAGCAAAGTTAACTACGCTCAGATAGAAAAGGAGCTGTACGCCATTCTGTTCAGATGTAAACGCTTCTACCAGTACGTGTATGGCCGCCACGTCATTGTCGAAAGTGACCACAACCCATTGGAGTCCATCATGCGGAAACTTCTCAACACAGCGCCTCCAAGACTACAGAGGATGATGCTTCAGTTACAGCGGTACAACTTCAACATCATCCACCGTCCAGGCAAAGACATTCTTGGGGCAGACACCCTCTCCAGGAAGTCCCTGTCTGACAAGGACGACAGCCTGCGGTAAGGCATGGATATGCAGGTCTACACAGTCTACAGTAACCTGGCAGTCAGCGACGCCAAACTGAAAGAGATCAGAACCGAGACTTAAAAAGACACTCAGCTAATGGCACTAAGAGACACTATCAAGAACGGCTGGCCTAAGGAGAGGAGAAGATGCCCTCAGAGCATAGCCAATTACTGGAACCACCGAGATGAACTCTCCCAGATGAACGGCATCCTCTTCAAAGGTGAGAAAGTCCTCATTATCTACCTCACTGCGCACAGAGATGCTGTCCCTGGTGCATTCAGGTCACATGGGCATACAGAAGTGCAAACAGAGAGCCCGTGACATTCTCTTTTGGCCTGGGATGAACAAACAGAGGACATGGTGGGAAGGTGCCCCATCTGTCTGGAGCACAGACCATCCAACACAAAAGAGCCCCTGATAAACCACAAAATCCCAGACAGGCCATGGCAAATAGTCTCCACTGACCTCTTCACCTGGAACAATGACGACTACATAGTCACAGTGGACTACTACAGCAGATACTAAAAGCTGGACAAGTTAAACAAAACAACATCCTCTGTTGTGATACACAAGATGAAAGCTGCCTTTGCCCGGCACGGAGTACCAGAGGCTGTAGTATCAAGTGCAAAGAGTTTGAGGCCTTCGCAAATGCATGGGAGTTCACCCACCTCACCGTTTTTTCCACGGAGCAATGCAGAGAAATCTGTTTCCATCTGTAAATCTCTCATGGAAAAGGCCAAAGCTGCTCATCGAGACCCCTATCTGAGACTACAAGGAGTATAGAAAAACCCCAATGGATAACCTCCGATCACTGGAGGCTTATGAGCCGACGCTTACGCTCAGTCCTCCCCAGTACACACCAGCAGCTCCAGCCCAAGGTTGTCAACCATACAGAGGTTTACGCCGGGAGAATACACCAGCAGCAGTATCAGAAAAGATACTACGATAGATCTTCTAAACCACTGTCACCGCTGCAGGAGGGACAAAGCATCAGAATGCAAGAGCGTGGCTATTGGAAACCTGCAACCATCATCCAGCCAGCTGGTACTGACAGATCATACCACGTCCGCACAGCTGAAGGACAGGAGTATCGGCGAAACAGACGTCACCTCCTGGAAACAAAAGAGACATACAACATGGACAATGACTTGGATCCCAGCATCGCGACACCCCTCACCTCAGAGGCATCTAAGGCTGTCCCTCACACTGTTCCCTATGGTATGGATGGGAAGTCAAGCCCAGACGGGTTTTGGACTTGTAATACTATGTAAAAGGGTGTAGGCGGATCGCTGCCCTTCGGAAAAAAACTTGTAACATGTTCTTTTGAATGCTTTGAATGTAAAAGAGTTCCAGATTCATTTGTGATGTGAGTTTGGTTTAATGATCTAATCATACTGCTTGAGTTAAACAACTAAGCATTTATTTATATGCATGCACTGATATTGAACAAGCTAAGTGATAATTGACAAACATGCACTTGTTCTGTTTAATTAATGGATATAACCTGAGTTTTGATTCTGCTATACAGAAAACCTATGTGATTAACCTGGGATACTCAGAGCACTCAGTTATGTGTGTTGATATTCTGTTTATCTGACAAGGACTGTATTCTGAAATACATTTGTTTAAATTTAAGATGTAGTATTCTCTTAGAATATTTCCAGACTGCCAGTCCAGTAATGTTAGCCTATCATATTGGTTATCTACCAAATGTCTTGTCCTGATTGGTCCGTAGCATTAGGATTACGCAGCACGTAGTGAACGTAGCCGGATGTTGGAAGCATATGCCTTCCTGAATGCAGCATGTTTTCCTGCTCCCGCAATCTTCATTAGTTTTGCATGTCGTCATCCTGATACAGTTCGTACCTGGCGTGAGTACAGAACATTACAATGGGTGTGGCCAAAACGTTTTGCAAATCCACAATCTTTATTACTCAGAGACTTTTGTAGTCCAAACAACTCAAGAATGCCTAAGTGGAGGGATCCAAATATTCCGTTGTTGGATGGATCAATCCACACAAATCATTGCACCGTCCCCCAACATTAAATTACATTTTTCAGGTCGCCCTGCTTGTTTGTGGGAAGCACTTCAAGGACAGGTGTTTCAGAAATGTTTTGTCACTATAGAGAAGGATTCGCCGATAGACTTTGTTTTGTTGATGGTTCAGTTCCTCCAATCTATGGAAACGACGTACACAGTAAAGCAGTAAGCTTGAGAAGACAAAAATATTAAACTGTATTTCACTTTGATATTATTGCGTGTCTATGCACTCATTTTTATCGCATTAGCGTCAGTCTGTCTGATGATTTACCGGTGTGCGCTCTGTTTTCAATTCTTGTAGGTGTTCAATTCTTTTGTGTAGAGTTATCAGAAGAATTGCATCGAAGGAGCTGTATTATTCTTGGGGAACACAATAATGTGTTTAATGCATTCTCGCTAATGCTAGCATTAGCTTACTGGTTAACTTTACATTTTGAAGAACGACAACTGAGGTTTACCATAAACTACACTAAAACTGAAACTTTGTTCATCCCCCTCCCAGTTTTTGTTGATCTTTCGAAGAGCAGCAGCGGGGGAGCTCCAAGAAGAGAGTGGTCTTATGGCACTGGCCAGACTGTCTGAAATTAACGTCTCCACAGAGGGAGTGAGTGGGGCCAAAGACTTTTTTGAAGCTAAGGTATGTTGTTTCGTGTTCTGCCAGGTAAGTCATGTGTAATGCAAATAAAGTAATAAATTATTATGGGTAAGTTCTCCAGAAGGATAATCACGTTCCATGCTCAAATGCTAACTCACGTGTCATTGTTTTCTTCCTTTTACGACTATTGTCAGAGTTCATTGCCTTCAGTATTGCAATCATACTGCAGAGAAAGAAAAAAAAAAACTTGACTCAGATTTGGCTGTCGTTTGTGTGTGAATATATGAGTGGTGAAAAACGGCCGTCACAACTCCTTCCTGTTCATGTCATAGCAACACACCCATTCAATCAAGACCGATATGGGTTTTTCTACAACCGATGCCGATATTTAGAGGTCAGGGTCAACCGATGACCGACAGGTTTAATAAGGAAAACAACTGTGATGTCAATGGACAAACGCATCACTTTATGACGCTAATTAAGTCTACTTTTACTCACAATACACAATAGATTCTTGAGCTGAATTTTCATTAATGCAAATAAGTTGGATGGAAACCTGGCGCACGGTGCTGTGTGTATGAGCGGGTGCAGCATTTGACTCATGAAAAATAAAACAACATAACACTGGGGCTAATGACGTTATTTAAAACAAGCAATCTCCTGATAGCATTAGATGGCGGCGCGTGCACACGCAGCGGCCTCTCTCCGTCCCAACCGATCGGTGTTTTGTTCATCTAATAAGTGTTTGTCAGACAGTTTTATGTGTTTGTCTGATCGTACCATGTTGCGCTACAAGTACAGCAGGCAGGTTCTGCTCGACATCGGCGAAAGCGAGTTTTGCGGCGTTTCGGACTTTGATACGGGGACATTAAAGTCACTGGGACTGCTCCGGCCTCGTCTGCTACTCCTTCCCCGGACAAGCAGCGTCGGAAGCGGTGTGCGAGGAGGCAGAAGAGGGGAAAGCGCGGAGGAGTCCGGGCCAGGCTAGCGGCGAACCCAACTCGCCCGGCCGTGCCTTCCATTCTTCTGGCGAATGTCCGGTCGCTGGACAACAAGATGGATTACATTCGTCTGCTGAGATCCACGAACCGGGCAGTGAGCAACTGCTGCGTGTTCGTGTTCACTGAAACTTGGCTGAATGTCAACATTCCGGACTCTGCTGTGCAACTGGAGCGGCTGGCGTGCTTTCGAGCGGACCGGGCAATTGAAGAAGGAGGGAAATCGCGTGGAGGAGGTATATGTGTCTACATCCGCGACGAATGGTGCCGGGACTCTGTAGTGGTATGCAGGCACTGCTCGCCACTGGCGGAGTTTGTGATCGTTAAGTGCCGTCCTTTTTACCTACCAAGGGGGTTTGCTGCGATTCTGCTTGTCGCGGTCTACATCCCGCCTTCCAACGTTGGAAGTGACAGGATCACGGCCCTTACTGAACTGTATCGGGCTGTCAGTGATCAGCAGACGGCGCACCCTGACGGTCTCATCATCTTCGCTGGTGATTTTAATCATGCTGACCTGAAGTCTGTCTTTCCAAAGCTTCACCAGCATGTTACTTTTCCAACGCGTGGTGGCAGCTTCCTGGACTTGGTCTACACTGCACATAAAGGAGCTTTCAAGGCCACCCCCCTCCCCAACATCGGACTTTCTGACCACGTCACCGTTCTGCTTACCCCCGCGTACAGACAGAGAGTGAGAACTTCCAGGCCGGTTCGCAAACGTGTTAGGGTGTGGCCTGAGGGGGCCTCTGATGCTCTTCGGGACTGCTTTGGCACTACAGACTGGGAAATGTTTAAGCAGGCAGCCACTTGCGACAATCGGATGGACATTGAGGAGTATGCTGACTCTGTGACCTCTTACATCGCTAAGTGCATTGATGATGTGACCCTCACAAAGTACGTCGTCACTCGGGCTAACTGGAAGCCATGGCTGACAGGGGCTGTCCTTGGGCTCCTGAGGGCCAGAGACAAAGCCTACAGGGCTGGGGATGCAGCGAGCGTGCGATCAGCAAGGGCGAAACTGTCCCGGGGCATCAAGGATGCGAAAAAGGCGTTCTCTTCCAAGATTACTGCTCACTTCAAAGACAGCAAGGATGCTCGGAGCCTGTGGCGAGGCATACAATCACGGACTACAAGCCCGCGCCGCAGAGCTGTGAGGGCGACGTCCCTCTGCTCAACGAACTGAACCGCTTCTTTGCTCGCTTCGACGCTCAGAACGACACTTGCCCGCTGAAGACCCCTCCCCATCCGGACGAGCAGCCTCTGTGCCTCTCTGCCGTTAGCGTGAGGAAGACGCTTGCTGCTATCAACACCCGTAAGGCGGCGGGCCCGGACAACATCCCGGGACGGGCGCTGAAGGACTGCGCTGAGGAGCTGATGGATGTCTTCACGGACATCTTTAACATTTCCCTGCGGCAGGCCGTCGTCCCGTCTTGCTTCAAGGCTGCCACCATCATACCTGTGCCGAAAAATCCTGCTCCCTCCTGCTTCAATGACTACCGCCCTGTGGCACTGACCCCCATCGTCATGAAGTGCTTTGAGAGGCTTGTCTTGGCGCACGTCAGATCTGTTCTTCCCCCCACCGTGGACCCCTTCCAGTTTGCCTTCCGACCCAATCGGTCCTCTGAGGATGCCATCTGCTCTGCCCTCCACTCTGCCCTCACCCACCTGGAGAACAGGGACGTATGTGAGATTGCTGTTTGTGGACTTCAGTTCTGCATTCAACACCATTGTTCCACAGCGTCTCATTTGCAAACTTGTCAAGCTGGGCCTCAGTTCCTCCCTTTGCAACTGGCTACTGGATTTCCTCTGTCAGAGGCCTCAAGTAGTGCGTGTGGGCGACAGTGTCTCCGGCAGCATCACGCTGAGCACGGGGGCCCCTCAAGGCTGCGTGCTCAGTCCGCTGCTCTTCACCCTGCTGACGCATGACTGCACTGTGACCTACGGCAGCAACCGCGTGCTGAAATATGCCGACGACACGACTGTGGTGGGTCTGATCACCGGTGGCGACGAGACTCACTACAGATCGGAGGTCGACCTTTTGGCCGCTTGGTGCAGGGACAACAACCTTCTGCTGAACGTCAACAAGACCAAGGAGATTATCATTGACTTCCGGAAGGGTCACACCCACCACCTGCCGCTGACCGTCGACGGAGCTGTGGTGGAGAGAGTGAGTAGCACCAGATTCCTGGGGGTGCACATCAGTGAGGACCTCTCCTGGACCACCAACACTGCGTCGCTGGCGAAGAAGGCCCAGCGCCGCCTGTACTTTCTGCGGAAACTCAGGCGGGCAAGTGCTCCTCCCGCCGTCATGACCACATTCTACCGTGGCACCATTGAGAGCGTCCTCCAGCTGCATCGCTGTGTGGGGTGGTGGCTGCTCTGAGTACAACATGAAGGCCCTGCAGCGCATAGTGACCACTGCGAGTAAAATCATCGGGGCTCCACTCCCCTCCCTGAAGGAAGTTTACGCCTCCCGTCTCACCCGCAAAGCGGCTGCGATTGTGTGTGATGAGAGTCACCCCGCTCACTCTTTGTTTGTACTTCTGCCCTCTAGGAAGAGATACAGATGCCGGCGCTCCCGCACCACCAGACTCAGGGACAGCTTCGTGCTCCAAGCTGTCCGGATCCTGAATTCCCTCCACCCTCTGCTACATGACGTCCTGTTCTTTTGCACTATGATCTGGCTGTCTGCTATTAGCGCGCTTGCTCCATTTTGCTGCTCTTATTTGTCTATTTATTTATTTATTTATTGTTTATTATTTGGGTTATTTGCTTATTACTTATTTGTTGCTCTTGTCTGTTCGTTTTTACTCTTTGTGCTGTTTGATGTGCGTGTTGTGTACTGTCTAGTCACCGTGGGACGGTGGGAAACGTAATTTTGATCTCTGTGTGCCTGGCATGTGAAGAAATTGACAATAAAGCGGACTTTGACTTTGACCACAGTCCTTCAAGTTAACTGCAAGTTAGCGAACCTTCAACCAGCTGTCGCTGCCAGTTCCAGATGGTTTTATGCTATTCATTAATTTTCTTTCACTAACTGATGTAACACTTAGTTTACTAGTAACATACATTAAATGTATGACCATAGGACTTTGAAATATAATAATGTAAGCTTTAACTTTCTCCCAGGACTGTTGTTGAGTACGTATTCCAAACATTTTGGTTTATGTTCGTTCACTAAGTCAGCCGGCAACAGAAGTGGAACATGCACCATTTACACAGGGCTACCCTCGGACGTGCCTGGCTTTAAATCTGCGCTACAAAACACAAACCTCACAGATGCTGATGAATTAAAGGTGTAACTGCCATTCGGCAACAGTCTGGCACTCCTAGTGTTAGAAAATACCAAATATCGACCGATATATTGGTCTACCACTACTTGCTTGTCTTAAAATGCACCAGTTGTTACCAAAAACTGCCAGAATGTTAATGCAACATTTATTGAGTCTAACACTGTCCTTAATTGATAAATTGTCACCATAAAAACATTTTAATTCATCACCCCAATGCTTCCACAAGGTGGCATTCACTATCTAGTAATTACACCTGTATTTTTAAAGCCGACGAATATGTTGACCCGCAAGTACCAAGTACAATTTGTTTACTAAAAAATTAAGCTGTCAAGCTTGATTACCTTTTTTAATTGGTAATGAAAGAAAAATAAAATATGTAGATAAAATATTTCATGTTATCTGCACAGAGTATTTCCTTTGTGTAGCCTTTAAACCATAGGTGTCAAACTCAACGCCCGGGGGCCCAGATACGGCCCGCCACATCATTTTATGTGGTCCGCGAAGACAAATTGTGCATCAAATTCCTGTCATTACTAGAATTGCAAATTGTCTTCACTTTTAATATCTTTTTTTTATATTTGACCAGTTTTTACTCATTTGATTTGAAAACGAGTTATTTGTCAGTTTGTTTTGTAGCTTTTACTGTATATAATATGAGGTGCTCATTTATTTGGGTTGACAATCATAATGGCGCTCCGAAAGAAGCTATGACTACAATGCGGTCCGCGAAAAAAAAGAGTTTGACACCCCTGCTTTAAACGGTGCACAGTTCAACTGGTGGGATTGTGTATTTTGCGAGTGTGTGTGCGTGCGTGCGCGTGTAAGCGTGTAACATGTAGATATAGCTCAAGTATACATACTGTAAATATATGTTGAGAACTTTTTATAACAAGGTACAAGTGTACATACTGTAAATATGTTTTTATAACTCTTGTTTTTCTAAAAAAAAAAAAAAATTATAACAAGTGTGTTTTTATAACTTTTATTATTTTAACAACTTTTTTATAGCAAGGTACAAGTGTACGTACTGCAATTGTGTGGGCACTCAGTCTTCTGCTGGCATGCGGGCAACTTTCGTGCCATAATTAGAATTTTTTATTTTTTGGGGGGGGAGGGGATATCCGCGATGTACTGAAGCTGCGATAAATGCTTGCGATGTAGCGAAGGATTACGGTACTTGTTACACTTAATAAATATAACTTCAAAAATCAAGAATGGCAGTAACAAAGTGAACTATATTTTTTCAGAGCACACTGGACAAAGGTTTGATTTAAAGCATAGATCATTTTGACCTGGTGTTGAAAAAGTTTATTTTTCAGTTCTCATGTCACACTTTCATCCATCCTTTCAGAGAAGCCACCCTTATCTATTCAATATGCCCTACCAACTATTACAAACTGGGGATATTTTGTAATGGTGCATTTAACCAGCTCAGTGGCCTAGTAGTAGAGTGTCCGCCCTGAGACTGGAAGGTTGTGGGTTCAAACCCCGGCCGGGTCATACCAAAGACTTTAAAAATGGAACCCATTGCCTCCCTGCTTGGCACTCAGCATTTAAGGGTTGGAATTGGGGGGTTAGATCACCAAAAATGATTCCCGAGCGCGGCGCCGCTGCTGCTCACTGCTCCCCTCTCCCCCAGGGGATGGATCAAAATCACATGGGGATGGGTTAAATGCAGAGGACAGAGCCCTTTGAGACTGCTTGTGATTTAGGGTTATATAAACTTGACTTGATTGATTGATTGATATTTTAAGAGATACTGAGGATTTTCTGAACCTACCATATTTTCCTTTTGACCCTCTTAAGCACTCTCACACCTCATCTTATGCCCTTCTATGGAAATAGGTAATGCTTCTGCCGACGAGGTGGATTGCACAAAGATTATTTGTAAAGAACATGTGGGAGTAGTATTTCAACCACATACATAGGAATAAATCATTATTACCGATTTATTTTTATTTTTTTTCAAACTTCTTCACCGATAGCAGGGCAGGGTAATTGATGGACAGCACTGGGCAAAATCTTAGGACATCTTGAGCTTTAGAAGCTTTGCACAGAAGGCTGGCAATAATGACAATCATGCAAGGACGTTATTGTGTTTGTGTGTGTCACCAGATGCAGGCACTGTCTGTGGGCAACAAGTTTGAGGCTGAGATCCGCGAGGAGAAGGAAGAACGCAAGAAACAGGAAATGGAAAAAAAAGAAAGGCGAGCCGCTTTCAAAGAGCTGCAGTCGGCTTTTTGCTCATGACGCTGTACAGGAAGTGGATGGGAATCGTGAAAACGCACATTCTTTTGGTCAGATTTTCAAAGTACATTTACATTACTTATATTCTTAAATGGTAATGCTCAAAATTTGGCACTTTATCACAAAGTTAGGTAAACACGTCAATATTTGAGCAGCATTATTATGATAAATTGTGTATAAAAATGATAAATTGTGTTTAAATCACTACATCAAACAGGAAAACCAGTAGGGACCAGGAACCAATCCAAATGTGTGTGTCCACGTGCCATTGCATTACATTTTCACCCTAAAGTCCAAAAATTCATTTTGTGGTGTCATCTGTAAACCCTGTATAGTATATGCTGTCGTGCATCCCCTCATTGGCTTCAATGTACTCTTGATTCGACTGAGTCTGTCAAGTTTGATGTTCCAGGATGGTCATGTTGTTTCACCCTCATTTTTTTTTTTAATACCATTCAAATCTGTGTATATAAGAGAGACATTTGGTGTGTGTGTGTGTGCGTGTTTGTGTGACTAATATATTTCATACATAATTGCATGACAATATTGCCTCATTGAGCTGGTAGAGGGAAAAATTCATGGATAAAACCTCAAACTAAACTACCCTGGCCTGAGTCATTATTTGTCATAAATCACTTTTTTGCCTAAATTATCTCATGACACTGACCTCCTCTGCTCAAAGCGCCTACCATATCATGCCATTCCACCCATGACATGAAATTATTGATATATTCCACATTTGGTTCAGTGTTTTGTGTTTTCTAAGAAAAATAATGACTCAGGAGGTTAATTTAAGAAGGTGACTATAAACAAAAATAGCCTGAAGCAGCTGTGAAGAATTAGTCCAAATTATACAGTTTGGCTAATGTGAGAAATATTTTTGTTTTGTACCTTCCATACTGATCTTAACATTCAGATTCAGATTTGCTTTCCTTAAATGAGTATGTGCCATTTCTTTCTCACAGTGACATGACAAGAGTGGTGCCACTGTCATGTCCGACCTTAGCAAACAAAACAAAGCTCAGAAAATCTTGCCCTTAAAGGGGAAGTTAAGTTAAAAATGTTATTTACAATATGCTCAATGCACCCCCAAAAGGACAGACTTGGAGTATAACCTAGACTGAAGTCTGCTTCCCTGACTTTTTCACCCACTTAAAACAGTTATCAGTCCATTTTTTTATGCAGAGTGAACATCACTGGCAGCATCGACCATTCATGATGCAAATGAATCTTTCAGTAGCAGTAATGCTCAGAATTTGGCACTTTATAACAGTTACGTAATCACTCACATCATGAGTGCTGGCTGTTGTAACTTAAACTGACCATTCTGTTTTCAAATTTGCCTTCCAAGGCATGCTAGCTATTGTACAGTAAACGGCAAATTTCTGTCACCTTGATTTGCAAAAAATACCGGTAGCGGTTTGCATCCAGTAATACATTTGAAAAGTATAAGTCCACAACAGCTGGTGGAGGAGAAATTAAATGGATTTCAAACATACGGTACTTAAAAAATTCACTTAAGATGGACTTTTCCAGAGGAGCTACGATTCATTGCGAGAAGTAACACCACACCTTTTTTTTTTTTTTTTGGTAACGCCACACCTAGTAATTTGTGTTTTAGTATTGATGATGCTAGTTGCGACGTGATAGTGGTGGATGGCATTTACAGCTTGGATAAGTTTCCACTGAAGGATCTACTACCATATGTTTTTTTTGTGTTTTAGTTGTTTTGTTTTTTTGTTCTGGCTCCCAAAATATTGTAGATTGACGTCGTCCTGAAATTGGATACAGTTGAGTGAATGTTTAGCGATACCTGTTGCAGATGCAGGATAAATGAGTAGGCAAGTATTTTTCACCTTTAGTCAGTTTGCTTCATTTTTTGGTAAAAAAATAAATCAGTCAGATGAATCAAGTCTGTCTCACACACTTTTTACTTTTTTTCCTATCCTCTTGAAATCTGCTGGGATCGGTCAATCGGAGCCCATGGCAATTAGGGACGGAGTAACTGCACTTGACGATCCCAGAGTCTAAAAACGTGTGACTCCGATTAGGAAAAAGTCTGATTTGTATTTTCGCTCATGTAGGCAGTGCTTCATCACCAGGCTGCTAAATTCTCTTTGGAAAATTAGTATGTGTTTGTGTGTGTTTGCGATGTGTGCATCAGCCACAACCAAATCCAAATACCTCACAGCAGAGCTGGTGTTTGCATTTCAGTTCATCTGTTGCTTGAAAATGGCGGCTTTTGAGTCTTTGGTAGAGAAACTGAGCGTGAAGTCCTATTATGTAAATAAGCTGAGCTATTAGTCACAATCCAGTAAAACCCAGAATGGTTTGGTCATGGCCCGGAAATAGGCATCTAAAGAAAAAACATTGGTTGTCTCACTGTGGAGACCCAACACTATGTATCCAAATAAAAATAAAAAATGAACGGTCTGACAAAGATGATTTGCATATTTAGAGACAAAAAATTGTTGGTTGGTACACATTTAAACCACACATTCCTAATAGTGTTGTTTGAGCAATTTTGAACTATAGTTGGAAGCGAAGGTAATACATGATTTTACGTTCTTTGTGTGCTGAATACACACACAAAAATATGTTCACCAATTATCTTGAAATGTGTTATTGTAATTTGCTGTTTTTGCAACCCTCCATGCAGCAGCTCCACCCCTTATCCCACTCTCCTCCTGTCATTGCTGCAGTAATGTGTGCTTTAAAATAAAAAATAAAAATTTCTGCCACACTATCAAGCAAGCATGAGGGAAGACAATTTCTTGTATGAGTCATCAGTGTCCATTGTGTTATTTTGATAACCAACATGCAATGCAGGCCACATGATTCACCTGATTTAATAGACTTTTGTGACTCGCCTGTCGAGACTATCTGGCTATTTTTCTATGCAGCTCCAGCATCACTGCCATCTTAATTCGTCCATGTCTTCAAAACGGGTCCCCATGAGCTTGGGAAAGAGGGAAGTAGGGCACTTGCTCCAGTCTAACAGCAATTCTCTACATTCCCTGGAAAAATCGGATGCCCAGAATTGTAAAATGATGCAATGTCATGAAGCTGCCACACTGAGGAGAACTCTACAGTAGTTACAGTTTCATATCCTTTGTAACTATAATAATGATGATAATGAGTCATAAAACACAGAAAAACACGTTCCCAGAGGCCAGTTGTAATTTCTAGACTAAAAATAATAATTCTTTCTTATGTAAAATATACTTTTTTGAGGAGATGAAAGTTGGGTTTTCATTAGCGGCAAGGGATAAAATCATTGTAAAAACCAATCAATAAAACGAAATACCTCACTTGGTGTGGAATGTTATAAATCATAGTCTAAATTTAACTTCAAATTAAACTGGAATAATATGTTTTAAAAAAATATTAAAATGGTTTATTAGATAAACGTGTCCAACTCACAGATGTGTGCGTCAGCGCTCGAACCTTTGAGAACAACAAGCTTGCCTGTATGGGTTTTTACACGTTCTCCCATCTGTTTTCTCTGTGCTCAGAAACATGCACGTTAGGTCTACCACCACGTAGAGGCAGCATTGCTACTCTATTTGTTAGGTCATTTTTCCCCCCGACATTGTGTCTTGAGACTTCATATTGAAAGAAGTGTCTCCTGCCAGGCTAGTTTAGAAAATATTTATTTCTTGAAATGTACACTGTACAAAGGCACTACAACATTTGAGACACAGTGATATCTCACCCATCATAATCATACACTGAGGAGTGTTCTTATTTGTCTGAAGCAGCTAAAGAAATTTTGTTTATGAGGATTTTAATTGATTGTGCAGCGATTTTCTATCATACCAATGACAATGCAAGCACCCATTTGTGTATTACAACACATAGAAATATGTCATCTCCGATAAATAAAAACTATGATTCACATGATTTGTGCAATGATTTTTCAAAATTAAAAGTAGTCATCTACAAATCAATTGTCAGTACTTTTTCATCAGTTTCTTTGTTCGAACATAGAATGAAGGATTTCCATTTGCCATTTTAGTCCACGAATTTCTTCATGAAACACTTTTTAATCAACATTATATATACTCTTTCCTTGAACCGAAATTGATCTGTTACAATAACATAGCAACTGTGTGTTCATTCAACCATTGTAACAACAACAATTAAGCACTGTTTATTAAAGGAGATCTTGTGTTTTTGTGTAAAATGTTGGCCAGCTTCTCTTAATTCCCTTATCATTAAGTATTTGATGGTCACAGATCAACAGCATCAATGCTCTTTAAGGACAACAATGCTTTCTCTCCCTTCTTTATATACATACAATCTTTACTACCTCTTTCCACACTATTCCTACTTTAAAATATTGTACTTACTCAATTAGTAAAAAAACAAAACAAGCAATGTGGGGAAAAAAATTCAAGGTCCATATAAAGAAATTCCACTACAAATTCCAATCATTCAACATATTTGCTTTAGCATTGGTTATAGGCTATTTGTGGCATACTAGAATTGCTGACCACGTTAAACATACTGTTATTTTTTAATGTTTGCAATTACCAGTGTAATTTAAATGTCTTTGCTGATTTGATGGAATGACAATGGGACAGATGATCCAATCAAGACAAGGTTACCGTGTCATTAAAGGAAGTATCAAATGTGTCACCCACGTTTTTGCTAAGACATTCGCCATTGACTATAGTTTCTTTTTTTAAGAGTCCCTTTTTACACACACCATTAAAGATGCTAACCGGCTTTCATCAAAGGGAACACTGCCTGCTTGAAATGTCACGAATTAGCATTCCTCAGAGTAGTAAAATTAACTGAAAGCACTATTGTTGGGAAGGCACAAAAACTACCTTCAACAATGCAAAATCCTGTAATCAGGGTCTCTACATGTGACTCCAGTGGGGTTGTATACACACTAGGCTACAGTTTCAATGGAAGTGGATCTTATTCATTGCCTGTGGGTGTTCAACCTGATGCATTATTTTTAATTTATACATTTTGGAAAGAGCAAACTACACTGCAAGGAAAAGCACCAAAGTCAAAAAGGTTGCATTATTGGGTGCTTTTAAACAATATGCATGACCAGTTGTTTGTGTGGGCTGTGTACCCCCCCCCCCCCCTTTACAGAATTATTTTGCTGTGCATAGTCGTAACACATAAAACAATCACTGATTTCACTGGTGTGGTCAAAACCAAACTTTGGCAGATGCACTTTGCGGTAAGAAGGGACATTTTTCACATTTTGAGTGTTAGTATGCATGTGTCTGGCTTCAACTGAATGTTTTGGGATTGTGAGGGAAAAAAACAGTCTGGAGGAAATCCATGCAAGCACTAAGGGAGAGGATGTGAACAGGAAGATCCAGATTATGATAGGAAAGATAAAACTGATTACATTACTATATGATATGTTAATTCATGGCATCACAGTGCACTAGTGGAACGCATGTCTGTCTTGCATTTGAAAGGTATAGAGCAGGGGTCACCAACATGGTACCCGCGGCCACCAGGTTGCCCGTGAGGATCGCATGAGTCGCTCGCAGGGCTGTTCTGAAATTAGCTCAAATAACGGCACTTATCAGTGAGCTGCATCTATTTATTTTATTTTTGCTATTGCCGTTTACATCACACATGTGAACTGGAAATGACAATAACAACACAGTTACAGCTAAATTGAGCAAATTGGCTATATCAGAAGTGTGTGTCAAACTGCTAGCCCTTTGCCTTAATCAGTAGCCAGGAAGTAGCCCTCGGTTTAAGAAAGGTTGGTGACCCCTGGTATAGAGTTTAAATCTTGGCTCAATTCTTCCAGGTTGTGGATAGTTACTTGTTTAAATGGACCCTGCAATTGACTGGCCAGTACAGTATGGAGCTCCGGACATCATATGACTATTCCCTTTTTTTGGCAGTAAAGTAGCACCAGTATTCCAATGCCTAACAATTGAGCGAAGTGATAAAAGTAGCGTTTATCCGTCAACACTCCGTCCAAGTTAATTCACATCCCACTTAGATACAAAGGACACACTGGAGAGGATCTTGGATACTCCTGATCGATCAAGCGCCAGGGGTATGAGTAAGTAACTATATGATCAAGTTCCATCAGCTGATTCAATCACTGACTCACCTAATATGAACTGATCGCTTCACAGGCGGTTACTGCCACAATGACTCCCACGTCCATGTCTTGTTCAATGCCCTTTTTCATGTCTGCTATACATTTATGGCACATTGGTTCTTGTTTTGAGAGTCTGTTGAGTGATTACTCAAAGGGGCGATATGTTTTCTATACTGGCAAAGCCACTTTGTATACATTTAGCATTGTGGGAAGTGTGGGGTCAACGTCCGGAACCCGTATGATGGATCCAGCTTCAAGTTCAGTCTTAGAAGGAAAAGCAGTATGGAAAATGGATTGATAGCTTTTAATCAGAATTGGGACTGTTCAGTTTCACCCCTTAAAGTCAATCTGTGCTCATTCTCTGGGAACACATTAAATGGTTAACGATTAAAAATGATTAAACACAAACACACACAAAATTTCCCCAAGTTATCTACTTTCCAGCTGACAAAATACTGCGTCTGCTCCTTATCTACCCTCCACAAATGTACCTCATGCACTGCCCTTTGTCCCAGTATAATCTCCTCTCCAGTATTCTTACTCCATCCTGTCGCTGCCATCACCGTTGATCTGCACAACACAGTCCTTGTCCAAAGGGTCCTTAGAGTGCATAGTGTCAAAATGATGGTTGCTCACCACAAACCTTCCGCAGGTATCCACCCCCAAGGCAGGTGCAAAGCAACGATCAACCTGGATCTCCTGGCGCAGATAGGAGGTCCTCTTCTGGCAGGTGTCCCCTGTTCCCTCCTGAGAGGCTGATAGGAACACCACCAGCTCAAAGTGATGGGATGTGCTTTCACGCAGGGCTGGGTAGAGGGGGCTCCGGCAGTCCAGGAGATGGTAAAAAGTGAGTGGAAAGATGAAGAAAGGGCAGGGATGCTGGCCCAGGTGGTCCACATAGAAGTCCAGGGAGGTTTGGTGCAGAGGTTGGCCTTCATGCTCCTCATAGAGAACACCACTCACCTTTACGTCAACCAGAGGGCGCTGCAGCAGGTTTGTGGCCCGTATCATGAGGCAAGTTTGGCCCTGGTGCTGGCCCACCACGCCTTGGTGGCTGAACTGGATGGCTCCGGCTCGCTTCTGAGGACAAGATATCTTGGCCACAAATGCACCTGGTAGACAATTGAGAATCAGCAAATTATGTTCCTCAGAATTCCTCCTTTTACTGCGCAAATAGGTGCTTTTTGTTTGGGTTTTGGTGATACACTTTCTTAAAGATTGAGCAGTCTTTCTCAGAAAATCTACTCTGTACCCACAACCTGTCCGGTAAAAAGATTAAAAGTCAATTTATTTTTAAATGAAAACATCATTCATCCATTCATAGCTTGCGTGATGAAATGTGAGGATGTCCTACATAAAGCAGAAAAATCCAGCAATTGTAAATGCCCACCCACCACCACAGCTGCCCCTTTCTGGAAATGACGAATTCACTCGGAAGCCGTTCCCTCAAATTGGCGCGGATGGGGATTATAGGAGCGAGTCCAGGCCCTAATTTTGTGTGTGTTTGTTTGTTTGTTTGTTTGTTTGTTTGTTTGTTAAAACACAAACTACAAACTACTATAATTCCCAAAGGACAATTCGACCTTTCTTCTTCTATATGACTGAGCAATACAGAAAGAAATACATTTGAGTATAAAATCCTAAATCAATTGATTTCATCAACAAAATGAATCTATTTAACTGAAAATTAAAAAATAATAATTGGTTAGTTTGTTTTATATATGTAAATTATCATTTTTATATTATTCTGTTAAGTTTTTTTTTTTTCTTATTTCACTTTTCACTCAGTTATTTTGTTAGTTATTGTTAACTATGTGACCTTGCTGCAGACACATTCAATAAACTGTTCAACAGCAAACTTTAATCGGACTTTTCATTCAGTTATTTCATTATTGTTATCTACCGTGTTTTCCAGACTATAAAGCGTACCGGACTATAAGGCGCACCTTCAATGCATCATGTCAGATTTTTAATCCAAATCAAATCATTCTCCATTTTATCTTTTTTATTTCAACTTCAGATGCAACAAATTACATTATAATCACACAATACTGATCCATAGTCTATTTGATTCATGATTCATAGTCTTCAGCGGGCCACTTATGATTGATTTCATGACACAATGCTTCGGGCCAGTTAAATTTAGGAATTTGGTCCATATATAAAGCGCACCAGACTATAAGGCGCCCTGTTGGCTTTTGAGAAAATGTTAGGTTTTTAGGTGCGCCTTATAGTCAGGAAAATACGGTATAATGACCTTTCCTCAGTTATTTCGGTATTGTTAACGACCGTATTTTCCGGACTATAAGGCGCACCAGACGATAAGGCGCACCTTCAATGCTTCATGTCAGATTTTTAATCCAAATCAAATCATTCTCCATTTTATCTTTTTTATTTCAACTTCAGACGCAACAAATTACATTATAATCACACAATAATGATCCAGTCTATTTGATTCATGATTCATAGTCTTCAGCGGGCCACTTGTGATTGATTTCATGACACAATGCATTGGGCCAGTTAAATTTAGGAATTTGGTCCATATATAAAGCGCACCGGACTATAAGGTGCACTGTCGGCTTTTGAGAAAATGTTAGGTTTTTTAGGTGCGCCTTATAGTCCGGAAAATACGGTATAATGACCTTGCCTCAGACACATTCAATAAACTGTTCAACAGCAAACTTTGATCGCAGATGATTTTGTGTCTCCCTCAACATAATGTATACACTGATTGCAAAAATATTTACTTGGTTAATTTACTTTTATTTCTAACACTTATGGATCTTGAGTTTTAATTATTTTGTCCTTCTTTGATCAACTAAAACTTGTGCAAAAGATCTTCCCATGAGTTATAATTTAGACCCATGATAACTTTATTGACGCAACCTGTTGCTGAACTTAATCCTTAATTTATAAATATTGCTAACTATTCCAAAACTATGGACCGCTTTAGAGTTTATAGACATTGTAGCGTCCTTTTGGGGGCGTGGCTTAGCTGGAGGAAAAAACATCTAGCGCGATTGCTTGAAAACGCAGGTTATCGTATTGTAATATCCCTCAGTGCGTCAAGGATGTTCAGACGGTTTTATCGCCACTTTTATTATGACAAAAAAAGGCAACTGAAAAAACACATTCAAACAGGAGTTGCTGGTGGCCACAACTCACGCCCATGCGCCTCACACACCAACTGATTGCCAAGCTAACCAGCCCACACAACCCACCCGCATGACGTCACTTTTCACTCCTGTCCCCGCACTCACACGGCCAGATACAACAACAAATAATACATGACATTACACTGCCCTCCCCTTTATGAAACCCCTCGACCTGAGGGGTCAACAAAAAAAGTAATCCAGCCTTCGTGGCTTTCGCTTCCGTCTCTGGGGTCGGCCCTGGCTGCTTTCACCGCCCGCCAGCTGAGCAGGGACAACACTGACGGAATCTGGGGAACATGAATCCATTGCACGTCCCGAAGTGGCGGGTGAAGCCAACCCCGCCTCAAACACAGGAACCCCACTGCCCCAGTATGGAGCCAACCTGTCTTGGTGGAGGACAACCCTTCTGCCCCTAGGGGGAATTGCCATTCGGTAGACCACCTCCCCCACCCGCTCAAGCACCCAGCACGGGCCATCCCAATGGCTGTCCAACTTGGGGCAGTGCCCCTTCTTCCGTAAGGGTGTGTACACCCAAACTAGCTCATCGATCTGGATGGTCCGCCCCTTGCTCCGCACATCGTAGTTCCGCTTCTGGCGCACACCAGCTTTCTCCAGCTGGTTCCGGGCAAATGCATGCGACGCATCCAGTCAATCCTGCAGTCTCCAGGCATACGCCAGCCCCGGTTGGTCCTCAGAGTCACCAGGTGGCCTCCCGAACGCCAACTCTGCCGGCGTCCTGATTTCCCGGCCCAGCATCAGCAGAGCAGGATTGCAACTCGTGGAACTTTGAACAGCCGAACGATAAGCCATCAACACAAGCGGAATGTGTCGGTCCCAGTCACGTTGGTGATTGGAAGTGAAGATGGCGAGCTGCTGCTGCATGGTATGGTTAAACCGTTCCACAAGGCCATCACTCTGCGGATGCAAAGGGGTGGTGCGTGTCTTCTGCATGTCCAGGCGCTCACAAAGCGCAGCAAAAACCTTGGACTCGAAATTTCGGCCTTTGTCACTGTGGAGAATGTCAGCAGTCCCAAACCGACAGAACATGCCCTCAAGCAGCGAGTCAGCCACCGTCTCTGCCTCCTGATCTGGAAGTGCGTATGCCTCTGGCCACTTAGTGAAGTAATCCATCGCACACAGCACATAACGGTTCCCTCTGTCCGTCACGGGAAAAGGACCCATGATGTCCACAGCAACCCTTACCATGGGCGCCCCAACCCTCTGTTGCTGAAGCGGTGCGTGCGACTGGTCGTGAGGCCCCTTGTAGGCTACACATTCCTCACAACGCTGGCAGACGTCCTCAACGTCTCAACGATGCTGACCCCAGTAGAAACTTTGCCGCAGCCGTTGGAGAGTCTTCGCGCTGCCAAAGTGTCCCAAACAGGTTCCCCGTGGCAGGCTCTCAGCACCGCCTCTCGGAAAACTCCGGGCACCACCACCTGGCACCTCTCCTCCCCGGTGGCTGGTTCCTTCCACGCATACTGAAGCACGTCATCCTTCAGGCGCAGCACCGAGAACTTGCTCCACAGGCCCTTTGTAGCAACAGAGAATCATCACGTCCCCCCAGGGTGGCCTCCTGCCACTCTGAATCCACTGATGCACTGGGCCGAAATCACGGTCCCCCTCCTGCTTGATAGCTCACTCCGCAGCATCCACAGTTTCCAAGGTGCAGCATGATGGTCCCGCAGCAGCGCCCTCGGAACAACAGATCCAACTCCCTGGCATCCCGCCGGTCGCAGCAGGTACAGGCGTCAACAGCACATGGTCGTCGGGAAAGAGCATCGGCGTTGGCGTGCCAGGCCCCAGCCCGATGCACCACAGTGAAGTGGAATGCCTGCAGCTCCTCCCCCCACCGTGCCACTTGACCCTCAGGTTCCTTGAATGACTTTAACCACTGCAGGGCAGCGTGGTCAGTCCTGATGGTGAATGGCACGCCACACAGGTAGTATTTTGAAGTGACGTGCCGCCAAAACAACTGCCAGCAGTTCACGTCTGGTGACACGGTAGCGGCGTTCACTCTTACTGAAGGTGCGGCTGAAGTAGGCCACCACTCTCTCACCATCTGGTGCCACCTGCGACAACACTCCCTCTATGCCGACATTACTAGTGTCTGTGTCCAGCACAAAAGACAGCGCTGGATCCGGTGGGGCAAGCACTGATGAGCGTCCCCTTTAGGCTGGAAATTGCCTCCTCACAGTCCGGCGTCCATGTGAAGCATTGGTCACCTCGAAGGAGGCGAAACGAGGGCACCCCGATGCAAGAAAATCCTTCCACGAACCGTCTGTAGTAGGAAGCCAGCCCTAAGAAGCTTTTAAGCTGCTTTTGGTCTCTCAGTACTGGCCAGTCTTTGATTACACTGACCTTCTCCTCCAACGTGCTGATGCCTTCGCCGTTTACACAGTGGCTCAGGAACTCCACCTCTCGCCGCATAAAGTGGCACTTTTCTGGATGTAGCTTCAGTCCAGCTGCCGTAATTCTCCCAAGCACCAGCCTCAGAGAATCCAGTGCGGCCTGGAAGGACCCGCCATGGACGAGGACATCATCCAAATACAACAAGCACTTCTGCCTTGGAATGTTTGAGAGCACGGTATCCATCAATCGCTCAAATGTTCCTGGTGCATTGCATCGTCCAAAACCCATGACCTTAAACTGCCAATGCCCACGGGTGGTACTGAATGCCGTTTTAGGTCTGGACTCAGCGGTGAGAGGGACCTGCCAGTAGCCACTGCACAAGTCGAGCAATGAGAACCAGGCAGACCCTGAGACCAAGTCCAGTGTCTCATCTATTCGCGGAAGCTGGTAGCAGTCCTTCCTCGTCACTTCATTAAGTGGCCTGTAGTCCACACAGAAACGTGGTCTGGCACTCTTCTTTCTGGGCACCATAACCACGCCAGACGCCCACGGACTGTCGGAGGGCTCTATAATTCCTGCCTCGAGCATGGCACCGACCTCCTGATCTGCAGCCTCCTGCTGGACCAGAGGTCATGGAAAGGGAGACTTGACTGGTCGCACGTCCCCGGTGTCAATGTGGTGCTCCACCAAGTGAGTGAGGCCCACCTCATTCTCACTGAGGCCAAAGATGTACTTAAAGTCCCACAGTACCTGCCACAACTGCTCCCGCTGCTCGACATCCAGCCCATTGCAGTTCTTCTTCCAGATGGAACGGATCGTCCCGGTCCAGTCCTCTGCTAGCTGACCGGGGGCTAAGGCCGCTGACGCAGCAGGCCAGGACAATGTTGCTTCTCCCAGTGAGTGGTCCATCTCGAGGCGAGTGAACTCTAACCAATCTACCGTAGACTGGGGGGGAGGGTTCAGCGCTGTGATCAACCTGGGAGGGCTGGGCGGTGTCGTCCCCACCTGCAGGTACTCCTCTGCAGAGTCTATGGTGTCGATGTTCACTTCCGCAGTGCTGCGTTGAGACGCAGCAATCAGCTCCACATGCTGACCATCCGGCAGGATGACCACTCCATAACTCAAGTCCACCACACACTTTGCAACTTTCAAAAAGTCCCGGCCCAGAATAAAAGGGTCACTCACGTCCGCTACCCAAGCTGAGTAAATCGTTGACAGCCCCCCCAAGGTAAACGCAAAGGTTCCGTTTCCTTTCATCTGGACTGTTTCACCAGTCACCGTCCGTCCTCAGTTTGGTAAAAGTCGATTGCAAGACTGTTCTCACTGGAACAATGTCAGGCCTCACAATTGTGGCCGAAGACCCTGCGTCCATCAGGGCCATGCAGGAAACAGCACGCAAACATGGCTGGGGTCCCCCACATCAGACCATCACAACAGGCTAACTTTGGAAATGGGGGTCTCGGCGCACAGCCCCTCCGCATTCAGGTTGCTGCTCCTGGTCACCATCTGGAAGGGTCCACGTCATCCAGGTTACACGGACCCCTTCCCGTTTCCCTGCTGGTTTGTCATCTTCGGGCAGCGACGCAGAAGACCAGACTGCCCGCAACCCCAGCAGACCGTGGGGCGCGCACTCCGACTGCTCCCTTCCTCACGCTGTGCCGAGCAAGCGTTTATCACACACACCAGCTCCTCCACCCACGCCAGTGTGCGTTCCTCCCCTTCTGGCAGCGACCTTGCCGAAATGGAGCAGGTTGATGATTGTAGCGTCCCCTTCACTGCAGTCTCCCTTTCCATGGCGAGGGCCAGCGACTCTCTCAGCACTGTCGGATGGGCTAGTTGGACGTGCAGGTGCAGCTCATCCGGTCTGAGAGCTTCGATAAACTGATCACGTACCAGTTCATTTTGGATTCCAACCGGCATACCAGCATACGCGCGCCGATCCAGGCTCTCAATCTCATGGACGAGGCAACGGAGCGGCTCATCTGGGCGCCGAACACGCTGCTTGAACTCACAGCGCAGAGAGTCTTTTAAATTGAACTTCTTAAAGCGCCTCTGCAACGCTCTCACTAGCGCGCTGTAATCTAATCTCTCCTCGGGGCTCAGCAGCAGACCGGACGTAGCGTCTTCCGTCATCAAAAGCACCAATTGTACTGCTTTCACCCTCTCCGACCAATCCGCTGCATCAGCCACCAACTCGAACTGAGCTCGATACGCTTCCCAACTTCCCTTCCCGGAAAACTTAAGCGCTTTTATCGCTGGCCAGGCAAGCTCAAGGGCGCCACCATGTTTATCTACGTCCAGCGTCGCCGCTGCGTCATGACGCAACTTCACTTGGGAGGGCTCATGATCAGAAGGCGCGAAACACCACAAAAATGGCGATCGCGCCGGGGCCAACTCGGCTCGGGCATGTCAATAACACATCCTCCTTTACCTTTGGCCGCTCGCTGTAGCCGCTGCACGGCTCGGCTTCCACCTTTACCTTCGGCTGCCCGCCGTCGCCGAACATCCTGACACACAAAAGTCGGCGTACAAGTGAACCCAAGACTTCTGACAACAATGTAATGCCCCTCAGTGCGTCAAGGATGTTCAGACAGTTTGATTGCCGCTTTTATTATAACAAAAAAGGCAACAGAAAAAACACATTCAAACAGGAGTTGCTGGTGGCCACAACTCACGCCCATGCGCCTCACACACCAACTGATTGCCAAGCTAACCAGCCCACACAACCCACCCGCATGACGTCACTTCTCACTCCTGGCCCCGCCCTCACATGCCCAGATATGACAAGAAATGATCCAGGACATTACAATATTTTATGTAGTCATGTATGTGAAAAAACGATCTTTATGTTGGAATTATGTAGGAATGGATTTGCAAAAAACAGTCATTTGAGTGAAAGAGTAAACTCACTCTCCACGATCGTTAATGTTAAAATACTCTAACAAGTCGAGTGACGACTTATGTGTTATGCCGTCACAAGTGGTGCCAAGTCAGTGACAGGACAGAAGACAGGGATGATTTTACAGATTGGAGTGGACAATAGTAGGAATGTGCATTTAAATTTTGGTGGAAATTGGTCGTAGTTTTCAGATGTTTAGCAACGCTAAATTTGTTACTGAGGAAACAGATGTGACTGAAACTGCACTTTCGCTGGCGATTATCAATTTCAACATTTCAGGACTAGCAGAGGCTGGGAATGTGATATAATTTCAAGATTTTTTTTTTTTTAGTGTACCATTTTGGCTTCCAAATCCTTAGCAAGATGACATTTTTCTACAATACATAAAAGCAGCGGTGATAACTGCTGGCTTCCCATTGTGACGTGAAGGAAGAGTACGTAGAGTATGGACCTACAGTACATTACAGTGTATTGTAAATTTTTGATGGCGAATTTGGTATTAGTGCCCCAAAAAATCATCTAGGTATGATTTTCTGTTAATTTGTTATTGGCAACTTGGCTTGCATTTCATTCCAAATGTCTTGAGTTGCATGTTGGTCGATAGAAGGGTTGCGGAATAGTGTACCTGTGATGAATGCTTCAAGCATGAGGAAAAGTGTACCTGTGATGAATGCTTCAAGCATGAGCCCCAGCAGCATCTGCACAGCCAGCAGTGCTATTGCACTTGGACAGTCCCCACTGGGGAACATGGTGCCATAGCCGATGGTGAGCTGCGTCTCAAGGGAGAATGAGAAAGCGGCGGTGAAGCTGGTTATGTGTTTCACACAAACCACATGCCCCTGCGGGGGTGCGTCATGATCCAGCACATCCAAGTCTCCATTGATGTGGGCCAGCAAATACCAAAGACAAGCAAATAGCAGCCAGTGAGCCACAAAGGATGCACAGAAGGCTAAGAGGACCCATCTCCAGCGCAGACCCACTAACTGTCCCCACACGTCATGCAGGGCAATCAGCCAGGCTTGGCTCGACGCTCCGAGCCACGAGCCAGAGGAACACAGCAGGGGGCGAAGGGTGCAATGTCCATCTTTGGTGACCAGACGTTGTCGCTTTGGTAACGATAGAAGAGGGGCGGAAGACACCTTGCCATCCAGAACGCTGCTATTGGATTTGGTTGTCATCTTTAAAGATCCTGGAATAAATTAAATAAATACAAGTTTGATGTTTAATTTGTTATCAAACCTAAAATGAATTTAATGGTTTGTATGGACTGTATCTATACAGGACTGTATAGCACTTTCGGAGGAAAAAAAAAAAAAAAAAAAATATATATATATATATATATATATATATATATATATATATATATATATATATATATATATATATATATATATATATATATATATAACAATAAGCTAGTCTGCTGTGTTTGTGAGTAGACATTTTGGAATCAACATTAAGTGCTGTCTGTGTCTGCTGGACTTGTGGAAAGGACCTCTTGATCAGAGTGTCGCCTGATATATATATATATATATATATATATATATATATATATACACACACACACACACACACACACACACACACACACAGTGGGGAGAACAAGTATTTGATACACTGCTGATTTTTCAGGTTTTCCCACTTGCAAAGCATGTAGAAGTCTGTAATTTCTATCACAGGTACTGTTCAACTGTGAGTGATGGAATCTAAAACAAAAATCCAGAAAACCAATGAGTATGAGTTTTAAATAATTGATTTCCATTTTATTGCATGAAATGTGTTTCTGACACATCAGATAAACAGAACTTAATATTTGGTGCAGAAACCTTTGCTTGCTATTACAGAGATTGGACGTTTCCTGTCGTTCTTGACCAGGTTTGAACACACTGCAGCAGGGACTTTGGCCCACTCCTCCATACAGATCTCCTCCAGAGCCTTCAGGTTTCGGGCTGTCACTTAGCCACAAGGACTTTCAGCTCCCTCCAAAGATTCTCTGTTGGATTCAGGTCTGGAGACTGGCTAGGCCATTCTAGGACCTTAAGTTGTTTCCGACGGAGCCACTCCTTAATTGCCCTGACTGTGTGTTTTGGGTCGTTGTCATGCTGGAAGACCCAGCCGCGACCCATCTTCAATGCTCTTACTGAGGGAAGGAGGTTTTTGGCCAAGATCTCACGATACATGGCCCCATCCATCCTTCCCTGAATACGGTGCAGTTGTCCTGTTCCCTTTGCAGAAAAGCATCCCAAAGAACTGTTTCTACTGCCATGCGTCACAGTTGGGATGGTGTTCTTGGGGTTGTACTCATCATTCTTCTTCCTCCAAACACGACGAGTGTAGTTTAAACCAAAAAGTTCCTCTTTTTTTTTTCTCATCAGACCACATCAGGTCATGTGGTGTGATCCATCCATCCATCCATCCATCCATCCATCCATCCATCCATCCATCCATCCATCCATCCATCCATCCATCCATCCATCCATCTTCTTCCACTTATCCGGGGTCGGGTCACGGAGGCAGCAGCTTTAGGAGGGACTCCCAGACTTCCTTCTCCCCAGCCACTTCCTCTAGCTCATCCCGAGGGATCCCAAGACGTTCCCAGCCCAGCTGAGAGACATAGTCTCTCCAGCGCGTCCTGGGTCGTCCACGGGGTCTCCTACCAGTGGGACATGCCTGGAACACCTCCCCAGGGAGGCGTCCAGGAGGCATTCTGATGAGATGCCCGAGCCACCTCATCTGGCTCCTCTTAACGTGAAGGAGCAGCGACTCACCTTATCTCTAAGGGAGAGCCCGGACACCCTGTGGAGGAAACTCATTTCGGCCGCTTGCATCCTGGATCTCATTCTTTCGGTCACGACCCGTAGCTCGTGACCGTAGGTGAGTGTAGGAGCATTGATCGACCGGTAGATTGAGAGCTTTGCCTTTTGACTCAGCTCTCTCTTCACCACGACAGACTGGTACAGAGTTTACTGCCGACGCTGCACCAATCCGCCAGTCGATCTTGCGCTCCATTCTGGCCTCACTCGTGAACAAGACACCAAGATACTTGAACTCCTCCACTTGGGGCAGGATCTCATCCCCGATCCAGAGATGGCATTCCACCCTTTTCCGACCGAAGACCATTGACTCGGATTTGGAGGTGCTGACCTTCATCCCGACCGCTTCACACTCGGCTGCGAACCGCTCCAGTGAGAGCTGGAGATCACGGCTTGAAGAAGCCAACAGCACCACGTCGTCTGCAAAAAGCAGAGACGCAATGCTGAGGTCCCCAAACCGGACACCCTCAACACCTCGGCTGCATCTAGAAAGTCTGTCTATAAAAGTTATGAACAGAATCGATGACAAAGAGCAGCCTTGGTAGAGTCCAACCCTCACTGGGAACGAATGCGACGAATGCCGGAAATGCGGACCAAACTCTGACTTCGGTGATACAGGGCCCGAACCACCCTTGTCAGTTGGCTCAGGCGTTGAGCGAACTCCCATGCCCCCTCGAGGATCCTGCCGAAGGTGTAGAGCTGGTCCACTGTTCCACGGCCAGGACGAAAGCCACACTGCTCCTCCTGTATCCGAGGTTCGACCTCCCGATGGACCGTCCTCTCTAGTACCCCTGAATGGACCAATAAGCAATACGTATGCCCACATCTGCTTGACGCCTCTCACCGTGGGCAACTCCAGAGTGGAAGAGAGTCCAGCCCCTCTCGAGAGGGCTTGTATCAGAGCCCAAACTATGTGTGGAGGCAGGTCCGACTATGTCTAGTCGGAACTTTTCTGCCTCACACACCAGCTCAGGCTCCTTTCCAGCCAGAAAGGTGACAGTCCATGTCCCAAGAGCCAGCTTCTGAAGCTGGGGATCAGACCGCCAAAGTCCCCGCCTATGGCCGCCACCCAGCTCGCTTTGCACCCGACTCCTATGGCCCCTCTTGCAGGTGGTGAGCCCATGGGAAGGGGGACCCACGTTTTCTTTTTGGGCTGTGCCCGGCAAGGCCCCCGTCATGTGGTGTGATGAGACAAAAATAGATGTCGGGCATTTGGTCGCCAACTGTCTGGTTTGCTCTCGGGGGAAGTCCTCTCACCATCGCCCCACGGGTCTACTACCGCCTCTCACTGTTGACTGATTTCATCACTGGTCTGCCTCTCTCTGATGGAAACACGGTCATGTTGACCGTGGTTGACAAATTCGCCAAGATGGTTCATTTCGTTCCATTGCCCAAACTTTCCTCCGCCATTGAGACTGCTGACATAATGATGGTCTTCAAGCTTCATGCATCCCCATTGACATTGTTACTGTCCGAGGTCCCCAGTTCACTTCCCAGGTATGGCAAGCTTTCTATAGGGCTCTGGGGGCATCCTCTAGCCTGTTTTCTGGTTATCATAGCCAAACCAATGAACAGTCAGAGAGAGACAGTTGAGGGGGGGGGGGGCTACTGTTATGTATGGGGACTTATGACTGTCGGTCCTTGATTATGTTAGTGACTTTTGACCTTTATTGGTCACAGACGATCATTGATTATGTTAATGTCTTTGTTCACATAGGATTAGATACATAATTTTCTCGATATATACTTAAATTCAGGTGATGCCAGTTGAGGAGGGGATACTGTTATGACTGTTCGTCCTTAATGACTGTCGGTCCTTGATTATGTTAGTGCCTTTGTCCTTTATGACTGTCGGTCCTTATGTTAGTGGCTTTGGTTCTTTATTGGTCACATAAACGGTCATTGATTGTTAGTGACCTAGTTTATTTGTTCACATAGGATTAAATACATAATTCTCTCTATATATACTTGAGTCAGTTACATGTTGCCAGAAAGATTTGCCATCTATGCTTTCCGTGTCCAGCTCTGCTTTCTGTTGTTGCTTTGAAATTTTGTACATAACTACTTTTTGGTTTCCCACTCATGTTTACTATCTGCTTCTGGGACCAAATCCTGCATTAAACGTGACATGTGTGTATGTATAAAACACCAACACCAATAAAAAAAAAATCACATTAGCGAGTTATTTGTGTGGTTAACAAGTATTGGGTCTTGCACCTGTTACAATATATAAATTATTCCAGAATTTTCCATAATATACATGTAACGTGTCTTTCCTCCTTCAGTGTGTACGTGAACTCTGACAGCCAGATGCATGTGTAAAAGGCAGAGAGCTGGAGTCTTGTCCTCTCCAGAGTTTCTATTTCTATGTCAATATTGTTGCCAGGTGATTAGAGCAGTTCCCAGCTGGAAATCGGTCTGAGGAACACAGCAACATGCAGAGTAGGAATGTGTCTTTCATCTGCAGGGAGCGCCAAATTTATCACACTGCACAGCTCAACACTGATCTCTTTAGCCAGCTCTTTTTCACGTTTAATAAAATTTTGTATCGAATTCTCTTAGAAGATTTGCTTTTGCACAGCACATATGTTACATTCTGAATGAGAACAACACAAAAATGTTCAGGGGATTATAAGTGATTTTGTGGTCTAGTGCACTGGTGTCAAACTAGTTGGCGTTAAAGGTCATGTTGCCCTATTTGATGTCAAGTGGACCAGTGAAATTATAGCATAATAAATAAGGAATACACAAATAAAAATAGTTTGTTTGAATACAAAGCACGCCAAGAAGTTAGGAAAGTATTCATACTGATGAGCTTTCCTATGGTAAAACGTTAAAACAATTATTTGTTGAAGTGGAAGTCAAGTAAAAAACATTCTCTACAATAATCTGCTCTAGCAAACATTGGGGCATATGCATAAAACATTGAAAAGAAAACTTGAATCAGCAAAAAAAAAAATTAAACGTTTTATGACTAACATTTAAAATGCAAAACCTGGCCTAAATTCAAGTGCAAAGCAATGTCCGATTCATATTACAACAAATAATGATACCAAATAAAGTCCCAACGTGTCATACTCTGGCCCATTTTACATTATGACATGCAGTTCATAGGGGAGAGGGGTGAATTTATTGATCCGACCCCTGAGAACTTTGTATGCATGACAAATACTTGGGAAGAAAAACAAGAAACGGAGTAATAGAAAGAGAAATATCAGCCTTACCACCTCATGTTGGTCATTTAGCACAGTTTACAGTTAATAACTTGCTTCTGAATGACTCACGTCAATAATGTGGTATGCAAATCGATAAATAACCATTTTTCTGTAGGTGGGCGGCATTAACCATTATGGTTAATGTGTCATGATTTTGTCTTTGTTGACCTAATTTCGACCTAATCTATGTTTTCTCCAATTTTAATAGCATACCATTTCTGCTTGCATGTCATCATATTATAAGATAAGCCATATCGCTATACTTGTACCACTCGGGGAAATATCATATGTAATAGAATGTAAATGTAATAATATGAAAATGCTATTCCTTCATCACCTTAATATATCAGATTTTTAAACATAGTTGTTCATTGTGTTAGGATTCAACATTTGTAATGACAACAAAGATGAGATGCGTATGAGGAAAAAAAGTGTATTATGCACAGTATAAATCATGTCAAGGTTTTTATCTGCATATTTTAAATTAGAATCATTTACTGTGATTGGATGGCCACCTGACCAGTTCTGGATGTACCCTGGCTATATCTCAAAAACAGCTAGCATAGGCTCCTGCACACCAGTGACCCTTGTTAAGATAGACAGTTCAGATAAGGATGGATTATAATAATTTTAAAATATAATAAAATATATAATTTTATATTTTAAAAACTGGGTGACATGCTATCTCATAAATTAAAGACAGGAGTTAAAACAAAGTGCATGTAAATCACAGATGGAGGGGCACGCCATCTAACATAGGGTAGGGGTGCCTCTGACATAAAACATACAGAAATAAAGTGTAGGATTGATATATTTTATGGCGTTATAAAACCGATAAGATTATGCCAAACCAAATTCTTGGTGGTGAGGCTGAAAACAAACACATTTTTAACAATTATAATTTCGAGGGGACAAGCGGTATATAAAATGGATGGATGGATGGTGTTACAAGACAGAGCAAATGGCATTTAGTCATAGCGACTGTTAAAAGCACAAAACCTAACCTAACCACAATCATCGTCTTTATGAACTGAAGTGAATGACAAGAAGTTGGAAGGTGGACAAGGAGGGGCGTCAATTAAAAATCTATTTAATTAATTACCAGCTCAGTGGCCTAGTAGTAGAGTGTCCGCCCTGAGACTGGAAGGTTGTGGGGTCATACCAAAGACTATAAAAATGGAACCCATTGCCTCACTGCTTGGCACTCAGTATAAAGGGTTGGAATTGGGGGGTTAGATCACCAAATGATTCTTGAGCGCAGGACCGCTGCTTCTCACTGCTCCCCTCTCCCCCAGGGGATGGATCAAAATCACATGGGGATGGGTTAAATGCAGAGGACAAATTTCACCACACCCAGATGTGTGTGTGTGACGATGATCATTGGGACCTTAACTTTTTAAAAAACTTTTTAAAACCCTTGTGCAGTAATTTATTCATTAGCGGAGAAAAGTTGAGTGACTGTCAGCCATAGATGCTCAAAAAGGACAAACAAAGCCGCTCACGCGTGAAGCTACTGGAGGCAATCTTGTGTTCCCACTTGCAAAGAGCACCAAACTTGACAAGACTTAACTTTGATTTCTCTGGAGTGTTGTATTATTTCTTATTATTATTTTCTATACTTCTGGTCAGAATTTGCCAATGTGAGGTATACGGTTGTACCTATAAGCCTGGGAGAAGCTCTAAATCCATATACCATCAGTAAGAATGCAATTGTATATTTTCATTTTTCAAGTTATATTATCTGAGTGTTACTGGGCAGTCCGTGATGACCTCAAATGATCAGATAGATCTAGTGGCAACAAAAAAAAACATATACTCAACTTGAATAAACACACTAGATCAGTCTTCAAAAGCATGTGTGCTTGAGCTCAGAGTATGCTTCTGTGAAAGGACAATAAGCAACATTAACTTAACATTTTAGTCAGTTGAGTGAACACATTCACAGTTAATCTGTTTAACAAACACAAAGCAATCTTGTTTACCATCTCAATTAATTTCATCCTAAATAGCTCGTGTAATGTGCGGAATGACCATAATAATGAGGTAGTAAAAGCATCAGACTGTAAAGTAGTCACATGTGCTGCAAGAGGATTCACTATACTGGGCCAGTCTGTTAGAGCTGTCTGAAACAGTGACTTTAGCAATATAGAGCCTCGCTAAACACAAAAAACTTGGCAGTCTTCTTTTCCAATTTTAAAGGAGACAGAAGGTAGGAAGAGGCCTTTTCATTTGTCTACACAACCATTAAGTGTGATATTATGATAAATTATGAAAGTAAAACATCACATTTTGTGATTTGCCCATTTCCTAATGTGGCAACAGCAAGGCTTGTGTCATGTTGTGTTACATTGCACTAGTTTTATAAAAATGGGTGGCTCGGTGGCGCACTGGTTAGCACCTCCGCCTCACAGTTAAGAGGATGCGGGTTTGATTCCACCTCCGACACTCTCTGTGTGGGGTTTGCATGTTCTCCTCTGCCCGCGTGGGTTTTTCCCCAGGCAATCCGTTTTCCTCCCACATCCCCAAAACATGCTTGATTGGCCGATTGAGCACCCCAAATTGCCCCTAGGTGTGAGTGCTAGTGTGGATGGTTGTTCGTGTCTGTGTGCCCTGCGATTGGCTGCCAAACGGTTCAGGGTGTCCCCCGCCTACTGCCCAATGACCGCTGGGATAGGCTCCAGCACGCCCGCGACCCCCGTGGGGACAAAACTCACTTTTACAAAACATGCACATCAAATACAAAAGTAAAACATACATACAACTTTGGCCTGCAAGTGAACAACCAGGTACTTTACTTGAACTGTTTGACTTCTTAACTTCACGATGATGCGTGCAAGGTTGGGCCATTTTCTATTGCGCTGCTGCATAATGTCACACTCCCGATTCTTTACCAGAAACAGAAAGTGCCCTCAAAAATTTACTTTCGGTTTACAGTAATCCCTCGTTCATCGTGGATAATTGGTTCCAAGACCACCCACGATAGGTGAAACTCCGCGATGTAGAGAAAATATATTGTTACAATGTCCATAAAAACTTTTAGGAACCTGTATTGTATTTAATTGTATTTTTAAACACTGTATATTTTACGTATTTTACTCTTATTTTACTTTTGTATTGTGTAACACTTTAGTAAACATTTTCAAGTAAAACTGACTTAAAAAAAAATAGAAAAATAAAAAATAAAGAAAATAGATAAGATTAAATATATACAATATTCACGCAAAACCTTTGTCAACCTTTATTGTAGTTTTATACACTTGTTTTTTAAACACTGTATTTTTAAACACTTTTGTAAAAGTCCAACTGACTAGCAGAAACATTCCTATTTATTTGAATAAATAAGAAAATAAATATGAGTAAATATATTGTTACAATATCCACACAAGACTTTTATGAACCTTTTTTAAAGTGTAAACGTGTCTGGCTCCGATGTGCTCGCGCCCGATCTGACTCGCCCCCGCGGCCGAGTGTGAGAGCATCCGCACAAGACTTATAATTTTATTGTTATACACTTTATTGTACTTTTAAATACGTTATTGTATTTTAAACACTTTTTAAAAACTTTTAGTCTCACGGCTCCTCTCTGCTCTTGCGTGCTGGCCGACTGACGCGGCCCGTGGCCCAGCGTGAGCGCATCGGCACAAGACTTTTATAATTTTATTTTGATTCCCTCTATTGTACTTTCAAATACGTTATTGTATTTTGAACACTTTCTAAAACATTTTAAAGTGTCACGGGTCCTCTCTGCTCTTGCGTGCTAGCCGACTGACGCACACCCGCAGCCCAGCGTGAGCGCATCTGCACAAGACTTTTATGATTTTATTTTAAAACACTTTATTGCATTTTTAAACATTTTAAAGTGTAAATGTGTCACGGCTCCACTTTGCTATTGCGGTGCTGACCGGCTGACGCAACCCAGCAGCCTAGCGCAAGGGCATCCACACATTGCTCAGAGGCATGCCCTGCACATTGCCGGCTGTTGTCCCAAATCCTGGACGGCATTGCTTTTTTCCTACGTGCGCGGTTACGTTCATTACCGTTCTCCCGACTGTTTCTGCACGGCGGTGCATTTTTCTTTCGTGCGCGGCTGTGTCACGTCTCCGCTCTCGCCCTGCAGGCCTATGGCATCACGCTCCCTCTGCGCTAGACCTCTGAGGCGCGCATCACGTCAAGTCAAGTTTGTATAGCCCTAAATCACAAGCAGTCTCAAAGGGCTTCACATAGACAAACAATTGACAATTATTCTCAAAGCATCCCCTGATCTTGAGCTCCCAAAAGGGCAAGGAAAAACAAAACAAAAAAACTACCAGGGAAAAAATGAGAACCCTTGAGAAGGGACCACAGATGGAAGGATCCCCCTTTCAGGATCACCAGGCTGCAATGGATGCAAAGAGGGCACATAAAATACATAATATGGAAATCAAAAAGTGGATGTCCAGGGCAAAGCGAAGAGCTGTCGGAGGTGCCCTCGATTGTCCTGGCTGTGTCTTCGAGGATGGTAATCCACTGCAGTTCCCTCATCTTGAATTGGTCCACGAGAATCTAGATAGCCGCTGTCAGCTTGGGTGTCACCTAACCACCTCCCCAGCCGGGGAGGGGGGATGGGGAGAGGGAGCAAAAACAAACTCCAGCCGAATCGGCCATTACAGGTTAATTAAAGGCCAGATCATAGAAATATGTATTTAAACGTGTCTTAAATGTTTCTACTGAGGTAGCAGTTCTAATATCCATTGGGAGGGCATTCCAGAGCTCTGGAGCCCGAATAGAAAATGCTCTAGACCCTGCAGACATTTTCTTGGTCCTCAGTGTCACTAAAAGACTAGCGTTTTGCGAACGAAGGTTACGAGACGGAACATAAGGAACAACTAGGTCGACGAGATATGAAGGCGCTAAGCCATGCAATGATTTATAGGTTAATAGAAGAACCTTGAAATCACATCTTAAATGGACCGGGAGCCAGTGTAAGTTGGCTAATATTGGGGTAATGTGATCTAATGTTCTTGTCCATGAGAGCAGCCTTGCAGAAGCATTTTGTACTAACTGTAGACTTTTGATGCTGGACTTGGGAAGACCAGAGAATAATGCATTACAGTAGTCCTGGCGCAACGTGATAAACGCATGTATAATAATTTCCGCATCACCAGTCAAGAGGATTGGGCGAATCTTAGCAATATTACGAAAGTGAAAAAACGCAATTAGGTTATATTCTTAATGTGCTTTTGAAAGGAGAGCGTTTGGTCAAATATTACCCCGAGATTAGTTACAGTATCACTCTGAGTGATAGTACGGTTATCTATAGTTATAGAGGTTTCCTTCAATAAATGTTGATAACGAGCTGGACCAATTATCAACATCTCAGTTTTATCTGGGTTAAGACGAAAGAAGTTGAGAGACATCCATTGCTTGATCTCCGCGAGGCACGCCTCAAAATTACAATAGTCCCGCGGATCTGTCATTGATAACGGGTGTTCATAATTGGGTGTCATCCACGTAACATTGAAAACTAACATTATATTTACGTATTATGTCCCCAAGCGGAATCATATTATTTTATTTACAAATTATTCATTAAGCTAAAAAAGAATTACTCCCTAATAATATACAAAATGGTTCATAGAAAGAGAAAGTGTTTACAGTCTAAGAAGGAGAGGGAATCTTTTACAACCTAAGGTGCGCACCACCCTCAAAAGCATGTGCATATCTGTCAATTGGGTAAAGCTATGGAATGAGTTACTTGTAACGATCTAAGAAAGTAAACACATTGCTCAATTCAAAGAACACTTTAAAAACTTTACACTAGAAAATTATAGTAATTGAAATATTTTGCTTGTCTTGTCTGTTTTCAGCTATATAGTCCAAATCGTATTTATTTAATTTTCTTTCCAGAATATTATTGTATAAACTGCTTTCTTTCCAAAATTATCTTCCTCCGATAAATTAAGTTTCTGTATTTCAAAAAAATAATTAGCAACCATGTTAAGAATTATGATGTATAAAAGGGGTAGGGAAAAAAAAGCAAGAGCTTCTCCCTTCTCCTTTTTTGAACATGTTGATTTGTTTTCCTTATTGGCATGGCATGAAATTATGTGAAAATGTGATTTTGTGTTTGGTCGATCTTATGTTCAGAAATAAACTTCAACTTCAAAAAATATTAATATTAAATAGAATTGGTCCTAGTACCAATCCCTGTGGGATACCACACGTAACCTTATAGAGCTCAGAGGACGTATTGCCATGGACCACTCAGTGCGTCCTGTCTGATAGATATGAATGAAACCAGCCTAGTCCTGACCCTGAAATAACAGCGCAACCTTTAAGATGCTCTAATAAAATATCGAAGTCTACAGTGTCGAAGGCAGCTCTAAGATCGAGCAGTAACAATACCGATGAAGTGTTTGAATCCATAGCGATGAGAAGATCATTAGTCACTTTAGCAAGTGCTGTCTCAGTGGATTAATTAGCTCTAAAACCAGACTGAAAAGATTCATATCGATGATTAGCCACATTTTCCAAGATGGCGGCGCGTGCACACGCAGCGGCCTCTCTCCGTCCCAACCGATCGGTGTTTTGTTCATTTAATAAGTGTTTGTCAGACAGTTTTATGTGTTTGTCTGATCGTACCACGTTGCGCTACAAGTACAGCAGGCAGGTTCTGCTCAACATCGGCGAAAGCGAGTTTTGCGGCGTTTCGGACTTTGATATGGGGACATTAAAGTCACTGGGACTACTCCGGCCTGAATCATCGCCGGACTCGTCTGCTACTCCTTCCCCGGACAAGCAGCGTCGGAAGCGGTGTGCGAGGAGGCAGAAGAGGGGACAGCGCGGGGGCGTCCGGGCCAGGCTAGCAGCGAACCCGACTCGCCCGGCCGTGCCTTCCATTCTTCTGGCGAATGTCCGGTCGCTGGACAACAAGATGGATTACATTCGTCTGCTGAGATCCACGAACCGGGCAGTGAGCAACTGCTGCGTGCTCGTGTTCACTGAAACTTGGCTGAATGTCAACATTACGGACTCTGCTGTGCAACTGGAGCGGCTGGCGTGCTATCGAGCGGACCGGGCAATTGAAGAAGGAGGGAAATCGCGTGGAGGAGGTATATGTGTCTACATCCGCGACGAATGGTGCCGGGACTCTGTAGTGGTATGCAGGCACTGCTCGCCACTGGCGGAGTTTGTGATCGTTAATTGCCGTCCTTTTTACCTACCAAGGGAGTTTACTGCGATTCTGCTTGTCGCAGTCTACATCCCGCCTTCCAACGTTGGAAGTGACAGGATCACGGCCCTTAATGAACTGTATCGGGCTGTCAGTGATCAGCAGACGGCGCACCCTGACGGTCTCATCATCTTCGCTGGTGATTTTAATCATGCTGACCTGAAGTCTGTCTTTCCAAAGCTTCACCAGCATGTTACTTTTCCGACGCGTGGTGGCAGCTTCCTGGACTTGGTCTACACTGCACATAAAGGAGCTTTCGAGGCCACCCCCCTCCCCAACATCGGACTTTCTGACCACGTCACCGTTCTGCTTACCCCCGCGTACAGACAGAGAGTGAGAACTTCCAGGCCGGTTCGCAAACGTGTTAGGGTGTGGCCTGAGGGGGCCGCTGATGCTCCTCGGGACTGCTTTGGCACTACAGACTGGGAAATGTTTAAGCAGGCAGCCACTTGCGACAATCGGACGGACATTGAGGAGTATGCTGACTCTGTGACCTCTTACATCGCTAAGTGCATTGATGATGTGACCCTCACGAAGTACGTCGTCACTCGGGCTAACTGGAAGGGGCTGTCCTCGGGCTGCTGAGGGCCAGGGACGAAGCCTACAGGGCTGGGGATGAAGCGGGCGTGAGATCAGCTCGGGCGAATCTGTCCTGGGGCATCAAAGATGCGAAAAGGGCGTTCTCTTCCAAGATTAATGCCCACTTCAAGGACAGCGGGGATGCTCGGGGCCTGTGGCGAGGTCTGCTATTAGCGCGCTTGCTTCATTTTGCTGCTCTTATTAGTCTATTTATTTATTTATTTATTGTTTATTTATTTGGGTTATTTGCTTATTACTTATTCGTTGCTCTTGTCTGTTCGTTTTTTACTCTTTGTGCTATTTGATGTGAGTGTTGTGTACTGTCTAGTCACCGTGGGACGGTGGGAAACGTAATTTCGATCTCTTTGTGTGCCTGGCATGTGAAGAAATTGACAATAAAGCGGACTTTGACTTTTATGTAATCAATAAGATGCGGCGCTACTACTTTTTCAAGAAGTTTTGCTATGAATGGGAGATTTGAAACTGGCCTATAATTCAGCCATGTCCAAAGTCCGGCCCGCGGGCCAATTGCGGCCCGTGGTCAAATTTCATCAGGCCCGCAGCCTCTGTGATAAAATCTTTAGTATGTGGCCCGCCGCCATTGTTGACCAGCGCTTTAATACACACGTACCAAAGCTATTTTATATTTATGCCGCAGAAATGTAATCTCGCGCGACCCGGCGTGATTTCACAGCGAGAACATGACTCCAGCTGTCCTGCTATGCGGAGCATGCGCAAGTCAAATGCGGAAATAAACCCGTTGTAAAAAGGGTACGCGCGAACCGGCTGCGTGAACCCTGTGTGAAATGTTCATGAGGCGTAAATAATTTTAAACTCATGTCAATTTAAGGTATTTCATACAGTTTGTTCAATGTTATCGTATTTTATGTATTACTTATAACTCCTGTTTAAAATGTTCATGAGGCGAAAATAATTTTAAACTCATGTAAATTTAAGGTATTTCATACAGTTTGTTCAATGTTATCGGACTCTTCAGATATGAATGAAAGGCAGAATTTGTGTTTTTAGAGTTGTTCACATCTGCCTGAGTGGCTTATGTCAAGACAGTCCGGGTCAAGATTTGGTCGCTTAAGTAGCGGTTTCATGATAGCGGTTTTAAAGGCTGTTGGCACTATCTCAGAGGAGACAGACTGATTACCGTAACTTTCGGACTATAAGTCGCGGTTTTTGTCATAGTTTCGGTGGGGGGGCGACTTATACTCAGGAGCGACTTATATGTGATTTCTTTTCACAAATTTTCAAAATTCAAAAATCTGCGATGTAGTGAAACCGCAAAAAACGAACCGCGATGTAGCAAGGGATTATTGTCATTTGAACTGCAAGTGACGTCACCCGTGCCGCGCGGCGGTTGTTTACATAAAGGCCAAAGGATTCGATCACGGGATGATGAAGATGACAAAGGTTCCCACGTACTACCGGCATCATTAGCGGCTTTGTTTGTAAGTGACACGGAGGATGAAGAGTTTGAAGGATTTAATGATTTGAGTGACACAGAAGGTTTGAAAAACTATTATGACTTTTACGCATGCCCGGTCCTTCTCGACGGGAGCTCTCTTTCACCTCCGTGGATGGAAGTCGGGGGCCGGCGGTCGGCCGGGTGGCTGTCCAGGGACGGTGGATGGGGCTCGGACATGGCTTTTATGCACGCCCGGTCATACTCTACGGAGCTTTCTTTCACCTCCGTGGATGGAAGTAGGGGGCCGGCGCTCGGCCGGGTGGCTGTCCGGGGACCATGGATGGGGCTCGGACATGGCTTTTACGCACGCCCGGTCCTATTTATGGAGCTCTCTTCCACCTCCGTGGCTGGAAGTTCAGTAGTTGTTGGCTCGTTGAACTCTTGTTTTGTTAAATAAAGAGCCGTTTACCAAACCCACGTCTTTCCTGGTACTTTGTTAACGCTACAATATAGTTATATACTAGATCTCTGCAGCGCACGCGCGGCATTGACATAACGAACGAGGAATTTGCTCGATGGATTTAATGATTTGGAGTGACATATGGTTTGATAATATTGTTGTAATATGATAGTTATTTGAAATATACTTTATATATCATTATATGGGTCTGTGGAATAATTAGAAATGCAACTTACAACGGGTCCGACGTCAGCATGTGCGGCGCATACGCGGCATTGTTTACATAAAGCACGATCGATGGATTTAATGAATTGGAGTGACACAGATGGTTTGATTAACGTGTTATTTATGTAATACTTATTTGAATAACTGAATGTTACTCAGGCCCGTTCTCAGCTCCTCGTTTGTGTATATGTCACGTTAGCATACCGCATCGTTTAGCCTGTTGTTACTGGTTCATGTCTGTTCTTGGTGTTGGATTTTGACAAATAAATTTGCCCCAAAAGTGCGATTTATACTCCGGTGCGACTAATATATGTCTTTTTTACACTTTATTGTGCATTTTATGGCCGGAGCGACTTATAGTCCAAAAATTACGGTAATTATATTTAAGACAGACGGTCCTAAGATTTGAAATAATTCTTTAAATAGTCTGGCTGGAAGTGGCTCGAGCAAACATGTTGTTTGTTTAGCCGCACTAACTAATTGTTTACGCCTTTCGAGGGACACGCTTTTAAAATTTGAGAGGTTATTGCATCAGTGCTAGTACAGAACCAATACAGAAGTGCTAATCGTCAGTCCTCAGTTTTGACACGCACGCCTGCCACCTGGTTCTCATTTGCCTGACCCGCTGTGTTACAAGATGCCTGCATGACGCGAGCTCGCTGATTGGCTTGTCATTTTAAAGTGTAAACGTGCAACGGCTCCGCTCTGCTCTTGCCGTGCTGACCGGCTGTCGCGACCTCGCTGCCCAGCGCGAGGGTATCTGCACAAGACTTTGTAATTTTATGACGGGCAAACAGGACGATCCGATTGGGAGTGACAAGCAGACACACAGTCCTACTCCGCTTGGCGATCGAGGAGCGGAGACGTGATGGTATGTAAGTCTGAGGTGCTGCTGATATGTTGACGCAGACGTAGTGAATAAAATGCGAGGCTGAGATAAAGTGTCGTTAGAACTGCTAGGCTAATCAGCTGCAAGAACACAGATCAACATGTTCCCATTGGTCCTTAGTGTAATATAGGCAGACAAAGCCCTGCGGTCCAAGTGACGCCGCAAAAAGCCATAACCATCAGGGAGTCGCTGATGGTGTAGGGGTGCACTTGCCTGTCTTATTGCCTGGCTTGTGTGCTTCATTGCATATAATGCGGTGAATGTGTGTGTGAGGCAGAAAAAAATAAAAATCTGCGACGCACTGAATCTATCCGCAATATTTTCTTTAAAAAAATTTGCGATAGAGCGAGGCCGCGATAGGTGAACCGCGAAGTAGCGAGGGATTACTGTATATCGCAACTTAATATTAACAATACACTGCTACAAATTATGTACAAGAAATAATAACATAATAACAAGAAATGAAAACAAATTCACCCAAAAAAAATTGCGCACCATGTAAAACTTTGAGGTATCGCTAGAGCTACAAGAGCTCCGCTTAGTGGCGAAAGATACGGACATTAAGACTTAGGCAGTTACTGTCAGGCTCGGAATGGAGCAGGGCGACCAAATGCAGCTTAGACCAGGGTTTATTGAGGGTAGTTAGAAGGGAGGATGAGGGGACCAAACCAACTGAACCGACAAACTAACATAACTTAACGGACCGACAGACCGACAGACTGACCAACCGAAACAGAACTGACAAAGACGGGAACCAAGAAACAAGAACGATCCGACAGGGAGTGAGGGGCAGGCAGGACTAAAATACAAGACAGGTAACGAGAGGCAGGTGAGGGTGATCACATTGATTGTGAGGTAACACAGGAGGGGCAACGCAAACAGAAACCATCGTCACATACACCTAATAAAACAACTGGGGACGAGTCGTGACAGTTACAGAAAGGAAATTCGTTTTGACTTCTGCACTCCTTGCATCCCTACTTCATTGCACTTTATTTCCTCACATTTTTGCCTCTTATATTACAAAAGTTCACAATATGTGAAAAGTTAACGAGTGTAGATCACTAGACGCCACTTTTTTGTCATGCTAAAAAACACACAGCCATACTCGTGGGTGGAGGGTTGGGCAAGCAGCTCACTTTCATGAAATCATCTACCCCTGTCCCAGACCTTGACGTGTGTAAGGCTTTCGTTTGTTTGCTTTCCTTTACATAGTATGTATATTTGATGGATTAGAAAGAGTTCCCAAACCATGCTTATATTTCTGATTAAGAGGACAATGTTTTGTGTCACTTGCTTGTTTGTTTTTTTCACTTTTGGATCCTTTTTTATTTATTGACAATCTAATAGTTTAACAAATAGACAAATCTGTATTTCTGATGTATAGTAAACAAGGTACATTCTTATACTTGGAAATTGTGTTAAATTGAAACATTTATTCTTTTTTTTTCTTATAGTTTTTATTTTACCATGTGTTTTTATGTTCAATAACAAGTCAAACTGAGTAGGTTGTACTTTTAAAGGGATTGCTGCAATGATATGAAAAAGTATTGAAAAACAACGTATTGAGGCTTTGTTTTCAACAGAGACGACAGATTTAATACTCTAGGCTACCGGAGAAGCTGTTTATGTCACCGGATGATACAATGCAATCCATGGTGGTAGACATGGCCCTCCAGCTCGAGGCGGCTGCCCTGTTAGCATCCCGACGAGCTACTTCGGACCCGGGCCCCTCCCACCCCGGTCCATTGGCTCAGGCGGTGGCTTTAACTGCTCCGCTCTCCGAGTCCACCTCTCACTCTGACAAACTCGAGGTTAACGTCGCGGGGCGCCAGGGCACCATGCCACGTCACTACTGTGGGAATTGCGGCTCTATCACACCCAATACGCGCGCCTGCCTGTCCGGCCAATGGGGCAGTGCTGCCAGCGGTGTGGTAAGTTAAACCACTTCTCCAGAGTGTGCCACTCTGCGCACCCCCCCCCACACACACACACACGCTACCAGCCCTAGGTCTCATTCATCCACTGCTTCCAGCCACACCACCATCCAGTCTGTGGGTTCCAGTACAAAGCTGTTTAAATAGTGCACAGTGGAGCTGGATGGTGTGTGCCTACCACTGCTGCTGGACACTGCAGCCTCCAGGCCCTTTCTGAATGTATCCACAGTCCGTCGGCTCTTTCCCTGACTGACGATTGTGCCGGGTGCAGAGGACCTGAATACAACATGAAGGCCCTGCAGCGCATACTGAACACGCCTACTCCCCTCCCTGAAGGACATTTACACCTCCCATCTCTCCTGCAAGGCGACCACGATTGTGTGTGATGTGAGTCACCCCGCTCACATTTTGTTTGATCTACTGCCTTGTCGGAAAAGGTACAGAAGTCTCCGGTCCCGGACCACCAGACTCACGAACAGCTTCACACTCCAGGCTGTTAGGATCCTGATCTCTCTCCACCCTCGGCTGCATAACGTCCTGGCCTTTTGGGCCACGTTGGCTGCCTTGCACTACTCCTGTACTTTTGCGTTATATTCTGACTTCTGCTGTATACACAATTGTTCCATTTTAACAATGTTGCTCTTATTTATTTATTATTTATTCATTGCTCTTAGTTATTTACTGTATGTGCCTTCTTGTTGTTACTTTTTGTATTGTTTACTTGAGTGTTTTGAGTGTTTTGTTTGTCCGTGGACCAATATATATATATATACACATATACACAGTGGAGCCTCGGTTTTCGAACGTCCCGGTTGGCGAACAATTCGATATTCGAACAAAAAATATTTGCTTCGGGTGTTGGACAAAATTCGGTTGTCGAACCTCGCGAGATGAGCCAAGAGGACCCGCATGCCAACTGACTCCGTTCGTTATTACGTTCTGGTTACTTTGAGAATTGCATCAACTCTAATCATGCCTCCAAATGAAGCAAGTGGGAGCAGTAAAGCCATCCTAAAACATAAAGACGCTCCTAAAGCAATGCGACAGTGAGCGCCTGGCCGGTGCGCTGCGGTTGCGTGATCTGACAAAATTAAACTTCCTGCGCACTGAGGTCCACTTAAATTTTGGAAAGTACATCAGGACTTTAAAAACGTTGTCTAAATTTCAGCAACGGCTCTATCACAATAATGCGACCAGCGCGGTGCAGTCAAGCGGTCGGCGACGCGCTACGGTTGCGCGTTCGGCGGTGCGCTGCAGTTGTGTGATCGGACAGAAATGCGCAAATGAAAAAATGCTTAAAAAAGGTGGGGGGGTTTTCTTGGAATGGATTTTTTTTTTCTATTTGTAATGGGAAAACATGATTCGGAATTCGAACGATTCAGTTCTCGAGCAGCCTTTTGGAACGGATTGTGCTCGAAAACCAAGGCTCCACTGTATATATATATATATATATATATATATATACACGCGCACGCACACACACACACACACACACACACACACACACACACACACACACCGTATTTTTCAGACTATAAGTCGCTCCGGAGTATAAGTATGAGACTAGGTTCGAGTCTCAGTTATATTATACTGCACTAACCTATTTTAGTAGGTTGGCATGCTAAGAAGCATGGAGGGTGGGTGAATGTAGTATGTGACTTTAAGTCACAGTACGAGTGTGACGTCACTACCGTAAAGCAGTGGGTTTTGGGAAATAGTGTGTTGATGACTGATGAAAAAAACCGACAGTGAGCATGCAACTTTCTGAACACAACAGTAGCCACATATTGTCATTTGGGCTAGCCAGTCACCTTGCTTGTGGGTGGGCGGCCATGAGTATTTTCCTATACCCAAAGCGCCCACAGTAGATGCATTATCCATATGCTCACCCATTCACACTCAGATGGTGGTAAACTACGTAAGTAGCTACAACTGTCCTGGGGCAGGCCAACAGGCGTGTGGCAGCCAGTGTGCGCTTGTGACCCACCACCAAACATCGATACATCAGTGGAGCACTGCTGGATGAAGCGACTTCCCCAAGGACACAAACGACACATGACTCGGACAGAGTGGGATATGACCCGCTGACCCTACGGTTACAAAACAACACGCTCTACCACCTGTGCTACGGCCGCCCTTAAGAATAGACATACACGTGCACAGCGTGGTGATCGGTGATATGAAAACAATACGTGTCATTGAGGTCCAATTGGTGTGTTTGCTCTTTTCTTTTTTTCAGGGTGGGCTGCATGTCAGGTGTGCAGTACCGGTAAGTTTACTCTTGACGGTGTTTGTTTAAAATTACACGGTAACAAGGAAAAAAAATGTTTGAAATCATTAAAACTGTTTAGGAATGTCTAGCAAATATTTTTGTAAATACTGCAACTGTTTGCAACATTAAAATAACACTGACAAAAGTAAAACAAAACATTTGCTATGTGTGCACACATTTGCAAAACATTAAGCATTTAGGGTGAGATACAAGCTTAAAAGCGAGCAAAATCCAATCCAAAACAATGAATGGGTACATAAACCCAACAAGAATTTGTATCTCATCTTCTGCTTTCATTAAAAAAAAAAAAAGTACTATCCTCACACTGCTCGACAAGTAATACTATATTAGAATTGTTGCTAGTGTGAGAATATTGACATTTCCTTCAAAATGTTTTGCTGGTGTAAAAACAGTGTCACCCACATACTACAATTGAAAAAATAATATCACAGCAAACATTGGGCAGATCAATAACATAATACAGGGAAAAAATGGTTCAATGACGGAACCTCATAGAACGCACTTAGAACCCTCGAGAAACGAGGATTCTATTCAATTTGATTAAAAACAAATCTTCTAATCATCCATTTAATAAATCTAGAAATACAGAAGCAATACCGCTATTTGGATTTTAAATCAAACGAACATTTTTTTCTGTAAAAGAGAAACGGCTGAGTCAGTGAGCACAAAATCAAAATTGAATATGTGGCAGGATGCCCTGTTGTACTTTTAGATCAATGAGTTATTTGACTATCTTCACTTTGCTACCATTTTTGAGAAATTTAGCTACTAATCAGTCTATAATTATTCATCTCATTGTTATGGCCAAAATTGGACTCATCTGAGGCAACTGTCAAGCTTTGAGGACAGCTGAGGGTTTTAGAATCAAGCATTACAGGAATTATTTGTACTGTTTCAAAATCCATTGTAATATTTAATTTTGGAGGTTTTCAAATAGCAGATATGTGCCACTTTTACGCTTTTATTGAAAAAACTGCATGTACATGGTCAATAGGACAGAGATAGTAAAAATGACCTAATAGGAAGGTGATAAAAACATTCATCTTGACGGACTTTGATACAAGGTAGTGTCTCAACGGCATGTTGATTGTGTGTAATAAGTAGGAGAAATATAATCTATGAAAGTTTGTACCGTAATTTTCGGACTATAAATCGCGTTTTTTTTCATTGTTTGGGTGGGGGGTGACTTATACTCAGGAGCGATTTATGTGATTTCAAAATTCAAAAATCTGCGATGTAGTGAAACCGCGATAAACGAACCGCGATGTAGCAAGGGATTACTGTCATTTGAACTGCCAGTGACGTCACAGGCGCCGGGCGGCGGTTGTTTACATAAAGGACAAAGGATTCGATCACGGGATGACGAAGATGATGAAGGGCCCCACGTTTGAAGGATTTAATGATTTGGAGTGACACAAGGTTTGAAAAACGTATTTATGTTATAGTTATTTGATATATTTTATTTCGTGTGGCAACTTGTTTTTATCTTTGCAGTTCAGTAGTTGTTGTCTCGTTGAACTCTTGTTTTGTTAAATAAAGAGCCGTTTACCAAACCCACGTCTTTCCTGGTACTTTGTTAACGCTACAATATAGTTATATACTAGATCTGTGCGGCGCGCGGCGTTGTTGACATAAAGGACAAGGAATTTGATCGATGGATTTAATGATTAGGAGTGACACAGATGGTATGATAATATTGTTGTTATATAAACCCACTTCTTTCCTGGTACTTTGTTAACGCTACAATATAGTTATATACTAGATCTGTGCGGCGCGCGCGCGCAGCGTTGTTGACATAAAGGACGAGGAATTTGATTGATGGATTTAATGATTTGGAGTGACACAGATGGTTTGATAATATTGTTGTAATATGATAGTTATTTGAAATATACTTTATATGGGTCTGTGGAATAATTAGAAATGCAACTTACAACGGGTCCGACGTCAGCATATGCGACGCATACGCGGCATTGTTTACATAAAGGACGATTGATGGATTTAATTAATTGGAGTCACACAGATCGTTTGATAAACGTGTTTTTTTATGTAATACTCACTTGAATAACTCTGAATGTTACGTCAGGCCCGTTCTCAGTTCCTCGTTTGTGTATATGTCACGTTAGCATACCGAATCGTTTAGCCTGTTGTGGCTGGTTCATGTCTGTTCTTGGTGTTGGATTTTGACAAATAAATTTGCCCCAAAAGTGCGACTTATACTTCGGTGCGACTTATATATGTTTTTTGTCACTTTATTGTGCATTTTATGGCTGATTTATAGTCCGAATATTATGGTAATGTTGCTTCACTGCATTGCAACATTGCAAATAATAGGTTGAGCTTTGACCTAGCTAGTCCTAATTTATTTCTCAATGAGAAGGTTGACATTCTACTGTGGCTATCTGGGCCATTTTCTTTTATTATATTTTAGTTCAGCAGCGCTCTTTTTCACACAAAGAAAATGAATCCCTAATCTAAGTTGGTTTGTGATGCAGATGGACTAAAATCTTACAACTAATGGTTTCTTGCAAATCATATACATTTCTCAAAATGTATTTGTGACTTAGAATTTGACTTGTAACATGATATAATAACCTAAAATAACCTATAAACCTATAAAAACTTTGCAAAATTAAACATGAACTATCATATTGAAACCACGTAGAGAGACATTTACCCCCACAATATACAATAATGATTCAATGACCGAAAATGATCTTTTCAGTTACCCTCCTATCTATTTTATATATTACTTGTCCTCAGGGTTGCGGGTGGGTGAACCTATCCCAGCTGACTTTGAGTGAAAGCCAGGGTACACACTGGTAAAAAACCAACTCAAGCACAAGAAGTACTGGTACATCCAAACTACACAGTGCACACAGACCACTGCCAGTTTTGGGGCCCTGTGAACTAAAACTGAAGACTAAAATCTAAATCATAAGTATTTGCTCTTTTTGTTGATGACTTCCTTGACTCAAGTTAAATCATTATTCTGTACTATTGTTAAAATGAAATGGAGACTCTTCATCATAGACTCCATGGGCTTAATATGCTTCCAATTTGATGTGTGAATTTGTTTTTAAACACTTAAAATCAAGTCATCATCCGTTTTGTTCAAATATCTAATGAAAGCAACAATAAAAAATGCTGTGCTTTGTGTAAGATACAGTATTTGCCGTAAAAATATCCTGAGGCTGATGGACAACTTTATTTGACCCTCGTAATGGTGCTGACACAAGACTGAGATGAGTCAACCATTTCCCCCATGTACAGCCCAAGTTTGTACAAACGAGTAAAAGAAATCTAATCATGCACAACTCACAAAACTTTATGTCAATTTCAGTATACTCACTAAGCAGGTATTTTCACATAAGTCCTTGTTTGGCTATATCTATTAAATGTAGCACCGACACCACTGTCAATAATGTATGATTGAAATTGATAAACAGCTCTGCTCTTTACAAAATGGTTTTACACAAAACTGTTGTTTAGTATATACCTAGTATAGTTATACATTTGTATTTATAAAGCCAAGTTACATTATTTCCTCAAATTGAGTAAATTGATCACGTCACAAGTCATTGTCTTGATATTGGAGTCTCTTCGGCCTACTCACCTCAATCTGCAGTCAGGGTTACAGAGGGGCCCTCTGACCTTTTCACCTATGAGTGGGTCTGAGGTCTGCCAAATGGAAAAAGCAGATGAAACTAACCGTTATGCTACAAATGGTAAGTCCCTTGGCAGGACAGGGTATGAATCCCAGAGAAATCTTGAGACAAACACTGTTTGTGTCACCACTGAGTGGGGTGGGGTTTTTTTTTTTGGGGGGGGGGGGGGGGGGGTTGTGCTGCAGCCGTATTGAGCGTGACGCTCTCTGCCCCGCAGATCTGCAACTTCCAGCTCCGGGCCGAGGATGATTCAATTGGTCACATTACTCTGCATGGAGCCTATTAGTGTTCCCGGAAGAGAGACGATAGAGGGAGGGGGGAAAAAAACAACACCTTGTCACCACAGTTCATTCAAAAAGCAGCTTGTTGCTGGTTGGTGTCCCGCAGCTACTGCATAAAAAAAGGATTGGAGATATTTCTGCTGCAGCATATTTAATCATTGATTTGTACAAATGAAAATCTTTTCTCCCAATTTGTTTTGCATTGTAAGATATTTTTATGTGTGGTTTGCTTAAACAAACATTGAAAATAAATAAATAAATAAATAAATAGACAGACACGTAAACCAGGAGTGTCCAAACTTTTTGCAAGGAGGGCCAGATTTGATAAAGTGAAGGGGCCCGGGGGCCAGTAGTTTTTTCGGACATTATTTTAACTACAATTTCATCCAAATAAACACTGTTATAAAACAAATTTCATTCTCCCAATTGTCTTTATTTTTTAAATGACAAAATAACCAAATATATGCCACTCAGGCAGATGTGAACAACTCTAAAAACACAAATTCTGCCTTTCATTCATATCTGAAGAGTCCGATAACATTGAACAAACTGTATGAAATACCTTAAATTTACATGAGTTTAAAATTATTTTCGCCTCATGAACATTTTAAACAGGAGTTATAAGTAATACATAAAATACGATAACATTGAACAAACTGTATGAAATACCTTAAATTTACATGAGTTTAAAATTATTTTCGCCTCATGAACATTTCACGCAGGGTTCACGCAGCCGGTTCGCGCGTACCCTTTTTACAACGGGTTTATTTCCGCATTTGACTTGCGCATGCTCCGCATAGCAGGACAGCTGGAGTCATGTTCTCGCTGTGAAATCACGCCGGGTCGCACGAGATTACATTTCTGCGGCATAAATATAAAATAGCTTTGGTACGTGTGTATTAAAGCGCTGGTCAACAATGGCGGCGGGCCACATACTAAAGATTTTATCACAGAGGCTGCGGGCCTGATGAAATTTGACCACGGGCCGCAATTGGCCCGCGGGCCGGACTTTGGACATGTCTGACGTAAACAAACAAACAAATGAACAAACGAACAAATAAATACATACCTCCATACCTCCATACCTCCATACATACATACATACATACATACATACATACATACATACATACATACATACATACATACATACATACATACATACATACATACATACATACATAACATCCAGTCAATATGTACCACTTCTCTCTTATGTAAAATTCAACAATTTAAATCCCAATCACCCCCGAAAAAGACTACAGCAACCTGAATGTGGATTCCTTTATAGGGCATCTTGAAGATAAGCAGCAGTCCATGAAGTTTTGGTCTTGTAGGATTTCTAATTAAATCTTGATTAGTTTGGTTTGTCTCCAAATATGTGCTTTAGTTTTCACAAGAACCTCCTTAATTAGTACTGATGCAGGCATCACTGCTTGACCTCAGAATGGTTAATGCATTAACCGCAGGGCTTCTTTGGTGGTGTCAGAAGAATATCAAAGGCACATGACAGGAGGTAAAATGCATTTTGACCTTTGATCAGCAGGAAATCTGTTCATACATCCCAATGTCCTGGATACACAATGTACATCCATGATTATTAAATATTTGGTGTTATTTAAAAAAGACAGCTTCTTGCTACTCCGACCAAGTCCTAGGCCACATCAAGGTGTTTGTGGTCTAACAAGGACACACAGCTATCGAAAAGCATAAGCACCAGTTTCAGTACAGCACCGGATGGACGACATCTTGAGGCCCACTTAAAACAACACAGCAGAGTCTGCAGCTGTGCAAGCAGCTCTGTGAGGCTGCAAATAGCCACAGGGGTGCTAATACATACCAACAGCATTTTTATGAAGTTGGTATTCTATATATTTACCAATTCCACAATCAAGCATAGAATCATTCATACATCAGCAGGCGTTATTATAGGTTAAGCTGCTGTGGGAAACAATCTGTGAACAGACGGGGAGTTGTGCTGCGCCACCTACGTATTCACTACATACTTTTCCTTTTCCTGTCCTTTCATTCGTTCATAAAATATTAATTTAGCTTTCAACAAGGAACAAATAGCTACTTTTGTCTTTTGGTATTCGGGTATTCTTTAACCATTATTACAATACTATGGAATGGAATGGATGATTTCACCCATATTTGACTGGCAGAAGTTAACTGTCATTTTGCATCCCAAAAGAGTGAAACTATTCTATGTTGGCGTGTGTTTCTCCATTAAAATATAAATAGATCCTACACCAGTCTTTTTGAGAGTGAATTGATTAAGTCTGCTTGTAGGAGAGGCAAAATGTCCACAGTAATCTAAATAGTCCACTTCATAAATGAGAATATTTAGAGGACTGTTCAGACAATTGTTATAGGATTCTTCTAAAATGGCAGCTATGTCTGGCGAATCATGCAGGCGGACAACTGTGATAGGATTGTTCGGAAATGGCTGCTATGTTTGGTGAACCATGCAGGTTTTTGTTTGCTAATTGTTTATGTATTTCTTTTAACTGATTTTTCAACACTAGAGGCAACATGTAATAAGGAACATTTAGTGTAGAATACAAACCCAATTTAGATACTTGGGTGGTTAAATTATCAACGACTTCCTCTCTGTCAGCATCTGCAATGTGATTTGACACTGTCCAAATTCACCATTACATGTACGTAAGTGTTCATTGTCACTGTCAAACTCCAATACTAGGCCACCAATACTGACAATGTTGGATCTTACCATACATCCTGTCGATTGATTGAAGAATATTTTCTGTTACTGTGAAATTAGCTGTCAGTCTTGGTACTGCGGCTTATGTGACTTGGGGTGAGTGACAATGCTGTGGTTTGGGTCCCCAACAAAAGCCATTGTGGTCAAACCCGCGCTGCAGAGCAGTGAGGGCAACGTCCCTCTGCTCAATGATCTGAACCGCTTCTTTACTGGCTTTGACGCTTAGAACAGCACTTGCTCGCTGAAGACCCCTCCCCCTCCACACGAGCAGCCTCTGTGCCTCTCTGCCGACAGCGTGAGGAGGACGCTTGCTGCTATCGACATCCGTAGGGTGGCGGGCCCAGACAACATACCAGGTCGTGCGCTGAAGGACTGCGTTGAGGAGCTTATGGGTGTCTTCACGGACATCTTTAACATTTCCCTGCAGCAGGCCATCGTCCCATCATGTTTCAAGGCTGCCACCATCATACCTGTGCCGAAGAAACCTGCTCCATCCTGCTTCAATGATTACCGCCCCGTGGCGCAGACTCCTATTGCCATGAACTATTTTAAGCAGATTGTCATGACGCACATCAGGTCCGTTCTCCCCCCCACCCTTGACCCCTTCCAGTTTGCGTACCGAGCCAAACGGTCCTCTGAGGATGCTATCTGCTCTGCCCTCCACTCATCCCTCCTCACCCACTTGGAAAAAAAGAGACTCGTATGTGAGATTGCTGTTTATGGACTTCAGTTCTGCATTCAACACCATTGTACCACAGCGTCTCATCTGCAAACTCGACAAACTGGGTCTCAGTACCTTCTTCTGCAACTGGCTTCTGGACTTCCTCTGTCAGAGGCCTCAGGTGATTTGTGTTGGCGACACTATCTCCGGAAGCATCACGCTGAGCACGGGGGCCCCCCAAAGCTGCGTGCTCAGTCCGCTGCTCTTCTCCCTCCTGATGCATGACTGCACTGCAACCTATAGGCCATGTGGTGCAGAGACAACAACCTCCAGCTGAACGTCAGCAAGACCAAGGAGATTGTTGTTGACTTCCGTAAGGGTCACGCCCAACACCTGCCACTGACCATCGTGCTGTGGTGGAGAGAGTGAGTAGCACCAGATTCCTGGGGGTGCACATCAGTGATGACCTCTCCTGGACCACCAACACTGCATCACTGGCGAAGAAAGCTCAGCGCCGCCTGTACTTCCTGCGGAAACTCAGGCGAGCCATCATGACCACATTCTACCGTGACACCATTGAGAGCGTCCTCTCCAGTTGTATCGCTGTGTGGGGTGGTAGCTGCACAGAATACAACATGAAGGCCCTGCAGCGCATACTGAACACGGCCGGTAGGATTATTGGTGCTTCACTCCCCTCCCTGAAGGACATTTACACTTCCCGTCTCACCCGCAAGGCGACCACGATTGTGTGTGATATGAGTCACCCCGCTCACGCTTTGTTTGATCTGCTGCCCTCTGGGAAGAGGTACAGGAGCCTGCGCTCCCGCACCACCCGACTCACCAACAGCTTCATACTCCAGGCTGTTAGGATTCTGAACTCTCTCCCCCCTTCGCCCTCGGCTGCACAACGTCCTGAACTTTTGGGCCACGTTGGCTGCCTTGCACTACTCTCGCGCTATATTCTGACTGTCTGCTGTATGCACACTTGCTGTCACGTCTCGTACCCAGCCGTTCCACCATGTGTCTGTTGTCATGGTTTCGGTCTGTGTGCTCGCCCCTCCCCTCCCCTCCTGTGTGCCCCTGATTAGTTTGATTATTCTCACCTGCCTCTTGTTACCTGTCATGTATATAAGTCCTGTCTGCCCCTCATTCCCCGTCGGATCATTGTCTTTTTGTTGCGGTTGCTGTTGTTTTGTTGTCGTGTCGTCTTCATGTCTTTTTTGGTCCCTGTCGTTTTCAAGTCTGTTTTCGGTTAGTCAGTCATGTTATCGTTTTGTTAAGTCATGTCAGTTTGCAGAGTCTGTCTTTGGTTCCTCCAATAAACCCTGGTCCAAGCTGCACTTGGTCGCCCTGCTCCATTCCAACCGTGACACTTGCTCTGTTTTTGCTCCTCTTATTTGTTTATTTATTTATATTTATTCGTCGCTCTTGTTTATTCATTGTATGTGCCTTCTTGATTTTACTTTTTGTGTTGTTGTTTTAGATGTTTTGTTATATGTCTTTTCACCGTGGGATAGTGGGTAATGCAATTTTGATCTCTTTGTGTGTCTTGGCATGTGAAGTGATTGACAATAAAGCTGACTTTGACTTTGTTGATGCTGCTCAAGTTGCTCCTAACTATACCAGGAGTCGGGCGACCCACGGGTCCAGAGCCACATGCGGCTCTTTAGCACCCCCCCTAGTGGCTCCATGGAGTTTTTGCAAAAATGCGTGAAAATGTTTTTGTTGTTGTTGGTGGTGGTGGTGTTTTTTTTTAAAGACGGTTTATAGATGGTAATCATGACACAACCATTCTTATGCTGTAAAATTGTCTGTAGTTATAAATCTATTAAAAATACTGAATTTAAGAATGGCGTCAAATAGCAAAATTGCGTCATAGGCTGCGACACAGCTCAGGTGAGTTGCAAACAAACAGGTGTGTGAGTGATGGGCCATGGATTCAAAAGGCAAAAAGAGAAAGATTGCTGATGAGAACAGACGGTTTAAGAAAGAATGGACTGAACAATTTGCTTTCATTGCCAATGCTGAAGGATCGCCTGCATGTTAGATTTGGAATGACAATAACAAGAAGAGGAATTCGGAGCGACATTTTCAGCTAAAGCATTTCCTAAATTTTCTGCTGATCACCCAGTTGGAACTGAGAGGAAATGTGCACTTGCAGTGGTGGTGGAGAAATTTGAGGACGGAAAAAAGACTTTCACGAAGTGGATTGCATCCCCAAACTCTACTACAGCTGCAGGTTTTGTTGCAGGCCGGGAGGTAATAAAGCAGGGAAAACCATTCACCGATGGCGAGCACATGAAGGAATTCATTCATTAAAATATTAGAGTGCCTATTTTCGGACTTCAAAAAAAAAACTGAGATCATTCAGAAATTAAAGACATGCCTCTCCGCACAAACAATATCACCGATCAGCAGATCAAGGACATCAATTCAGCTCCAGCTTTCTCAATTGCCTGTCATGGATGAGTCGTGTGACTGCTTTACATGTAGGTGAAGTCTAATGGGCCACAAGAAGAAATTATCGAATTGATACCACTATTATTATTATTATTTTTAATTATTTTATTAGTAGGCATACAGCTTATATATTAACAGTCTACATTGCCTCATAAAAGGCTTTAGATTTTTGTGGCTCCAGGCAGGTATGGTTTCCGTTTTTTGGGGGGCCAATATGGCTCTTTGAACATTTTGGGTTGCCGACACCTGAACTATACAATATTGCAAAGTAGAATAAAATAAAGTATATTGCAGCTTACTCTAACTGTGATTAACATGTCTCATTTACATTACCTAACGATGAGCATGGGCTTCCCTAGTTAGCAAATTAAAATATTCAAGCAGTTTCAAAGTATATTATAGCAAAACCCGTGAGTGGCGCGGCGGTTGTTTACATAAAGGACAAAGATTTGATCACGGGATGACGAAAATGACTAAGGGCCCCACGTACTACCGGCATCATTAGCGGCTTTGTTTGTAAGTGACACGGAGGACGAAGAGTTTGAAGGATTTAATGATTTGGAGTGACACAGAAAGTTTGAAAAACTATTATGGCTTTTACGCACGCCCAGTTCTATTCGACTGGGCTCTCTTTCACCTCCGTGGATGGAAGTCGGGGGCCGGCGCTCGGCCGGGTGGCTCTCCGGGGACGGTGGATGGGGCTCGGACATGGCTTTTACGCACGCCCGGTTCTACTCTACGGAGGTCTCTTTCACCTCCGTGGATGGAAGTCGGGGGCCGGCGCTCGGCCGGGTGGCTGTCCGGGGATGGTGGATGGGGCTCGGACATGGCTTTTACGCACGCCCGGTCCTTCTCTCTTCCACCTCCGTGGCTGGAAATGCCACATGGAAGTCCACGCCGCACACCTGGAAGTTGACTTTGTTAACGCTACAATATAGTTATATACTAGATCTGTGGAATAACGACGAGGCTGACGTCAGGGCGCACGCGCAGCGTTGTTGACAAAGGACGAGGAATTTGATCTATGGATTTAATGATTTGGAGTGACACAGATGGTTTGATAATATTGTTGTAATATGATAGTTCTTTGAAATATACTTTATATATCGTTATATGGGTCTGTAGAATAATTAGAAATGCAATTTACGAGTCTGACGTCAGCGGCGCGGCGCATATGCGGCGCATACGCGGCATTGTTTACAAGGACGATCGATGGATTTAATGAATTGGAGTGACACAGATGGTTTCATAAACGTGTTATTTATGTTACAGTTACGTCACTTACATATGTGTCTGTGGCAAATAAAGGTGCCACCGCACCCTGCAAGAGGAGGACTGAAGAGGAGCCCTTTTTTCTTCCTTCAAATGCTGCACCAATAGTCGTGTTTCTTTTGTCTTTTTTTAATTTTTTACTACCACTAGACAACTAAAAAATGTCAGTGTACACATATGTTTTTGTTAGTGTAAATACGTTTTTGTTATTGTAGATGTGGTGTTTTGTTTTATTCGGGCCAGGAAATCCAATTGCTATACAGACACCATGTCATTTGTGTCATAACATGTGACACAAATGACCTCCTCCCCACAAAAATAAAGACCCCGCTCCCAAAAAAAGAAAAGAAAAAATAACTTACTATATCTCAACATAACAGCAGTTTGATTCAATGAAATCTACCAAGAACAAATAGTCAAAAAGAGCTAACATTTATTTATCTTTCATTTTAACTAAAAAAAACAAACAAAAAACAGGTAAATGTAACCTGGTTTTGGGGCTGATCTTTTTCTTTTATACTTCCATAAACATAAATTGTAACCATTAAATGGGCTCCAAGACATTTTGCTTTGATAATGTCAAGTCTCAAAACCAATTACATTCGCCAACTGAGGTTTTACTGGTTGGCGCCGATGTGGGTGGCAGCCTGCCAGCAGTGTTCTCTCTTTTCCTTTTTATTTCCTTCTTTTCTCCTTTTTCTTTCTTTCATTCGGCGATGCTGGTGCCTTCAACCGCACCTCGGTATCGCTTTGGATCAGATTTTTTTTTTTCCCCTGGGACCAGGATGGCTGCGCACATCAGTCGAGGCCGGCGTAACTACGACGTTCCTGCTTATCCGGCCAGTGCTGACCAGGTCCCCCGCCTTGGCCTCGTAACTGCGACCCCTGTGGGGAGTCCGCTCTTTCATGCTCGTCGGAACCAACGACCTTCGCCGTGCTAGCCCCATGGTGACCATCTGAACATGCCCCGACTGGGTGCCCAGGACGCTGCTCACACGTTTGCCTGCTTTGTGATGTTTTCACCGATTCACGACCATGGTCCATTGGGCGCCGTTGAACTGGACTGCCCTTACACCTGTCTATGGACCCCGTGGAGGCTATTTTGTGTGTTTTGGGGTGTTCTCTGATATTGAGGGGTGCTGTTACTTTTTTTCCTTTGTGTTTTTGCTTTGCTTTGATGGCTTTTATCTTTCACACTTACTGGCTTTCTTGGTGGCGCCATTATGTGGCAGCCTTGTGAGAGCCTATTGAGATGCGCTCATGCCATCTATGGGTCTTTTGTATACCCGCTCTGTGTTATGGATACTGCTGGGGCCTGAATCTTCCCACCCCCGGAATCAATACATGTTCAATCAAATTAATCAATCAATCAATCAATCAATCAATCAATCAATCAATCAGTCTATATATATCTATCGGCTATCTAGATTCTCGTGGACCAATTCAGCATGAGGGAACTGCAGCGGATTACCCTCCTAGAGGACACTGCCAGGACAATCGAAGGCACCTCCGACAGCTCTTCGCTTTAGCCTGGACATCCACTTTTTGATTTCCATATTATGTATTTTATGTGCCCTCTTTGCATCCATTGCAGCCTGGTGATCCTGAAAGGGGGATCCTTCCATCTGTGGTCCCTTCTCAAGATTTCTCATTTTTCCCCTGGTAGGGGTTTTTGAGTTTTTCCTTGCCCTTTTGGGAGCCCAAGATCAGGGGATGCTTTGAGAATAATTGTCAATTGATTGTCTATGTGAAGCCCTTTGAGACTGCTTGTGATTTAGGGCTATACAAATAAACTTGACTTGACTTGACTTGACATATATAAATGGACCGGAAGTGACCCCAGGTAACCCGGAAGTGACCCCAAATGAACCGGAAGTGACCTCAGGCAAACCGGAAGTGACCCTAAATAAACCGGAAGTTACCTCAGGCAAACTGGAAGTGACCCAAAATAAACCGGAAGTGACCCCAAATGAAACGGAAATGACCTCAGCTAAACCGGAAGTGGCCTAAATTGAACCGAAAGTGACCCAAATAAACCGGAAGTGACCTCAGCTAAACCAGAAGTGGCCTAAATTGAACCGGAAGTGACCCAAATAAACCGGAAGTGACCTCAGCTAAACCCTGAAGTGATATCTTTGAACCGGAAGATTCTAAATCATTCCGCAGTATTCCCCAAAAAGTTATTCAACCATTTCGCCTTCACACGCAATTTCTCCAGAAATTGCAAATTCTATTTCTTCTTCTTCTATTTTATTCTCCTCGATTTCTGTCCTTCTTCTTCCACACAATTCAACCCATTCACTCCATTCCACTTTTCACGCATTCCAAATATTATATAATATATATAATAATATATTCCATTTTTCTTATTCCAAAAATTCTCTGATTCCGCAAAATTCCCAAATTTCCGACAAATTTTTCCCCATTCATTCTCAATGGCACATTCAACATTTCACATTCACGTTGTTCCAATTTGAAATTCACATCATTCAGCACATTCACATCACATTGGGAAAGATTCTCAACATTCCCCAACTTCCCACTTCCAAAAAATTCTGCATTTACAAATTTGAAATTCCACCAAATTCCCTTTTTCACCTCTAGTTTCCACATTTTTCAACCCATTCAACCCATTCCAACGTTCAACTCTTCCTAATCTTCCTCCCTATTCCCCAAATTCCCATTTACCATATATACCATATTCCACATTTTCAAATTAGAAATTCCACCAAATTCTCCAAAATTCCACCAAATTCTCCCAAATTCAGCTTTTTCCCTCTAAATTCCACATTTTTCAACCAATTCAACCCATTCAAACTTTATATGCTTCCCATATTCACCCCCTTGACCCCCACTTCCACTATGCTTCCACAATTCAACCCTTGACCCACACTTCCAGTGTGGCGGCCATCTTGGATTGACCCTAAAGTGACCTCAATGAGCCCTGATTGGACCAGAAGTGACCCCAGGTAACCCGGAAGTGACCCCAAATGAACCGAAAATGACCCCAGGTAAACCGGAAATGAGCTTTCTAAACCGGAAGTAACTTCAGCTAAACCGGAAGTGGCCTAAATGGAACCGAAAGTGACCCAAATAAACCAGAAGTGGCCTAAATTGAACCGGAAGTGACCTAAATAAACCGGAAGTGGACTAAATTGAACCGGAAGTGACCCAAATAAACCGGAAGTGACCTCAGTTAAACCAGAAGTGGCCTAAATTGAACCGTAAATGACCAAAATAAACCGGAAGTGACCTCAGCTAAACCGGAAGTGGCCTAAATTGAACCAGAAGTGACCCACAGAAACCAGAAGTGACCCGAATCAAACCGGAACATTTATATTTATTCAAAATTCCACCAAATTCTCCAAAATTCCATTTTTAACCTCTAATTTCCACATTTTTCAACCGATTCAACCCATTCCAACTATCAACTCTTCATTTTTTCCTCCCTATTCCGCAAATTCCCATTTTCCATAAATTTTACATTTTCAAATTTGAAATTCCACCAAATTCTCCAAAATTCCGTTTTTCACCTTTAAATTCTACGTTTCTCAAGTAATTCAAAATCATTCCGCAGTATTCCCCAAAAGGTTATTCAACCATTTTTCCTTCACACGCAATTTCTCCAGAAATGGATGGTGAGCTTGTAAAGAAATATTTATGTGAATCAGTGCATTCGTCATTGTTGCAGAACAAATGAAAATCATGTTAGCAGCTCTCATTTCAGCATCATATCAAAGTCAAAGTCTCCTTTATTGTCAATTTATTCACATGTCAAGATACACAAAGAGATCGAAATTACGTTTCCCACCGTCCCACGGTGACTAGACACATTACAAAACACATACAGCAAATAGTACAAAGAGTAAAAACGAATAGACAAGAGCGATGAACAAGTAATAAGCAAATAACCCAATAAATAAACAATAAATAAATAAATAAATAAATCCATCCATTTTCTGAACCGCTTAGTCCCCATGGGGGTCGCGGGCGTGCTGGAGCCTATCCCAGCCGTCATCGGGCAGTAGGCAGGGGACACCCTGAACTGGTTGCCAACCAATCGCAGGGCACACAGAGACGAACAACCATCCACACTCGCACTCACACCTAGGGACAATTTGGAGTGCTCAATCGGCCTATCAAGCATGGTTTTGGGATGTGGGAGGAAACCGGAGTGCCCGGAGCAAACCCACGCGGACACGGGGAGAACATGCAAACTCCACACAGGGAGGGCCGGAGGTGGAATCAAACCCGCACCCTCCTAACTGTGAGGCGGATGTGCTACACACTGCTCCACCGAGCCGCCATAAATAAATAAATAAATAAATAGACAAATAAGAGGAGCAAAATGGAGCAAACATGCATACAGCATACAGCCAGAATATAGCGCAAAAGAGGATAATATGCAGCCGAGGGTGGAGGGGGGGAGAGAATTCAGGATCCTGACAGCCTGGAGTATGAAGCTGTTAGTAAGTCTGGTGGTGCGGAAGCGCAGGCTTCTGTACCTCTTCCCAGAAGGTAGAAGATCAAACAAAGAGTGAGCGGGGTGACTCACATCACACACAATCGTGGTCGCCTTGCGGGTGAGACGGGAGGTGTAAATGTCCTTCAGGGAGGGGAGTGAAGCCCCAAGGATCTTACTAGCAGTGTAAGCAGTGATGAGACCCACCACAGTCGTGTCGTCGGCATATTTCAGCACGTTGTTTCTGCTGTAGGTTGCAGTGCAGTCATGCGTCAGCAGGGTGAAGAGCAGCGGACCGAGTACGCAGCCTTGAGGGGCCCCCGTGCTCAGCATGATGCTGCCGGAGACATTGTCGCCAACACGTACTACCTGAGGCCTCTGACAGAGGAAGTCCAGTAGCCAGTTTCAAAGGTAGGTACTGAGGCCCAGCTTGTCTAGTTTGCAGATGACACTCTGTGGAACAATGGTGTAGAATGCAGAACTGAAGTCCACAAACAGCAATCTCACATACGAGTCTCTGTTCTCAAGGTGGGTGCAGGCAGAGTGGAGGGCAGGCCTGGGGGCCAGATACGGCCTGTCACATAATTTTACGTGGCCCGCAAAGACAAATGTTGCATCGACTTAGTCATTACTAAAATTAAAAATTTTCTTCACTTTTTAAAAACAGATATTGCTAGCAATTTATATTACCATTCATCTTTTTAAATGATTTGAACAGTAGTTACTAGTCCCTGATTTCAAAACTAGTTATTCATCAGTTTGTTGTGTAGCCTATCCTGTATGTATATAGAAGACATTGACAGTCGTACTGGCCCTCTGAGGGAAAGTATGACAACAATGTGGCCCGCGACAAAAATGAGTTTGACAACCATGATGTACAACAATCCAAAGTAAATCTAACATTGGGCACTGAGCATCAATTGCGGTATAAGAAATTCCTTCCTAGTTCATCAACCATATATCGGATGCATGCATGACTCTTTTCATCAACAGGAATGTCTTTCTTTTTCATCATTATGTGTAGACATTGTAAATACACTGTCAGAAGAAGGGTAGTGCATTTGACAAGGTACAACGTTTTGTGATGTACACTACAGGGTTCATGACTGAACTCCTAGGTACAAATAAGTTTTGTTTATGGTTAGAAGGGGTATATGTAAATGGTCCAAAACGGCTAAGGGGCTGTGTCTGAGAACAGATAGGATGAATTGTGAAACTTAATCATAGGTTTCTCAATAATATTACAGACTGGCTAAGGTGAAGACTGTTTGTCACATAAAAACAGAAAAAAATAGAAACGCCTTCCTTAATTATAATGTCATGTAATGACAAAACTCAACTGAACTTTACTTGGAGAGCGCTGCAAAACAAACAGAGGTAAGAAACTGCTGTACAAGCAATAAAACAAAATAATGAAAAAGATGAATCCAATAATTAATGAGAATGTTATCTTCTAATTAAAATATAAAATGCCGAGGGGCTAGCAACTCTTGGAAACGACTAGTCAGAGTGGCTGGTAAAAAACCCAAAAGTAATGTTAAGCCCTTGTTGAGTGCATCCATTGTACGTTTCATTGTTCTTTTTATAAAAGAAAAAAAGTATTGCAAAATATTATTGGATAAAGACTTAGTCTACTTCTCGTAATCACTCTAAATTTGTAATGTATTAGAGGATCTTTAAATGTGCCCCATTATGTTTTGAAATTGTAGATATCGAAATGAAACAGTTACAAATAAAACATGCCACATGATGGAACTGAGAGCTTAGAGCACCATCTATAGGGACAAAAGTCACGTTGCAACCAAGACAAAATGCCGATGTAGAGGTGAATTTATTTACACAAACGTATTTTCTCACATTTTTACTGAACATAGATAAGGACAGACTTGGCCATAATGAGAGCCACTGGTTTGAAAACTGTATTCACTAGTATCCGGCAGCACCTATGAGTGCAATTTTTTTTAAAAACATTTATTTGGTTGTTTCTTCTATTGCGGATTTATTGATGTATTTATTCGTTTGTAAATGTATTTATTTATTTATTTATTTATTTATTTATTTATTTATTTATTTGTTTGTTTGTTTATTCCCAGTTGATGGAAATAGTTCAAACATCACAAAAGTAAGAATGAACAGTCAAAATATTATTTTCATTATCGGCATAATCACTCATCAATCAAAATATAGCATACATAAATTGTGTTTAATGCAGTGCAAAATGCATCATTACTACAATTACATATAGTACAAGTTAAACTTAAGTTATATATATATATATATATATATATATATATATATATATATATATATATATATATATATATATATATATATATATATATATATATATATAAGTTTAACTTATAAATTAAATAGATAAATAAATTAAAATTTATTGAATTTTATATAAATGTATATATATATGTATATATGTATACATATATATGTGTATATATGTGTATATATATATATATATATATATATATATATATATATATATATATATATATATATATATATATATATATATATATATATACATAATTGAGAGAATTGTTCACAAAGAATTAATTAACTTCTTATTATGCCCATCACAAATGACTAAGTAGTACTAAGCTAAAACTATACATACTACATGTTCACCATATTTTTTCCAGGACTTTAATGTATGAAAGAATATAGTACATGCGAAAACACAACGCAACATGAACTCATAGCACAAACACTATCACATGGTATCACAGCCAAGATTTCTTAGTTCGTCCCAACCTGGCCATGTTGGCCAACTTGACCTTCACCTTGTCTATGTTCTCTGGGCTCCTCTTTGAGGTACATTCCACAGTAGAGTCCGTCTCGAAAGAGATAGCTGGAGCATGTGTGAGCAAAGTTCCTGTTTTCTCTTGAGCCATGGCCGATCGGGTCTGCAGAACCAGCTGACCTCTCAGAGAATGCCTGAGTTGTAGCAGGAGAGGGTTTTGCTTGAAGGGCCTTTTATCTGGATCCTTCTTCTGACTGCAGCACTTGGAGCAGGCTGAGCAAAGGACACGGAAAATGTACACCCAGCCCAGGTAGTGAAGCTCTGCAATGTTGAGCACAAAGCAGCCCAGGCTGATGCTAAACATAAAGTTAAGGAAAATAGTTTTCTCAGTGGCACGAGACACAAAACAGTCCGTGCGAGTTGGGCAAGGATAGGTTTCACAGCGGTAGAGGTGAGGCACCTCGAAGCCAAATAACAAATACTGGCCCATCAGGAAGGTGATTTCCATGATTGAGCGAAGAAACACATGAAGGATGTAGATGAGTAGAACTTGGTTCGATTGCTTGGTGGGATCTTCTGCGAGTGCATCATGACCCTCCTCCAGGAAGCTTTGTTGCACTCTTTCACTCTCATCCCAATCCTCCCTGTAACGAGGACAGTAAGTAGGCACACCCACTCTCATCGCCTCCTTGCCGTCCTGCCCAGCGCCTTGCCTTGAAGGCCTTTGCCTCAGCACCTGCGCCCGTTGCCCATCTAGCTTCTCGTCCTTAGCAATTTTATGCAAAACAAATACTATATAGAATATGGATGGAGTGGAGACCAGCACAATTTGAAAAACCCAGAACCGCAAATGAGACACAGGTGCAAATGTGTCGTAACAGACGTTGTTGCAGCCAGGCTGTTGGGTATTGCAGGTGAACTTGGACTGCTCATCATTGTAGACGGCATCTCCCACTAAGGCGACCAGCAGGATGCGGAAAATGAGCAGCATAGTGAGCCAGATCTTGCCTATCACTGTAGAATGATTCTGAACCTCAGACAGGAAACGCCCAAGAATGGACCAGTCACCCATGACTTGACCTTAGTTAAAAAAAAAAGTGAAACATGTCAGTATTTGTTTTTTTTTCCCTTAGAAAACATCATCCATGTATAAGTATATAAATTATGTACTTGTTTGAATTATTTGTTTTTACTATATGATCCCAAAAATGAGTTTCTTCGACCTGAAGGAATAGTTTTTCATACACTGGTTGTGTATCAACTGGCCTAATCCTCCGGTCAGAGAAGACACAGCAATTTTTCTTGCTTTGAATGATTTATTTACAATTCAAGTAAACAATGCGCTATTGGGATGGTTGTACGTGTGTAAGTGCTTGTTTATTTTTGGTGTTATGCAGCTGTGAAGTGCTAATATGTCTGTTTTGACATGATTATTCTGCAATTGTAAATTTAAAAAAAATAAAACTCGAAAAAGTAGTGCTCAGAACATTTACTTCTGTGTTCAATGTCCCTAATCAAATGCCATTATTTTACCAAAACTCTATAGGTGCGATGCACAAACAATTATACTTAACTCGGCAAATTAAATGAGGCAAAGCAGAAACAAAGTTTAACTTACCTTCATGTAAACCTGAACTTCCTGGAATAAATCCTTGAAACTAAACTTTGCAATTCATTTTTCTGGCTTGTCAAATCTTGACGTTTGGATGAGAGTGAGCCTGGTAAGGGAGAATAGGCTGACCACACATACTGAACCAGTCCGTCTGAAACTGGCATTGTGCAGTGTGGCTACAAAGGCAGGCAATGTACAGTGCAAAACACAATGAGGGGGTTCCTTTTCTGAAAAGCTGGGAATGGTGAAACGATTCAATAGTGTTTGGAACGAGCTGGAAAGACACAATGCTAGTTTATGTAAAAGCTTTGTGTTTAGCGGCATGCTAAAATAAAAGTCATGCATTAATTATCTAATTGTATTAGAACAACAGGGTTTTTAGGAATTGCAATTGTATGTATTGTGTTTCCATCCACAGCCACTGAATAGACAACTGCAGCACAGATAAGATAAATGACAGACCTATTGCATAATAACAGTGAATTTAGCAGTTGTACTAAATTCATTTTGTTTCACTTGTAAATCACTTCACTGGTTCTTTTATCTCAAACAAGGTATTTTAGGTTGCATTACCTGAAATGTTTCGGCGTGTACATGTCAGGTAATGCAACCTAAAATACCTTGTTTGAGATAAAAGAACCAGTGAAGTGAGTGAATTTAGCAATCACTATGGCAGATTATAATTTTAGAAGATTTAACGAGTCCTTAACAAAGTCAAAGAACCTTTCGTATTTTTTTTTCTCATTTTCATTATGATTTATATTTTACAATTTCTTTCACTAACTGTGGCTTATTGTGAGGACCATTGTGGACTTAAAAAGAAAATCCCTCCCCTAAAAAAGACCAGTTCATAGAACAGCCCCTCCCCCCTGTATGTTTAACTTTCTTCATTTTGTTTGTTAATTTATGTTCATACTCCTATCCCAACTGTCCAAAAACACAAGTGAAAGATATTGTGCGCCTTCATTATTATATCAATTTGCTTTTAAAATGCTTGGAAAAAACAAAGGGAACAAATAGTTAGCATTTTTACCCCACAGTGGTGGATCGTGAGTTTAAATTTGGTATGAAGTATGAAGTTTGCATGTTCTCCTTGCATGTGCTTGGTTTTCTACGAGCCATGGTTTTCTCACACATTCCAAAAATATGCATAATAGATTAATTAAAGACTGACTTGTAAGTGGGTATCACAGTGGCACACTGCGCCGTACCAAAAATGAGTTTGACACCCCTGTTCTAAAGGAACGTAGAATTCAGGTGGCGGCCACAGTCTATTTTCAGGTCCTTATCTTTTTTGACTGACTTTTGGTCACTTTTGAATTTTGCCATTGTCCTCACCTCTCGAGGTAGCACAAGGTGGCTGCTCAGGTAGTGCAGCTCAGACAAGATTCTCCTCGCAGTGGCAAGAAGCTTTCTTGTGTCTGCCATGACCGTATGTTGGAAATAACCAGAGACATGCCAGTAAGCCAGGAGATGAGCATGGAGGGCCGTAGGAGAACAACCCCACAGAAGGACCCCTATCTGCTCCTTTGTGCCAGATGGAACAGGAGCAGCACTGCCAGAGCAGTACGATATGGCATCTAGCAGGCCACTAATGGTATGCATGTTTCTGCTCAATCAGTCAGGAACAGAACTCATTCCGGGTGGTATGAGGGCCATACGTCCACAAGTGAGGTCTTTGCTCATAGTCCAATACCGTGCAGCCCAAACACACCATGATTGGTAGACTCACTATTGGCACCCTGCCAATCACATTAACTTCTGATGGAATATGGAGATGCCATGGCAAACAGCCCGTCAAACAATAAGATTGTCAGAAATCGCCAGGTCTGTGAGAAGATTCCTCAGGAAAAGATTTCCATCGATTTATCAAGAGTATGCACCAATGCCAGGAGTGCATACATGTATGAGGAGGCCATACACAATACCGATTCTCATTTTGAATTGTCGTGAGTAGTCTCCACATAAGTTGGATCAGTCTGTGAACTGATTTTTCGCAACTCTACAGTTAATTGATGGTGTAATGTGGGTTTTATGACCTGACAAATTTAAAAACGAGTTCCCGTATTGGCCCGAATATAAGACGACCCTGATTATAAGAATACTCCCTCTTTTTCAAGACTCAAGTTTGAAAAAAGAATTTTTGAACAACAAATACAAATTTTATACATCAAATAATTACAGTACATCTGAAACAAATGATTATAACAATATGTATGTGAGATTGCCGTTTGTGGACTTCAGTTCTTCATTCAACACCATTGTACCACAGCGACTCATCTGCAAACTCGACAAACTGGGACCTACCTCTGCAACTGGCTACTGGACTTCCTCTGTCAGAGGCCTCAGGTGGTATGTGTTGGCGACAATATCTCAAGCAGCATCACGCTGTGCACGGGGGCCCCCCAGGGCTGCATGCTCAGTCCGCTGCTCTTCACCCTGCTGACTGCACTGCTACCTACAGGAACAATCGCGTGCTGAAATTTGCTGACGACACAACTCTAGTGGGTCTCATCACCAAGGGCGACGAGACTCAATACAGGTCGGAGGTCGACCTTCTGGCCACATGGTGCAGGGACAACACCCTCCTGCTGAACGTCAGCAAGACCAAGGAGATTGAAGGGTCACACCCAACACCTGCAACTGACCATCGACAGTGCTGTGGTGGAGAGAGTGAGCAGCACCAGATTCCTGGGGGTGCACGTCAGTGAAGACCTCTCCTGGACCACCAACACTGCATCACTGGCAAAGAAAGCTCAGCGCCGCCTGTACTTTCTGCGGAAACTCAGGCGAGCAAGTGCTACTCCTGCCGCCATGACCACATTCTACCGTGGCACCATTGAGAGCGTCCTCTCCAGTTGTATCGCTGTGTGGGGTGGTGGCTGCACTGAATACAACATGAAGGCCCTGCAGCGCATAGTGAACACTGCTAGTAAGATCATTGGGGCTTCACTCCCCTCCCTGAAGGACATTTACACCTCCCGTCTCACCCGCAAGGCGACCACGATTGTGTGTGATGTGAGTCACCCCGGTCACTCTTTGTTTGATCTTCTGCCCTCTGGGAAGAGGTACAGAAGCCTGCGCTCCCGCTCCACCAGACTCACAAACAGCTTCATACTCCAGGCTGTCAGGATACTGAATTCTCTCCCCCCTCCACCCTCGGCTGCATAACGTCCTGTTCTTTTGCGCTATATTCTGGCTGTCTATTGGATGCATGCTTGCTCCATTTTGCTCCTCTTATTTGTCTATTTATTTATTTATTTATTGTTTATTTATTGGGTTATTTGCTTATTACTTATTCATCGCTCTTGTCTATTCGTTTTTAGTCTTTGTGCTATTTGCTGTATGTGTTTTGTAATGTGTCTAGTCACCGTTGGACGGTGGGAAACATAATTTTGATCTCTTTGTGTATCTTAACGTGAAGAAATTGACAATAAAGCAGACTTTGACTTTGATATGATGCTGAAATGAGAGCTGCTAACATGATTTTCATTTGTTCTGCAACAATGGCGAGTGCACTGATTCATGTAAATGTTTCTTTACAAGCTCACCATCCAACCACATTGTGTGCATTACCTAATTTGTCCCCTGTGGGGATAAGGGATAGGGAAAATGGCTGAATGGACGAATTGATGGATGGATGGATGGATGGATGGATGGATGGATGGATGGATGGATGGATATGGATGGATGGTTGGATCGAAGAATGGATCAAAGAATGGATCAAAGAATGGATGGATGGATGTAATGACAGTGGTAGGAAAAGTGATTACTACATCTTAAAAGTACTAAATAGGTAACATGTAAAACATATAATAATAATAATAATATAATAATAATAAGAACTAGAATTTAAGCGGCTCGGTGGCGCACTGGATAGCTTGTCTGCCTCACAGTTAGGAGGGTGCGGGTTCGATTCCACCTCCGGCCCTCCCTGTGTGGTGTTTGCATGTTCTCTCTGTGCCCGCGTGTGTTTTCTCCAGGCACTTCGGTTTCCTCCCACATCCCCTAAACATGCTTGGTAGGCCGATTGAAGACTCTAAATTTTCCCTAGGTGTGAGTGCGAGTGCGGATGGTTGTTCGGCTCTGTGTGCCCTGCGATTGGCTGGCAATTGGTTCAGGGTGTCTCCTGCCTACTGCCCGATGACAGCTGGGATAGGCTCCAGCATGCCAGCGACCCCTGTGGAGACAAGCGGTACAGAAAATAGATGGATGGATGGATGGATGGATGGATGGATGGATGGATGGATGGACGGACAGGAAGCCAGCCGGGCGCATGAATCAGAACCCAAAACTTTAAAGTGGCGGATGTGTTGATAACTCAGTACTTAGTTTAATGAGTAGTACTCTCATATTTGGATTATACATCTGTCGTTTGGCTAACTGCAAGTTAAAATACTTTATTCAAATTACAAATTGCTTGAAATAAGCCGGCCTAAATTGTGTTGGATTGCCCATGTCAAACAAATGTAATAACAACGCATACCTTAGCTTGGTTGATGGTTATAATTAGATTGAGATATTTGTCACTAACATTGCTTAGACCCCTTTATTGTAACAAAAAATACAGAACTTATTCATGCCAAAGTGTCATATTTCTCAGATCATCATGGGTATGGTACAGAACTGCAGGCTAAGATGTGTATTGCTTTCAGAAAGAACAATGTTTGCATGGATTTATTAATAATAATAATCGTAATAATAATAATAAACTTTATTTGTATAGCACCTTTCATACAAGAAATGCAGGTCAAAGCGCTTTACAACAAAGAAAGAAATTATAAGCATTGAATGCTTCACATAGGAACAGACATAAAAAGAACATGAACACATGAAAACAAAAACATTAATGTATGCATACACAATTAAAAGTCTAGGTTTCTACTAAACCTTAGTTAAAAACTAAAGACTAAAGGTTTCTACTAAACCTTAGTTAAAAACTTTAAACTCACCTCAGACTTGTTAAACACAAAAAACATCACTTAAGAATAGAACACGTTAAAACGCACTCTAACATGTACCGTGTGGACTCCAACCACGTACTCGACCCTTTTCTTATCTAGTGACTCGTCAGTAAAAGTCTAGGTTTTTATGAAACTTTAGCCAACTTGTGTAGAAAATGGATGGATGGATGGTTGCCTCTGAGATTGGCCCGCAACCAATTCAGGATCACCTCTCACCCAAAGTCAGCTGGTATAGGCTCCAGAACACCAGTAATTGTAATGAGGACAAGCAGTATAGATAAATGGATGAATGGATTGGGTTTATGGAGTTTTGGTACATTGTTTTTTGTTTACGTTTTGCCTTTTGAGGGCAACCATTATTCTGATGTGGCCCTCGACGAAAATGAGTTTGACACCTCGATGCTAGTGCATAGGTTGATTGACATTAACTTGACAATGTTCATTACTGTGGGTGCAATTTGCTCCATTCCAAATTAAGGTTGCTATAGTTGACAAAAAACGAATGGAATAATTAAAAATAAAACAGGAGAAAACATTTTTGTTGACAAAATAAAATAAAAACATACATGTTACAAAAGAAAACCAATTGAAACAACATCTTACCTTTATAAAGTAACTAAAACTAACGTCTTTCATTTTTGTTTTATACAATCTCAATTAATATCATGTATGACATTTTGGAGTTCATTTTACATATTTATTTCTGTATTGCTGTGCATCCCCGTAGAGAAGAAAGGTCAAGCAGTTGTTTACTTTGACCAGTAACGGCCCTGAGCAATTTGGTGTCCTAGGCAAGATTTTCCCTGGAGCCCCCTGACAGTGGTCGTGGTGTGCGGCGAATGCACCACGCAGACTCTCAGAGGGCTTGACTATGTTGTTGTGATGTCCCAAACATAGAATTGTTAAAGCCTTCAAAATGGAGGGCACCTTTACCGTATTGTATCAAAATATGCATTTATATGAGTTAGAACCAAAATAGAGGATGGTCACAAACCTGTTTGCATTCTATTTTATTCTCACATTTTGACATTTCAAATATTACAACTCTAAAATGTTTACATATTCAGTCGTGGAACTTTTAGTAGTGGATAGATATTGCAAACATTTTCGTCTAGTAACAAATCCACCCTAATTCATTATTAAGGTGGAAATTAATGTTCTGTCAAAAAGAGGCCAAAACTATAATGTTACATCTGTTACATTATTTGTCGAATTCAGGCAAGCTGGTCAATTTTATTTGGTGCAGCCCGCGGGATGACAGGAAGTTGGTGCTACGTTTTGCTGGCTGCTTTGTTGAGGATTCCTCCTTGGTTTCCTTCAGGGTTTAGCGTAAGAGTTGCAATGGAACCCAGCTGGAGTACGTTTTTATTTCAAGTAAGTAACACGGCACCTGTGCGTGTCTGAGAAAATGCATGCTCATCTTTGAACCATGCAAATGAAGTTCGTCGCAAAATTGTGTTTGTAATGCTTTTTGAAATTGAAGTAGAGTTTGCCCAGCAAAACAAAGGTGTTAGCATTAGCTTTCTAGCTAGCTCATCCAGCAGCAAACTACTGTATCGAAGACGAAAGCTACATCTGTCTGGTGCACCGATTACCAAAAGACCACCTCATTTAAGTAGGTTTAATGAAACTGGTCTTGCATAATTTTGATATATTAAAAGGACGAATTTATTTGAAATCTCCACTGCGCTATTGTTGCGCGCGCGCTGACTCGATAGCCCGAGCCATTGCTTTTCCATGTAGCCATGCTAAACGTGTCGGCTATTCGTTTAGCGCAGCAGGCTTCTTTTCTCCTGAGCACTGCAGCAATCTCCTTCACAGCCGACTAAACTGGTTTCGGGCAGTGATTTAGTATCGTTGATGTGGGTACGCCCATGCAGAAGGTATTGTGTAAAGTGCGTTTACCACAAGTTAGCTGATTAAGGAAAGCAAACGCGAGAGTCGGTAGCACGCGGATCCTTTGCGAAAAGCTAAACCACAACCATTGCAAACTTTCGGATGTTACCAGTGACCACAGACCGTAGGAGCATCGTCTTAATAGCAAGAGTGAACGTGAAACTCATTTGTGAAGCCTCTGACATCAGACGGAACGTTTTTCTGTAATATGAGATATTGATGTTTATTCATCAAGACTCAAGTTATCAATGGAGACTTTTCGCAGGTTACGTTACAGATTCTTATAATGCAGACAGGGAACTACTACATTTGTAAATAAATAAACTATGGTCCTGGCTAATTACACTAAATTTGCTTTGCTTGATGGAATATATTATCTTCTACTGACTTCTCTTGACACTTGACATCGTCAACGACCACACATAGTCAAAAAAGATGTGCAAAATATAGTACATAATTAGGTTTTTGACTTGCAGGTCTTCAAATTGTAGCATGGTTTTGTGGACATCTAGAGTCCAAACTAATATTTGAAACTTGTTTTTTTTGTTTTTACCACATAGCTAGACTGCCGACTTTTAATCAAACAAAATGGGGAAATTGGCTGGTGTTAGTTATTGCTTTTGCACCCTCTGATTTCAGACCAAGTTTCACTTTGAAAGCCTTGTGAATATTTGGCTGCTGTTGTGGTTTCAAGGCTCCACGCGGCCGAGTGAGCTTGGTGCCGGCGTGATATCCCTTCATATGTGCTAGCATGTTTGACGTGTTACGGTCCTCTCCCACAGACAGTTTCATTGATCACAAACAACAAATAACTTGCGTTCGGGTAACAATGCAACCACTATCCTCTTTCATCTCATTTGGAAATCCAAAATGTCTCCACACGGCCGAATGTGGCTGGAAGTGCTGCTCGTTTGGGTTTGTCCGTCATTGTCGTCAACTCGAGTGCTACATTCAAATGCTCCGCAGAATTAGGACGTGCACAGCCAAACCGCGGTTAAGGATGACAGAAGGAGCAGTTGAACCAAAGTACTTTGAACTTTGGTTACGCCCCTAAAATACTTGTGTGGGTGTGTCCACAGTGATCCATCGCCAATTCGCGCTTCACCTTTCACCTACTTCGCAGGTTTGTGACGGGAGAACGATGTTTAAATACATGCTGATAGCATGGGGCGTGCCTCTGACCAATGTGCTACAGAGGACAAGCGCGGGGTGCACGGCTAGCTGCCAGATACGTAGCTAGGAAAAAAGCACTGCCATCCAGGAGTCGGGACAGTGTCAATGAGCCCTGATAACGCAGGCATGCCTCTGAGCAATGTGCGTCACTGCGAACATGACTGAGTTCAAGCGCTGGAGGCGCCAGCGCTTGAACTCAGTCATGCACTTACGGAATAAGCACTGGTGCAGCAGGACCATTGCTTGGAAAGGAAAAACCACGCTTCTAAATGACTTGCAATACACCCATGCCCTCTATCGGCCAACAGGAAACACAACGTGTTGAAAATTTCAATAGAATGGTGTTTAAATTTCTAAATGATATATGTATATATGTATTAATCGTTTCTGATCTCGATATAATCAGGGATGAGAATTTTCCGCAGATCCGCGGATTTCCGTGTTTTTTCCCGTCGAAATTATTTTCGTGAATCGTGTCAATCCGTTGAGAAATTATTATTTTTAGATATGGGGGGGGCAGCTGGCCGGGCAACGTTAGCCAAGGCAACTCGCAAGCATTTGCTCACCCGCCACGACGGCATCTTTTGGCACATCTTCGGGCAAAATTTGTTAAGCTGTGAGTACGGAAATCAGCTTGCCTCTGTAAAGCTAACACACTGGCAGCAGTGATGCGACATCCGCCTTATTTTCGGCAGCATTTTGGCGCTACTTTCGTCACATCATTTCCACTTGTTAATTTACACAGAGAACAGAGTGTTTTTACACTGCCACAATGTGAATTTGCGATTAGGTTTTTATCACTTGTAGACGATTTATTTAGTTAGATAGCTCTAGGGCCTACTCAACGACAAGGCACCAAAAAGTCTCTTGGAACATTAGCTGCTTGCCGCGTATTTTCTGATTCGTTTGATCAAGTGTTGCAAATTGAGAATGCTGCAGTAAAGGCGCTGTGGCACTGAAGTGTTCTCGTAGTGTGACATTCTCAAAACTGTCCTTAATCTTCGACTGTGGATTACCTATTTTGTAACTTGTTTTGCATGAGTATTTTTGGGAGTTGACATATCTTCTTTGTGGTTGTGCTCCATATGACTGTTGTGTGGCCTCTTGACGTACTCTCTATTTTTTTACATGACTTTACACAGTAATATCTGCAATAACTTCTTTCCTGGAGCCAAAGTCGTCCCATATTTCAGATGTGCTATACTTTTCTGGTGAAAGTTCATTGTTTTTGTCTTATTTGCTCCATTCCGGCATCTGCCATTGCTTCCTTCCTCTGACCACGGCCGTGGAACTGCTCACTGGGTGCCTATAGGAGACCAGTATCTATGAGAGTGTGGGTGATCGGCATTTAAGGTTGCATCTGTTTGGTCAGTAGGTAATCACTAACACGTGCAACAATGCATGCAATACCATGTGAAAGTATTAATTTATCACATGTTTTTGCACTGAGCACATTGCACGAACCATTATCAGGATATCACTATATTGTGCAGCCCTTGGACAGCAATCATTAGACAGTGCTGATATGTTATTCTTTGGGGTAATTTATCTCGAAAGAGGGATTTCATCCTACACAGCAAATTTGTATCAAAAGCATGAGAGGACCATGTTGAGAGAGCAGGATTTTGTTTTCTCAGTCCTGTTTGAATATACTCAGACAATGGTAATTGCAGTAATGATTCTTGTCAACATACTGCTGTGTGGCAACTATAAAAGCAATTTGACAATGTGTGACAGCCCTGCACTCGCTCCGCCACGATAGCGGGGCCCCTTGTCCCAAGTAGGTATACGATGGCAGCTGAACGTTCTCCACCCCATTAAGGTTGCAAGCGCATCAGGGTTGTACATAAAAGAACACAGTGGGGTAAAACTGAGCACAGTGGGTCCCGCCCCCACCCCATCAAACTGCATCTCCCCTGCTTGGCTGACCGTTTTGTGATGCTTGGCTGAACCTGAAAAGCCAAGGGTCAGCTCTTTAACCCAGCTCTATGGTAATTACAGAAAAAAACAAGTCTTTCTCAATCACCACATTTTTGAGCAGTTGTAAACCAGCTAATTCAAACGTGAATTTCTTGTTTCATTCTTGCAAAAATATCCATAAAAGCTCCCACCGTCTGTTCTGTCTATCCCACTGGGAATCTGCCATGACCAATTGGACAATGCCTGGCAGCAGCTGCAGACTTAAGATATCCTCTGTACAGATTGTGTCAAAAGCGTGTGCTCAGCAATCTTGCAAGTGCTTCATTTTACTGTCTCAGCTTTGTTCCTGTGCCTTGGTTTAGAAAGGTCTTTCTTTTTTTTTTTAGTTTGCATATATATATATATATATATATATATATTCTTCTTTAAATTGCCATTCTGTTCCTCTGCATTATCACTACCTCACAGTACACAAAAATCAATCCTTGCACCATGATTTTTGGAGTTAATTTGTAATAGAAAAAAAATCATATTAAAATGTTTTATCACATTTTAGTGACATTACAATTCCTATGTACTATCACAGGGTAGTGTAAAAAAGTTCATGTTATAAAATTGTTTTAAAATGGCATTCTTGCTTGGCATTGGCTATGATAAATTTGATGGTTTCCTGACCATTTTTGAGCATTCTCCGCAGACACTTTAATTAGTTTGGATAATTGTCCATCTACACCAGGGGTTTCAAACTCAATTTACCTGGGGGGCACTGGAGGTGGAGTCTGGGGTGAGGCTGGGCCCCATTGTTTGTTTCAGGCTTGGACAAAAACTTCTAATGTTAATAATGTCATGTCCGGCATGCACTATTTGCTTTTACATTGATTCCTATAGGAAACATTACTTCTAAGTGTTTCTATTTACAAACCCGATCGTGGAACCAATTAAGTTTGTTACTAGAGGTACCACTGTACAGGGCTAACTGGGGACAGATTCGACTTGGCGGCAGTGGTCTATTTTCGTCGTGCCCCAGTCTCCTCTGGAATGAAACATTTCCAACTAATGTGCTCAATTTGGTCTGGTGAAACATGAAAATGTTTCGTGCTGTTTTTGTTGATGAAGACTGAACATCCTTTGTCAGGATGATTGGTAATTGTGCACATCACCTATTTACCTTGATGATTAGATTCTGATACTTTTGTCAGTTGGATGCAAAAATCCTTGTTGTATTTTTACTCAAAAGCCATTCTCTTGCTCTGTTTTTCCCATTGTAGCAGGCTAACGAGGCACTCCACCACCAGCACCAATTAGCCGGGAACAGCCTCTTGCCGTTGCTCACTTCTGGATCAGAGCCGCCTGATCAGAAACCAGTGCTGCCCATAGTGTTGGATCAAAAACCACCAGTCAGCGCCGCGGAACTTCTCAAAGACAATGTGGCCAGTGGGACTGGGGCAAGAGGTGGTGGAGGACCTCCCCTTGCTGTGGTCAAAAAAGAGCCTAAATCAAAGACTCCATTCATTTGTGGCTATTGCAACAAGGCTTTCCGCGACAGCTACCACCTGCGGCGGCACGAGTCTTGCCACACCGGCATTAAGATGGTTTCGCGAACAAAGAAGACTCAAGCAGCTCCCACCATGGTGCCAATCATATCCACTTTACCTCGAGATAACAGTGGAACCCCTTCGTACATTACTACTGTAGCTGGCATTTTGACAACAGCCACCACATCAACTGCGACAGGGACGAGTATCATGACTCCGATGCAACACCAACAGCAGCAGAACATCCCTAAGAAGCCCCCCAAACCTGTGAAAAAGAATCATGGCTGTGATATGTGTGGGAAGGCTTTCAGGGATGTCTATCACCTGAACCGCCACAAGTTGTCACACTCTGATGAAAAGCCATTTGAGTGTCCCATCTGTCATCAGAGGTTCAAGAGGAAGGATCGAATGACGTATCATGCACGCTCCCATGATGGTGGTGTTCACAAGCCTTATATTTGTTCTGTATGTGGGAAAGGATTCTCCAGGTATGTAATTATTTGTTTGTATAAATAAACATCCAAAAACATTTGATCATATCAACCAAAAGGACAGCAAGTGCCAGTAAGAGTGTATGATTGTAATATACACGAGTTTTAATATCCATCTATTTATTATCTGAACCGCTTCTCATGAGGGTCACAGGTGTGCTGGAGCCTCTCCAAGCTGACTTTGGCAGTGGGTGGAGGACACCCTGAGCTGGTTGCCAGCCAATGGCAGGGCACTCATAGACAAACAAGCATTGATACTCTCAATCACACCTAAGGACAATTTAAAGTGGTCAATTGGCCTACCTTGGATGTTTTTGGAATGCAGGATGAGTCAAGAGTATCCGGAGTAAATTCACATAGATTCTGGGAGAACATGCAGACTCCATGCACCTCTGTACTGTGAGGTGACGTGCTAACCAGTGCCCAAGCGTGCCACCCCAGTTTTAATATAATGCACAGAAAAATAGGTACAAGTAGAGAGAGATGAACCAATCTCAAAATTTCAGATCACACACTATTACGGCCAAAATAATCTCACTTACTCGTACAACACAACAGTTTGATTACGATTTTTCGTTTCATGCACGGAGCAACAAGAAAACAAAATTAAAATGTACTTAAATCAAAACAGAATAAAGAAACCCACACTGAATTTTCTAATTCAAAAACACATGAAATGTATTTAAAATGACAGATCATAGTTTGGTCACATTTGATAATGGTGGGCATATGTTAAAATACTTCGCTAGGTTTTTTTTTATTAAGTATTCTCCTTTTAATGAAGAAATTGAATAAAAAAATATAGAACAGTTATGTATGTGAGCTACAAAATTATATGAAGTTTTTATTCCATCATGTTACTAATGTCAATAAAATTGTATTTGTGTATGTAGTGATGTTTGAACTCTGAACTAACAATTCACCAGACAAACTCATGAATTCAAACTGGCCATACTATACTTTATTCAGATTTTAACAGACAATTTGGTCAATTCAAGCACCGACAGTTGTTAGAAAAAGTTTACACACCGAGGTTCAAATTCCAGTTTTTTTTTTAATGCACATGCATGTGTCGATCCACAGAGTTGCTACTGTTTATTAAAACTATAGATCATGTAATTGGTTTCAACGTCTCCATCATTCTGTGCAGGCCTGATCACCTAAGCTGTCATGTCAAGCATGTCCATTCCTCAGAGAGGCCTTTCAAGTGCCAAGTGACGGTAACTGATGTCAACACTACATTTATCACATTTAACATGACCAGACATACATAATGTGCCTCTATACTATTAAAGCAATTGGATACACTTTTTCTTATTTCTTAGCCTGAGAAATTATCCAAACGTTCGGACTTTTGTAGTGAATGGAAGTTTATGCGTTCTGATACTTGCTCAGTTTAATTAGAGCTGTATCGGGAACTCGGCATTCACAACTAATCACCCAAACTCAATTTACTTCCATTTAGCTTTGATTAGTTACTTTTAATTCATCTTGATTTCTCTTGAATCAGTTCACTTTTGTCATTGTACCGTTGCTTTGCATATAATCAGCAGTGTTGAAATAGTCAAATGATGTATGTATTTATTTTCATGTTATTGATTGTTAAACATAACTTGTTTTAGGGAAGTATGTTTTCTCCACTCAAGAAATATTTTATTTGCCTTTGAAATTATGAGTAATTGGTTTTGTTTATTTTAGGCCTGTACGTCTGCCTTCGCTACCAAAGACCGTCTACGTTCTCACATGATCAGACATGAAGGCAAAGTCACCTGTAACATTTGTGGCAAAATGCTAAGTGCTGCCTACATCACAAGTCACCTCAAGACACATGGTCAGGCCAGCTTCAGCAACCAATGTAACAATAAAGGTAGGCTGTTTCCAAATTTCACAATTCCATTATGACTTGACTCAGGATTGTGAATACACTCCAGTCACACGTGTATTTGCAGTGTCTCCACATTCTATATGGATTTTGAAAAATATGAAAAATATCCACTTGTAACATAGATATTATGACAACAAAATGGTCAATATTGGCATTCATGATGATATGCTACAACTTTATGATAAAATTATCACGTGGTTTCTTTTGTCCCCCCCCTTCTAAAAAAATGCTGATGTTGCTGTGCTTTTCTACAACTATGTATTTGGTTAGATTTGTCCCTCAATACCATGCAAAAAATGAGGGTATCTACTTTAATTCACTTGCAGTTCTCAAATGAAACACATAGGGGCGGCATTGCATAGCTGTAAAACACAAAGGACCAGTCATAATGCTGCTTCCTCCTACTTTAGTTCCGAATTAAGTTGGATAAGATGCAGCCTGCCCAAAAAAAAAAAAAAAAAAAGATATAGAGAGAGAGAGAGAGAGAGAGAGAGAGAGAGAGAGAGAGAGAGAGAGAGAGAGAGAGAGAGAGAGAGAGAGAGAGAGAGAGAGAGAGAGAGAGAGAGAGAGAGAGAGAGAGAGAGAGAGAGAGAGAGAGAGAGAGAGAGAGAGAGAGAGAGAGAGAGATGAGAGAGAGAGAGAGAGAGAGAGAGAGAGAGAGAGAGAGAGAGAGAGAGAGAGAGAGAGAGAGAGAGAGAGAGAGAGAGAGAGAGAGAGAGAGAGAGAGAGAGAGAGAGAGAGAGAGAGAGAGAGAGAGAGAGAGAGAGAGAGAGTATATATATCTATCACTGCGGTCGGTGACGCGCTACGGTTGCGCGATCAAACAAAAATGCGGAAATGAAAAAAAATGACTTTTTTTTTTTTTTTGCTTGGAACAGATACAATTTTTTTCCATTATTTGTAATGAGAAAACATGATCCGGAATTCGAACGATTCACTTCTCGAACAGCCTTCTGGAACAGATTGTGTTTGAAAACCGAGGCTCCACTGTATATGTATATACAGTTTTCCCATTACAAATAATGGGGAAAAAAAACTGCACCGTGCTGGTCGCATTATTGTGACAGAGCCGTCGCTGAAATTTAGAAAATACTTTTAAAGGCCTGATGTACTTTCCAAAATTTAAGTGGACTTCAGGGAAGCTTAATTTGGTCCAATCGCGCAACTGCAGCGCGCCGGGCGCTCACTGTCGCATTCATTGCTTTAGGTCTTTGTGTTTTAGGATGGCTTTACTGCTCCCACTTGCTTCCTTTGGAGGCATGATTAGAGTTGATGCAATTCTCAGAGTAACGAGAATGTAATAACGAACGGAGTCAGTTGGCATGCGGGTCATCTCGGCTCACCTCGCGAGGTTTGACAACCGAATTTCGTTCGACATCCGAAGCAAAAAAATCTCGAATTTTTTGTTCGAATACAGATTTGTTCGAGAACCGGGACGTTTGAAAACCGAGGCTCAGCTGTGTGTTTTTACACGTGTAAATAGGGTTGTCACGATTAGAGATCGACCTATATGGGGTTCTCTATAACCGATACCAATATTTAGCAGTCAGGATAAACTAATGATCGATATAAGGGTTAGGGTTATGAGGCTCATGGGAGTTTGCGGGTTAGGGTTAGGGTGCTATAGGGTGCTATAGCTAATGCTATAGTGATAGCTGCTATTCGCACGAGGCTATTTCATGTTAAAATAGACTGCTCTGTTAATGTTTAAAGTAAATTTACGGATCGATATAGAAGGGAAACATAGGTAAGCAGTACCAATGCGTTAGATCGAACTTTAGTCAGTTCTGATCATTTTATAGGAGATAGTTTGAGAAACGCGATTGTTTACAGAGGGCTCATTGGTTATTGGCTAGTCGATGCATACCGCAACCCTTGTCAACCTCAGTTTGTTGCAGTATAGCTTCTATTTTATGCGCCTTATTATCCGGTGCGCCTCATATATGGACAAAGTTTTAAATGGGCCATTCATTGAAGGTGCGCTTTGTAATCCGGTGCGCCTTCTAGTAGATACGGCATGAAATATATAAAACATGTCATTTAAAGAAGTCAATCAAATATTCTTTAGTTTGTTGAACATAAGTGTAAACTATACATGTAAATAAAAGAAACGTGTTATGAATAAATATTAATTAAACAATAGAATTAAATGTAAAAAATACAACACATACATATTAAATAACAGTAAAACTGCAAATTTTGGCTGTCGAGGCAGCTGCTTCCTTTTTTTTATTTTTATTTGTGCGTTCTTGTAAGTTTGGAGGTGGTGGCACCTCAGGTGACTCCACAAATTGGTCATGTTTTTTTTTTTGTTTTTTTGTTTTATTATTACCTTTTTCCACTCTCATACTCACCAGTCCATTGCCGATTCTGCACTTGGCTTTCCCTGGTGTTGACTCAGTGTAATACTGGCATACTCGCAGAGATAGGGACTCGAGGCACTGTGACTTGGACTCGAGTCGACTCGCGTCGCTGTTTTGATGACTTGTGACTTGACAAAACCTAAAAAAACTTGAGACTTGGACTTCGAAGTTAAAGACTCGGGACTTGACTTGAGACACAATGACTTGAATGACTTCAGTGTTATTTAAAGTCAAAGTCCGCTTTATTGTCAATTTCTTCACGTTAAGACACACGAAGAGATTGAAATTACGTTTCCCACGGTGACTAGACACAGTACACAACACTTACAATCAAATAGCACAAAGAGTAAAAACGAACAGACAAGAGCAATGAATAAGTAATAAGCAAATAACCCAGATAAAAAAAACAATAAATAAATAAATAAATATACAAATAAGAGCAGCAATAATGGAGCAAGCGTGCTAATAGCAGACAGCCAGACCATAGCGCAAAAGAACAGGGCAGCCGAGGGTGGAGGGGGAGGGAATTCAGGATCCTGACAGCTTGGAGTATGAAGCTGTTTTTGAGTCTGGTGGTGCAGGCATCTGTACCTCTTCCCAGAGGGCAGAAGTTCAAACAAAGAGTGAGCGGGGTGACTCACACACAATCGCGGTCGCCTTGCGGGTGAGATGGGTGGCGTAAATGTCCTTCAGGGAGGGGAGTGGAGCCCCGATGATCTTACTAGCAGTGTTCACTATGCGCTGCAGGGCCTTCATGTTGTACTCAGAGCAGCCACCACCCCACACAGCGATACAACTGGAGAGGACGCTCTCAACGGTGCCACGGTAGAATGTGGTCATGATGGCGGGAGGAGCACTTGCTCGCCTGAGTTTCCGCAGAAAGTACAGGCGGCGCTGAGCTTTCTTCGCCAGCGACGCAGCGTTGGTGGTCCAGGAGAGGTCCTCACTGATGTGCACCCCCAGGAATCTGGTGCTGCTCACTCTCTCCACCACAGCACTGTCGATGGTCAGTTGCAGGTGTTGGGTGTGACCCTTCAATCTCCTTGGTACTGCTGACGTTCAGCAGGAGGGTGTTGTCCATGCACCATGTGGCCAGAAGGTCGACCTCCGACCTGTATTGAGTCTCGTCGCCCTTGGTGATGAGACCCACTAGAGTCGTGTCGTCAGCAAATTTCAGCACGCGATTGTTCCTGTAGGTAGCAGTGCATTCAGCAGGGTGAAGAGCAGCGGACTGAGCATGCAGCCCTTGGGGGCCCCCGTGCTCAGCGTGATGCTGCTTGAGATATTGTCGCCAACACGTACCACCTGAGGAAAAAACAATCTTTGTGCTGGTAAGACTTGCAGAAATAACTGCTTGTCTTCTCATCCGTCGGATCGACGGGAGATTCCAGTTTCCATAATCCCCCCCTGCGCTACTTTTCCGTGTTTTTTCACCATTCTCATACCTGATAAAAGCTTCCTATCAGTAATGTCCGTCTTGATCTCGTTATGTCTCTTCTTTGGATGAATTATACGGCACTATTTGCCTGGCAGATAGACATGCAATCAACACACCACTTTTCTCCCCAGTGATCGTGTCACATATTCCCCCCCCTACCAAAGTGGTGCCACACAACAGTGGTCCACAGCCTTTTTGCGAGTGTATAAAAGTGATCAAGTCATCACAAAAATCATGGAAAAAATCCTATATAAGCCGCATCAAACTATACCCCGCAGGGTACAAAATTTGATAAAAAAGGTCGCGGCTTATCGTCCAAAATTTATTTTTACTAACTTTTTCATGTTTCTCAGCCTAGTAGCAGTAGCAGTGCAACACCTTGAGTGACTTCTGATATATTTTTTTTAATGAATGAATGAATGAATATTCAGGGTTAACGTTAGGTTTAATAAGGAAAATAACTGCGATGTCATCGGTCAAACACATCACTTTATTACACTAATCAGGTCCACTTTTACTCACGATACACAATAAATTCTTGAGCTGAATTTTCATTAATGCAAATACGTTGGATAGAAACCCGGCTAGCGTCTGCAACAACTAACATGATTCAGAAACAAAAAATGTCATAGTCTACAGTTCTTTTCTGCTCCAGCGGAGCTATCACTCTGCACATGGTGCTCTGTGTTTGTGAGCAGGGCGGAGCGCAGCATTTGTAATCACTATGCCTGCTCCACCCCACGCACAGACTATAATTCTCAGAGTTGTGGAAAAATTAAACAACTTATAACATTGGGGCTAATAACGTAATATATTAAGCAAGGAAACATTTGATAGCTTACAGTCCTTCAAGTTAACTGCAAGTTAGCGAATATTCAACGAGCTGTAGCTGCCAGTTCCAGACGGTTCGCTGCCCTTCGTTTATTTCTTTCACTAACTGAAGCAACACTTAATAGTTTACTAGTAACATACAGTAAATGTATGACAATAAGACTTTGAAATATCAGAATGTAAGCCTTACCTGTTGTTGAGTACATATTCCAAACGTTTTGGTTTGGGATTTAACTCAGCACTACTAAACACAAATATTGCCAATACCAATGACTTAAACAATAGCAAATGGTGGCCCGATATATCGTCCAACCCATATATCGGTCGACCTCTAGTCACAGTACCAAAATTTCAAACTCCATATTCGCTACTTTTTTGATAACACTGAAAAAAAAAACCCACCAATTAATCCATCCATCCATTTTCTGTACCACTTTGTCCCATGGGGGGGTCACGGCCTGGAGCCTATCCCTGCCATCAAAGGGCAGTAGGCGAGGGACACCCTGAACCGGTTGCCAGCCAATGGCAGCACACAGAGACGAACCACCATCCGCACTCGGACTCACACCTACTGCCAATTTGGAGTGCTCACTCGGCCTACCATGCATGTTTTTGGGATGTGGGAGGAAACCGGAGTTCTCGGGGAAAACCCACGCAGGCATGGGGAGAACATGAAAACTCAACACAGGGAGGACCAGAGGTGGAATCGAACCCACAGCCTCTGAACTGTGACGCGGACGTATTAACCAGTGGCTCACCGTGCAGCCTACCAGTTCATTCACTTCTTTAAATGTTAATTGTGCAAAAATCAACTATTGCACTGCAAAACACTTGTAAAATAGTACAAGAAAGTACAACATACTGTAATTTTCGGACTATAAGTCGCATTTTTTTTTCATAGTTTGGGTTTGGGTGGGGGGCGATTTATACTCAGGAGCGACTTATATGTGATTTTTTTTTTTACAAATTTTTAAAATTCAAAAATCTGCGATGTAGTGAAACCGCGATAAACGAACCGCAATGTAGCAAGGGATTACTGTCATTTGAACTGCAAGTGACGTCAGCAGCGCGGCGGTTGTTTACATAAGGACAAAGGATTCGATCACGGCATGACAAAGATGACGAAGGGCCCCACGTTTGAAGGGTTTAATGATTTGGAGTGACACAAGGTTTGAAAAACATATGTTAGTTATTTGATATATTTTATTTTGTGGAGCAATGTTTATATGTTTTCATCGTTACAGTTCAGTAGTTGTTGGCCCGTTTTACTCTTGTTTTGTTAAATAAAGAGCCGTTTACCAAACCCACGTCTTTCCTGGTACTTTGTTAACGCGATATATACTAGATCTGTGCGGCGTTGCTGACATAAAGGACGAGGAATTTGATTGATGGATTTAATGATTAGGAGTGACACAGATGGTTTGATAATATTGTTGTTATATGATAGTTATTTGAAATATACTTTATATATCGTTATATGGGTCCGTGGAATAATTAGAAATGCAACTTACAACGAGTCCGACGTCAGCGGCACATATGCGGCGCATACGCAGCATTGTTCACATAAAGGACGATCGATGGATTTAATGAATTGGAGTGACACAGATGGGTTGATAAACGTGTTATTTATGTATACTTTAAATAACTCTGAATGTTACTCAGGCCCGTTGTCAGCTCCTCGTTTGTGTATATGTCACGTTAGCATACCGTATCGTTTAGCCTGTTGTTGCTGGTTCATGTCTGTTCTTGGTGTTGGATTTTGACAAATAAATTTGCCCCAAAAGTGCGACTTATATACTTACTTGAATAACTCTGAATGTTACGTCAGGCCCGTTCTCAGCTCCGCGTTTGTGTTTATGTCACGTTAGCATACCTATCGTTTAGCCTGTTGTTACTCGTTCATGTCTGTTCTTGGTGTTGGATTTTGACGAATAAATTTGCCCCAAAAGTGCGACTTATACTCCAGTGCTATTTATATATGGGTTTTTTTCACTTTATTGTGCATTTTATGGCTGGTGCGACTCATACTCCGGAGCAATTTATTGTCCGAAAATTACGGTAATCGGAATTTGGATGTCTTTTGAATCGTTCTCCACGGCCGAATCTCGATTAATCGAAAATTTCTCCCCACCTCTATTGTACCGCCATTGGTAAATAAATACTATCGTTTGTGTAAAGTACGCACTTCCGCTGCCATTGATAAATACATACCTCCATTTGTGTAAATCTGTAAAGTTGCTTTGCGTGGCTTTCGCCACAGAAACGTAATACACAGGCGTATTATGTAGTAAACCCGATGAGCAAATCAGAGGACATTACGTTTTACGTAGATCGGGGCGGTAAACCAATCAGAGGACTTCATGTAAGACGTAACTCCACCGCCATTAATAAATGAATACTATCGTTTGTGCAAAGAAAACAGCATTGGGACCCTCTAAAATGGCAAAGACAACGAGACATGCTTACGAGGCACAATTGGAGCTTTCTGGAAAGCCAGGATCATTGCAGAAAAACAACGTTACAGAGACGATTAGGAACTTCTTATGTTTAATGGCAAACTTGCCCAACTGTTTAATTTGGATACAGAAGATGAAGACATGTACGGATTTGTGTATGTATATTAATTAACAATAATGTGAGTACAGTAGAGTACATGTTTAAACAGTGGGATAAAGTACAACTGAAAACTCACTGTCTTGCTCCCGCGACGTTTTTTGTTTTGTCTACCGTTAGTCATGGCATGCATGCACTCTATAATCAAAGTCAAAAGTCAAAGTCAGCTTTATTGTCAATCACTTCACATGCCAAGACACACAGAGATCGAAATTGCGTTACCCACTATCCCACGGTGACAAGACATATAACAAAACATCAAAAAAACAACACAAAAAGTAAAAACCAGAAGGCACAAACAATGAATAAACAAGAGCAACGAATAAATAATAACAATAATAATAATAATAATAATAATACATTTTATTTGTACGGCGACTTTCATGGCACTCAAGGACACCGTTCAAAGATAAAATAACATACACAATCAAATATAAAAACAGTATAAAAGCAAGGAAACATCTGCAGCAGAATGAGGGGTTCAAGTACATGCTTGCTTAAAGAGGTGGGTTTTTAGGTGGGATGCAAACTGTAAAATGGAGTCAATGTTTCGAATGTGAGGTGGGAGAGAGTTCCAGAGATGGGGGGCAGAGCAGGTGAAGGCTCTAGCCCCCATTGTGGACAGACGGAATGGGGGGACGGTGAGGGTAATAGTAGATGCGGACCTAAGAGACCGGGTGGGAATGTTAATGTGGAGGAGGTCAGTCAGGTATGAAGGGGTGAGGTTATGGATGGCCTCAAATATATAGAGGAGGATTTTATAGTTAGTGCGGTGTTTTATAGGAAGCCAGTGAAGTTGGAGCAGAACAGGAGTGATGTGATGATGGACAGGGGTTCTGGCGATGATGCGGGCAGCAGCATTTTGAACCAATTGCAGTTTATGGAGGAGTTTGTGAGGGAGGCCAACAAGGATAGAGTTGCAATAATCCAGACGGGAGGTAATGAGGGAGTGGACCAGGATAGCAGTGCTGTTCGGAGTGAGTGATGGACGGAGGCGGTTGATGTTACGGATGTGTAGGTAGGACGAACAAATGACGTTATTGATGTGGGTGCGAAATGATAGGGTGCTGTTGAGGACGACACCCAGACTCTTAGCCTGAGTGGAGGGAGAAACCAAGGCGTTGTCTATGGTGAGCATAAGACAGGGTTGTTTGTTGAGGGATGATTTGGAACCAATGAGGACTACCTCAGATTTATCACAGTTGAGTTTGAGGAAGTTTGAGGTGAACCAGGATTTAATTTCTTGAAGGCATGCACAGAGGGAGGAGGGTGGGAAAGTGTAGGAGGGTTTGGAGGAGACGTAGAGCTGGGTGTCGTCCGCGTAGCAATGAAAGTTGATGTTGTGTTTTCGGAAAATCGAACCAAGCGGAAGGAGGTAAATAAAATTGGACTAAGGACAGAGCCCTGGGGAACACCAGAGGACAGGGGATGTGAAGTAAATGATTTTAACTGGACAAATTGCGTGCGGCCGGAGAGATATGAATGGAACCACTGCAGGGGTGTGTCTGACAGTCCAATAGAAGCTAGCCGGTCAAGGAGGATAGAGTGAGAGATGGTGTCGAAGGCTGCGCTTAAGTCAAGGAGAATGAGAATGGATAAAAGACACGAGTCGGCTGCAAGAAGATCGTTTGTAATTTTAATAAGGGCTGTCTCTGGACTGTGACGGGGACGGAAACCAGATTGGAACTGTTCATATAAATTATTACTAGAGAGGTGAGTGTGGATTTGTGATGCAACAACTTTTTCGAGTATTTTGGAGAGAAACGGCTGGTTGGAGATGGGGCGAAGGTTACTGAGGGTGTTTGGGTCTTGGTGCCGGGTTTCTTAAGGGTTGGTGTAACAGCGGCAGATTTGAAAGGTAAAGGGACAGAGCCAGAGGTGAGGGAAGAATGAATGATTGCAGTGATCAGGGGCAGCAGAGAAGGGAGAGAAGCTATGACCAAGGAGGAAGGCATGGGGTCAAGTATACATGTAGATGGCACTGAAACCCGGATAAAATTAGAAAGGTCAGAAGCAGAAGGAAGTTGGAAGCAGGAAAGAGAGAGGGGGTTTGGATTGAGGAAGAAAGGAAATGGATGGCTAGACGAGTGAGGGATCTGTTGGTGGATGGAGGCTATTTTATTGTTAAAAAAGGACATCAGGGTGTTACAGTAGTCGGAAGAGTAAAAATGTGGGAGGAGGGAGTCAGGGGGGCGGGTTGAATCATTAATCATGGCGAACAGAGCCGGCTGCAATTTTCTCCGCAAAATATTGTGATCTGGCGGAGGAAATTGCATCCTTATATTGGAGAATGTGCGTGTGAAATAACAGTTTGTGGATATTGAGACCAGTTTTCCTAGATAGACGCTCTAGATGTCATCCTTTAGCTTTCAGTTGGCGCAAATGATGAGAGAACTAGGGAGCAGAGTGGGTAAAGGTAACATTCCGAGTTTTGAGGGGGGCAAATAAGTTCAGCAAAGCTTGGAGTCCATTGTTATAATTAAAAACCAGTTGATCCGGGATATATGGGAGGGAGATGGTGGGTAGACATTCAATGGCTGTTGTGAAAAAGCCATGTCACGGAAGGATATAACACGAGGCAGTTTGATTTTGGACAATGTGATTTTAAGATTAAAAGAAACTAGCAAGTGATCAGAGAAGCCTGTTCCCAGATCAACAGCAGAGCAGTTAAAAGGAGTGACACCAGAGCAGCAAACCAGATCTTAATAAATCCTTAGTTGGAGTGCTGTTGGTGTTGTCCATGTGAATATTTAAATCACCCAGCAGAATGATGTTGGGCGAGAGTAAGCAGATGTGGGTGACAAATGTGGTGAAATCATTAATAAAATCCTTATTTGGTTTGGGTGGACGGTAGATATTAACTAAAATAGTTGGTGTGGGACCATTCAGCTGTAAAGCCACAGATTCGAAGGAACTGGACTCTGGCACTACAACAGATGAAACCTTCCAGGACTCACGATGAAATATCGCAAGAGCTCCACCTCGACCAGTGAGACGTGGCTTGCAGGTGTAAACAAACCCGGGCGGACTTGCTTCATTTAATTGAGAAAAGTCACCAGGATGTTGCCATGTTTCTGTTAAACACAAAAGGTCATACTTGTAGTCGAGGAGAAGGTCCTGTAGCAGTTGACCCTTACTCATGAGGGAGCGGATGTTGAGTAGTCTCATTTTGATGTCACAGTGTAGATTGGAACAGGAAGCATTAGCTGACCTAGCTAGGCTAGCTAATACGCCGTGATCAACCTTCCTTTTGGTGTTTGTTTGGTGGATGGCGGCGAGTGGAGGACCAGATGGTGTTTATGTAAGTAGAGTCGTCGATGTAGTAGTTGCGTCCAGCGCCACGATGGATGTATCTGTGATGGTGAAGTCGAGCAATGTTCGGGAAACACTGCAGCACAGGAGGGGGAGCATACCGGCAGCGCCGGTATTGGAGAAGCTTCGTGTACTGGAACATGGATGATGCTGGATAAATCATGGCGAACAGGATAGTCCATCAGAGCATAGAACTCACAGCAAGGTTGTTGGAAGCTTGATGCACGGGCCCAGGCAGGAAAACGCTCATCAGGGCCAGCAAAATTGGGCGATAATGTCTCCGGCAGCATCACGCTGAGCACGGGGGCCCTTCAAGGCTGCGTGCACAGTCTGCTGCTCTTCACCCTGCTGACGCAGGACTGCACTGCGACCCACAGCAGCAAACGCGTGCTGAAATATGCAGACGACACGACTGTGGTGGGTCTGATCACCGGTGGCGACAAGACTCACTACAGATCGGAGGTCGACCTTTTGGCCGCGTGGTGCAGGGACAACAACCTTCTGCTGAACGTCAACAAGACCAAGGACAAGGGAAACGTAATTTTGATCTGTGTGTCTTATCATGTGAAAAAATTGACAATAAAGCGGACTTTGACTTTTGAAAATGGCGCGAAGGAACACACCAATGTCCGGAGAGCAGCGGCTGCAATTCGCGCCAGCATTCACTCACAACCGGAAGTCCCAAAAAAACAACACAAAAAGTAAAAACCAGAAGGCACAAACAATTAATAAACAAGAGCAACGAATAAATATAAATAAATAAACAAATAAGAGGAGCAGAAATGGAGCAAGTGTGCATACAGCAGACAGTCAGAATACAGTGCGAGAGTAGTGCAAGGTAGCCAACGCGGCCCAAAAGGTCAGGACGTTATGCAGCCGAGGGGGGAGAGAGTTCAGGATCCTAACAGCCTGGAGTATGAAGCTGTTGGTGAGTCTGGTGGTTCGGGAGCGCAGGCTCCTGTACCTCTTCCAAGAGGACAGCAGATCAAACAAAGCGTGAGCGGGGTGACTCACATCACACACAATTGTGGTCGCCTTGCGGGTGAGACGGGAGGTGTAAATGTTCTTCAGGGAGGGGAGTGAAGCACCAAAAATCCTACCGGCCGTGTTCACTATGCGCTGCAGGGCCTTCGTGTTGTATTCAGTGCAGCTACCACCCCACACCTCGATACCACTGGAGAGGACATTCTCAATGGTGCCACGGTAGGATGTGGTCATGATGGCTGGTGGAGCACCTGCTCGCCTGAGTTTCCGCAGGAAGTACAGGCGGCGCTGAGCTTTCTTCGCCAGTGATGCAGTGTTGGTGGTCCAGGAGAGGTCCTCACTGATGTGCACCCCCAGAAATCTGGTGCTGCTCACTCTCTCCACCACAGCACTGTCGATGGTCAGTGGCAGGTGTTGGGCGTGACCCTTCCGGAAGTCAACAACAATCTCCTTGGTCTTGCTGACGTTCAGCTGGAGGTTGTTGTCCCTGCACCACGTGATCAGAAGGACGGCCTCCGACCTGTATTGAGTCTCGTCGCCCTTGGTGATGAGACCCACCAGAGTCGTGTCGTCAGCAAACTTCATCATGCGGTTGCCGCTGTAGGTTGCAGTGCAGTCATGCGTCAGCAGGGTGAAGAGCAGCGGACTGAGCACGCAGCCTTAGGGGGCCCCCGTGCTCAGCGGAATGCTGCCGGAGATAGTGTCGCCAACACAAACCACCTGAGGCCTCTGACAGAGGAAGTCCAGAAGCCAGTTGCAGAGGAAGGTACTGAGACCCAGTTTGTCGAGCTTGCAGATGAGACGCTGTGGTACAGTGGCGTTGAATGCAGAACTGAAGTCCACAAATAGCAATCTCACATACGAGTTTCTTTTTTCCAGGTGGGTGAGGGATGAGTGGAGGGCAGAGCAGATAGCATCCTCAGAGGACCGTTTGGCTCAGTACACAAACTGGAAGGGGTCAAGGGTGGGGGGGAGAATGGACCTGATGTGCGTCATGACAAGCCGCTCAAAGCACTTCATGACAATGGGAGTCAGCGCCACGGGGCAGTAGTCATTGAAGCAGGATGGACCAGGTTTCTTCGGCACAGGTATGATGGTGCTAGCCTTGAAACACGATGGGACGATGGCCTGCTGCAGGGAAATGTTAAAGATGTCCGTGAAGACACCCATAGGTTCCTCAGCGCAGTCCTTCAGTGCTTGACCTGGGATGTTGTCTGGGCCCGCCGCCTCACGGGTGTCGATAATGCGGTGCACTCTATGTGAGGATTCAATACACCCTGCAATTTAATCTGCGCCTTTTAACGTGAAGCGCATTATCGTGCGGAAAATACGGTAATGTTCCTAGCACTGTAAATTAGGGGCTATTAATAATTGTGTGAAGGCGAAGGCCTTCACACTTATGTTATTCTACTCCATTCACTTTCTTCTTCTTCTTCTTCTATTTTATTCTCCTCACTTTTCTGTCCTTCTTCCACACAATTCAACCCATTCACTCCATTCCACTTTTCACGCATTCCAAATATTCACGAGATGACCGTTTCCATTTTTCTTATTACGAAAATTCTCAGATTCCGCAAAATTCCCAAATTTCCGACAAACTTTTCCCTATTCATTCTCAATGGCACATTGAACATTTCACATTCACGTCGTTCCAGTTTGAAATTCACATCATTCAGCACATTCACATCACATTGGGAAAGATTCTCAACATTCCCCAATTTCCCACTTCCCAAAGATTCCGCATTTTCAAATTTGAAATTCCACCAAATTCCCCCAAATTCCATTTTTCACCTCTAGTTTGCACATTTTTCAACCGATTCAACCCATTCCAACGTTCAACTCTTCCTAATCTTCCTCCCTATTCCCCTAATTCCCATTTACCATAAATTCCACAATTTCAAATTAGAAATTCCACCAAATTCTCCCAAATTCCGTTTTTTCCCTCTAAATTCCACATTTTTCAACCGATTCAACCCATTCCAATTTTATTCACCTTATGCTTCCCATATTCACCCCCTTGACCCACACTTCCACTATGCTTCCACAATTCAACCCTTGACCCACACTTCCAGTGTGGCGGTCATCTTGGATTGACCCCAATGAGCCCTGATTGGACCGGAAGTGACCCCAAATGAACCGAAAGTGACCCCAAATGAACCGGAAGTGACCCCTGGCAAACCAGAAGTGACCCCAAATAAACCGGAAGTGACCCAAATCAAACCGGAAGTGACCTTATTTCAACACAAAGTGCCCTAAATAGCTACATTTTCGCAAACTTTTGCAATTTTTGTCCGATTCAACCCGTTTCAACATTTAACTCGTAACAACGTATATTTCGTTTCGTTCCAAATTTCACAACATTTTGGCGCAATTTTTTTTTTTAATTCCCATTCATTCTCAATGGGGATTTAACATTTGCTCTAACCTCTACCATTTTTGTCCGTTTCAACCCGTTTCAACATTTAACTCCGAAAGTGAAACTTTTGAAGCCGTATATTTCGTTTCGTTCCAAATTTCAAAACATTTTGGTGCAATTTTTTTTTTTTAAATTCCCATTCATTCTCAATGGGGATTTAACATTTGCTCTAACTTCTACAATTTTTATCCGATTCGACCCGTTTCAACATTTAACTCCGAAAGTGAAACTTTTGAAGCCGTATATTTCGTTTCGTTCCAAATTTCAAAACATTTTGGCGCTTTTTTTTTTAAAATTCCCATTCATTCTCAATGGGGATTTAACATTTGCTCTAACTTCTACAATTTTTGTCCGATTCAACTCGTTTCAACATTTAACTCCGAAAGTGAAACTTTTGAAGCCATATATTTCGTTTCGTTCCAAATTTCAAAACATTTTGGCGCAATTTTTAAAAAAAAATTCCCATTCATTCTCAATGGGGATTCAACATTTGCTCTAACTTCTACATTTTTTAACTGATTCAACCCGTTCCAACTTTCAACTGTTAATCTTTTGCCTACCTATTCCACAACTTTCAAGTTACCAACAGTTCAAAATTTTGAATTCCCCAAAAAGCTATTCAACCATTTCGCCTTCACACGCAATTTCTCCAGAAATAGCCAATTCTAGTTCATTATATAGCCTTCTCTTTACGTTTGTTAGCATTCATTTTGGGTTACTTTTCTGGTTTCCCTTATGCTTGCTTTGCTTATGGGCTACAACTTGTAATTCGGCTTTAAGATTATAAAATTGTGCTTTGCAACAAGACTGTTACAAGTTCAGTCATTAGGCCTAATTATTTCCCTTGGCCCGTAATTAGCTAACGTGTATATCTGTAGCTAGTTTAATTGACGAACATTTGCCATTTGCTAGTGCAACTATATTTTATGACAACTGTATTTTGTGTCATAACTGAAAGTGTGCCAAGCATAGAATTCGGGACAGTTACCAAAGAGCTAATCGTTCTTCCTTCCTTTAAAGAAGATTAATGTCATTTGACATTTATTACATTATTGTTATTATTATTATTATTATTATTATTAAATTATTCATTACATTATTATGAAATTTACAATAATGTCATTTAGCATGTAAATGCATGTTTATTTAGATTAATAATTCATGAACGGATGTAGAGTTGAGTTATAATGTGTATATCAAGCTCAATTAGCATTGCAATTACTAGGGCTTTTTAAAAATATTTTGGAGCATTTATTTTGGAGAGTTCTAATAAAAAAAACTGCAAAATAAAATGGGTTTTATTTACGGGTGGGGGTGCTCAGAAGTAGACTCGTCCAGTGAGTATTTCGGTGTAGAACTGCCACTGCGTATAATATTTATTATTTAACATTAATGATGTAATGTTAGTGTGAATTATGTTGGAAAATAACATCTGTTTACCTTTGAGTTAAGTTGTACAACCAGCATTAACCAAAATTGGTAAACAAGATTTATGCAATTAAGGTGCAATCCTAGTCATTGAAAGTGTATGCATCTTGTTGATGTTACTGTTCAAAGCAAAAGTAAGTTCTCACGACTACCGTATTTTCTGGACTAAAAGTCGCTTCGGGGTTTAAGTCGCATCAGCCACAAAATGCACAATAAAGGGGGAAAAAACATATATAAGTTGCTCCGGAGTCGCATTTTGGGGGAAATTTATTCGACAAAATCCAACACCAAGAACAGACATGAACGAGCAACAACAGGCTAAACGATACGGTATGCTAACGTGACATAAACACAAACAAAGAGCTGAGAATGGGCCTGACATAACATTGACAGTTATCCAAATAACTATAACATAAGTAACACCTCGATCATACCATCTGTGTCACTCCAAATCATTAAATCCATTGTTCGTCCTTTATGTCAACAATGCCGGGTGTGTGCCGCGCCGCTGACATCGGCTGCAGTTCAAATTATTCCACAGGCTCATATAACGATATATAAATTATATATCAAATAACTATTATATAAGCAACAATATTATCAAACCATCTGTGTCACTCCAAATCATTAAATCCATCGATCGTCCTTTATGTCAACGATGCCAGTCGTGTGCGCCGCTGACGGCGGTTGCAGTTCAAATTATTCCACAGGCTCATATTTATAAACAACAATTTTATCAAACAATCTTTGTCACTCCAAGTCATTAAATCCCGTGATCGAATCCTTTGTCCTTTATGTAAACACCGCCACGAATGCGCCTCGCCGCGAATGCCAGTTGCAGTTCAAATTACAGTGTTCAAAGTCAAGTCAAAGTCAAAGTCCGCTTTATTGTCAATTTCTCCACATGCCAGGCACACAAAGAGATCAAAATTACGTTCCCCACCGTCCCACGGTGACTAGACAGTACACAACACTCGCACCAAATAGCACAAAGAGTAAAAACGAACAGACAAGAGCAACGAAGAAGTAATAAGTGCCCGGTCCGCTTGATAGCACGCCAGCCGCTCTAGTAGCACAGCAGAGTCCGGTGTCCAGCGACCGGACAGTCGCCAGAAGAATGGAAGGCACGGCCGGGGCGAGTTGGGCACGCCGCTAGCCTGGCCCGGACGCCTCCGCGCTTCCCCCTCTTCTGCCTCCTCGTACACCGCTTCCGACGCTGCTGGTCCGGGGAAGGAGTAGCAGACGAGTCCAGCGATGATGCAGGCATTGTAGTCCCAGTGACTTTAATGTCCCCGCATCAAAGTCCGAAACGCCGCAAAACTCGCTTTCGCCGATGTCGAGCAGAACCTGCCTGCTGTACTCGTAGCGCTACGTGGTGCGATCAGACAAACACATAAAACTGTCTGACAAACACTCATTAAATGAACAAAAACACCGATCGGCAGGGACGGAGAGAGGCCGCTGCGTGTGCACGCGCCGCCATCTTGCCATTCCCTTGCTACATCGCGGTTCGTTTATCATTGTTTCGCTGCATCGCAGATTTTTTAATTTTGAAAATTTGTGAATAATTTCACATATAAGTCGCTCCTGAGTATAAGTCGACCCCCCAACAACTATGAAAAAAACGCGACATATTCTGAAAAATACGGTACATCCGGTGCAGCACGCTGCTAATTTGTCATAAAAGAAAGAAGATGCCAACGGACCCAAGAAGACAAAGAAGCAGACCCAAAATAAATGTATGTCATGGCTACCAACTTTCGTCAAATTGTTTGAGAATTGAGCAAGCGCTGTCTTTTTAAAGTTCAAGCCTTTGCTTTGCCTTCTTGAGGAATGAAGTCACAACACCGACAGAGGACTAGCATTACCATTTGCATCTAGTTTTGTTGTACTCAGATTCACAATTGGAAACCTTCAATGGCTACAAAGAGGTTCAGAATGGCCAGCAGGTGTCTGGACTTGTTAACATTCAAGTTTGATCACTGCACTACTATTAAATGTCTGACATGTTTTATTTACGGCATAGCAGTCACATTTGTTCTTCAATTTTGTTGGTGCCACCCAATGCTCAGATAGAGAAACTTCAGTTAAACACCTAAATGTTACCTAAAGCACTCTTCATTTTCTTTAACTTTCATTAGAATTATACTATAATGCTCAGTGGTAGAGCAGTCGTCCAATAACCGAAAGGTCGGCTGTTTGATTCCTGCTCTGCCCAAGTCATGGGGGATTGTGTCCTTGGGCAAGACACTTCATCATCCACCTTGCCTCCAGTCCCATTCACACTCGTGTGTGAATCTTTGGTGGTGATCGGAAGGGCCGTAGGCGTGCACTGGCAACCACGTTTCTGTCAGCCTGCTCCAGGGCAGCTGTGGCTATTAAAGTAGTTCACCACCACTCGAGTGTGAATGGTTGAGCGTATGAGTAGAAAGGTTATTCTCAAAATATTTACTCCTTTGAATTCAAATTAAATTCTATTCTGATTTGCCCCTATAATGAGTATTTTCATTCCATTTTGGTTTTATTTTAATTGGAATATAAGGCTCTATGCAAACCTGACTATTGATTATCTTTGTGTTTAATCTGTAAAGGACGTTTGAAAACAGCACCTTTTACTTGAGGGAAATAGTGAGCCATATTTCCCCCTATTTTATGACATGTAAGAGAGCGAAACTGTAGCTGAAGCAATTTGTTTGTGCATTCTCTACGCTATTTGGAGCAATATCCTGTTTTACATAATTTACTTTTTTTTAATCAGCAATTTTTAATATTGAATTATATTAAATCTGATTAATCAACTAAACCCCTCTATATCCAAAATAATCCAATACAATCCAACTTTATTTACATAGCGCATTTTACATCAGCTAAAGCTGTAACAAAGCGCTTTATATATAACAATGGGACAACCACAAAAACTAAATGGTAAAGCAGCAATAGTAAATTTAACTACAGATTAATATACGGCAGTAGAACAATAACAAATTCAGTAAAAACCCAAAGAATAAAAATGTGACTTCAAACAAGTTTTAAAAATAAACAAAGAGACGACAAATATTTAGCGGGAGGTCATACCATAAGGAAGAGCCATCCCTATTCATAACCCAATCTTTATGTATTCAGGGAAGAGCAACCATTTGACTCGTGGACTATTGTGAATGGAAAATTCAGCCTCAAAGGACTCCATGCTAAACCAGTTGTGGAGCAACATCTGTGTGTGGTGTTCTGTTTCACCTCAACTGCAACCGGAACCGTTTACTTATAGATCACAACCACAGCAGCTTGCAAGGAACTGGAGTTGCAGACGACCAAAACTGTTAAATGCCTGATTTCTAGTCGTTTGTCAAATCTGAAAAAAATCTTTTAAGTTTTGAAGAATTCTTGTGTACCAAGCCTTACAAATGTTCATCATAAATTGTAGCAGCTGAAGAACTGAAGGTGGCACAACGTCACCTTGCAATTGACAAAATAGATTTCCACCATGGTGAATGCCATGGCAGCCACTGTCATCTGTTACATTTCTGCTCCCGGCTCACTACATTTCAATGAAGATAATCCAAATGAAATGACATGGTGGCCACATGACACCCACATCATGGAATTTAACAAACAGAGAAAGGATGTATCCACATCAAATTAAAGAGAACTGAGACCTCTTCACAATAAATTCTATTTTACACATTGAATGATAATGGAAAAAAAAAGATTGTTCAAAATACCGTCTTTTCGGACTAAAAATCGCTCTGGAATATAGGTCGCAATAGCCATAAAATGCACAATAATGTGAAAAAAAACATATATAAGTCGCTCCAGAGTATAAGTCGCATTTTGGGGGAAGGTTATTCGACAAAATCCAACAGACATGAACGAGCAACAACAGGCTAAACGATAGGTATGCTAACGTGACACAAATAAACACAAACAAAGAGCTGAGAACAGGCCTGACGTAACCTTCGGAGTTATTCTAATAACTATTACTTAAATAACACGTTCATAAAACCATCTGTGTCACTCCAAGTCATTAAATCCATTGATTGTCCTTTATGTAAACAATGCCGCATATGCGCCGCTGACGTCGGACTCGTAAATTGCATTTGTAATTATTCCACAGACCCATATAACGATATATAAAGTATATTTCAAATAACTATCATATAGCAACAATATTATCAAACCATCTGTGTCACTCCAAATCATTAAATCCATCGATCAAATTCCTCGTCCTTTGTCAACAACGCCGCACGTTCGCCCTGACGTCAGCCTCGTCGTTATTCCACAGATCTAGTATATAACTATATTGTAGCGTTAACAAAGTACACGCGAAGACATGGGTTTGGTAAACGGCTCTTTATTTAATAAAACAAGAGTTCAACGAGGCAACAACTACTGAACTGTAACGATAAAAACATATACAAGTTGCGACACGAAATAAAATATATCAAATAAGTATAACATAAATAGTTCACCGACACACGGCCCCAAGCACCGGCGTCGACTTCCAGGCGTGCGGCGGCATGGGCTTCCATCCCCGGAGGTGGCATTTCCAGCCACGGAGGTGGAAGAGAGCTCCATACAATAGGATCGGGCGTGCGTAATAGCCATGTCCGAGCCCCACCCACCGTTCCCGGACAGCCACCCAGCTGAGCACCGGCCCCCTACTTCCATCCGCGAAGGTGAAAGAGAGCTCCGTAGAGTAGGACGGGCGTGCGTTTAAAGCCATGTCCGAGCCCCATCCACTGTCTTCGGACAGCCACCCGGCCAAGCGCCGGCCCCCGACTTCCATCCATGGAGGTGAAAGAGAGCTCCATCGAGTAGGACCGGGCATGCGTAAAAGCCATAATAGTTTTTCAAACCTTCTGTGTCACTCCAAATCATTAAATCCTTCAAACTCTTCGTCCTCCGTGTCACTTACAAACAAAGCCGCTAATGATGCCGGTAGTACGTCGGGCCCTTCGTCATCCCGTGATCGAATCTTTGTCCTTTATGTAAACACCCGCCGCGCCGCTGACGTCACTTGCTATATTGCGGTTAGTTTATCGCGGTTTTCCTTTTTTTTTTTTTTTTTCGGGGGAGTTTTGAAAATTTGTGAAAAAATTCACACAAGTCGCACCTCAGTATGTCACCCCCCCACCCAAACTAAGAGAAAAACCGCAATTTATAGTCCAAAAATTACAGTGTTATTTTTTACCAACATTTGTAAATAACTTGGCTCTTCATTTCCGACCCAAATTATCTTACAAACTCAATAAAAGAATATGAAAAATTGTTTTAAAAAAGTAAGGAACCAGATTTTTTAGGCAAAAAAAAGACACGCTATCCAAAACCCCCAGATGATGGCAATGTTGCCCTGTGTTTTTGTAACCCCATATGTGTCTGTATTTTTGAATAGGCATAAGTGACTGGCAGTGGAACCACTCAGGGCCACGAAAAGGTAATCCAGTCCTGTAGTTGGTAGCAGAAACTCTTAGACATACCATGATACAGTCTACTCAACACATGTGGCCAGTTTTTAGTCATGTTGCACCATTTCCCCATGAAGACGTTTTCTCTGAGAGCTGGTAAATTTCAGGTTTCTCTGTTTTTGTAGTATGTACAGTATAATTGTGCCAGTGTTAGGTTCAAGTTCATGAAGCAGGATCAGTAGATTATTTGAATTAACAAAAAACTGGACCATTGCGCAGGCTAGATGCACACTACCTGGCTCTTATCCTGATTGATTAAATAGGCTCCTGCAAACCTTACATATAGAAATGAACTCATAGATGTTACATATAGATGTAACTGGGACACAAATGCCCCAATAGCTAACAGTTTTTTTAGACAGTTTGTTGCTGCTTGAGCCAGACTTGCTGACATTGACAATGTCCTTGCCCTCAAGTAATCAGATTAACCGTCATGCACTGTCGTGTTCATCTAGTCTGCTGCACATAGATCTGAGGATGTTTTATATCATGTATTAATGTTCAAAATTACAGTTTTTTAAACCATCAGTTAGCCGTTTAGTCTATTGATCCTGCTTTTTGAATTTACCCCTTAGGTGATTTGACGGTAGGAGAGATTTTAAATAACTCCTTCCAAGTCCTAATTGACAACTTTCACAAAGGTAGGTTTCTCCACCAATATTACTACAGTTGACATAATGTTGAAATGATGTCTTTACATTTTCAGCGACCCAGATAAAGAACGACGATGCCGATTGGACTGTTGGTTTTACTGTGCTTAAGTAGACACTCAAATTCCTACCAAGGTGACTGGGCTTCTTTCTTTTCTTTTTTTTTTATTTACTGTAGATGCCAACAACGTGCACAACAATTCTGCCACGACAACGCCGGTCACCAACTCGGCAGCCATCACTTCGGCCATGAACCGCGGTGGCAATGCCAGCAACCCAGTCACCATTGCTGCTCAGATGAACATCACCACCAGCACGGTCAACATTACAAACCCCATCAACCTGCAGCATCCCGTCACCATTACAGGCCCTATGAACCTAGCCTCTGTCAACATCCCCACGACCGCCCACATGAATATTGCCCACCCCGTGACCATCACCACCCCAATGCCCATGAATATCACCGGCCCACTTAACATTGCCATGAGGCCCATGGAGAGCATGCCTTTTCTATCCCAGGTTCTGCCATCCTCACCTCCTTGGTAGAGTTTGTTTTCTAGCCGCTGAGTAACTGTTGAGAATGTAACTGCCTAATAATACACGAACCTGTCAAAATCTGACTGTAATTGCGTTCTCAGTGGATGGGCAATATGCCTAACACTGAAGTTGGCATACCGTCCTCAATAATGCAATGACACCCTACAACCCACATGGATTATGAATAGCAAAAATCAGTGCTAATATCATTTCATTAATTGTTTGTTTGTATTTATGAGAGGGAAATGCTTGGGAAAAGTCTTCGTCATTATAGTAATTTGTAAACAATGATCTATATACTTTATCTGACAAATTAATTCATCACATTGATGCAAAATGATGTAAATGAAATATTACCTCCAAAGCTGTCCCTACAAATTTTTACAACAAAACAACTTTCATTCGGAAAATCCAAAAGAAGTTTAAGGACTTTCTAGGTGCATCCCCGTCTTGCAAAATCGAGAGGCGAGAGGACGTTTATCTTTGAATGCAGGGGTGTTAAACTCATTTTTTTCGCAGGCCACATTGTAGTCATAGGTTCTTTCGGAAGGCCATTATGACTGTCAACCCAAATAAATGTGTGAGCACATCATATTATATACAGTAAAAGCTACAAAACAAACTGACAAATAACTCGTTTTCAAATCAGACGAGTAAAAACTGGTCAATTATTAAAAAAAAAAGATATTACGAAAAGTGAAGACAATTTGTAATTCTAGTAATGATACACGAATTTGATGCACAATTTGTCTTCGTGGGCCACATAAAATGTGGCAAGCCGTATCTGGGCCCCCGGGCCTTGAGTTTGACACGTGTGTTTTAATGGGTCAAACAGTAGAAGATAAACTGTTTGGGTGGTGTCTAATTCAAATAAACCCACTGTATAGTTTTAATCCAAACATAAAAGCAATTGTTTATGCCAAAGATTTTCCAAGCAACATGTTTCCCTTTTGAATTCTATATTTGAAAAGATTGGGAAACCCAAATACACTTAATTAGCGTACTACCTGACTGAGGCCTCACATTAGAAGCTGCTACAGGCAGTTAACTTTAAGTTTGCACCATGTTGTATTTTAACCTATGCCAACATCGGATTTTTTTGATTGCATCTATCAAAAAAAATTTTTGTTTTATGAAATTGGGATGTTGTATAGGCGGCTCGGTGGGGCACTAGGTAGCACGTCTGCCTCACAGTTAGGAGGGTGCGGGTTCGATTCCACCTCCGACCCTCCCTGTGTGGAGTTTGCATGTTCTCCCCGAGCCCGCGTGGGTTTTCTCCGGGCACTCCGGTTTCCTCCCACATCCCCATCTACATTGCCCCTAGGTGTGAGTGCGAGTGCGGATGGTTGTTCGTCTCTGTGTGCCCTGCGATTGGCTGGCAACCAGTTCAGGGTGTCCCCCGCCTGCTGCCCGATGACGGCTGGGATAGGCTCCAGCACGCCCGCGACCCCCGTGGGGACTAAGCGATTCAGAAGATGGATGGATGGGATGTTGTATAAAACTTAAACGGATTATTTGATTTGAAAACCAGTTTCTACCTATAGCCCATTGAATACACTACAAAGATATTTATTATCTTAAAAAAAAAATTCTGCAATAATACATTTTGCAACATGTTCCCAAAAAAGCTGGGGCAGGCATATGTTACTTCATTTATCTTTTCCATTCCTTTCACCTTTCCTTTCCACACAAGGTAGTCGTGGAATTGTTACTAATCTTGCTTGATGTACAACTTCAATTGCTCAGTATTTTCAATAAGACACAAGTTTGGACTGCTGCCAGGCAAGTATATTGCTCATATTCGTATTAAAAGGCCTCACTGTTGTAACACGTGCAGAATGTGCCTGTTGAGGCATTAACGATGCCCTCACAGATGTGCAACTGTACCACACTCCCATACCATCACAGATGTTGGTTTTTGATTGTCGCGCTGATAACAGTCCAAATGTTTTTTTCCTCTTTAGCCCGGAGTAAACGATGTCCATGACTGCCCAAAAACATTTTGAAATCTGGACTCATCAGATCATAGCACTCTTTTCCACTCTGTGTCATTCCATCTTAGTTAAGCTTGGGCCCATAGAAACTAACTTTTCTGGGTTTTTATTGATAGATGGCTTTCGTTTACCTGGTAGACTTTTAACTCGTATTTGAACATAGATGTATACTTGAATTTAAACTGTACACCGCGGTAAATTGTTTTGGACAAATCTCTTCTCAGAGTTTTTGGTCTATGAGATGAAGATAGCAGGCGGACGGATTGCTTATATGACACACATGCTTCTCGACTCAAAATGCCTCTTTTTGCTCCTTGTCCGTGAGACTTGTCTGTGTGAAAGGATGCGAGGGGCATCCTTTCACACAGACAAGTCTCACGCTCTTCCATTGTAACAGTTGAAGAAGTTAACTAGCATTTTTGCCTGCTTTTTGAAGCCTTTAAAATGTCATAATTTCCTTCATTCTTAACGTTTTGTTCCCAACATATATATGGGGCACTTGAGCAATGCTAACGTTGCAAACGGCTAATGCTGGCAACAGGCGCCATACGCTACAGTGCCATTGTTATGGAGTACTTTTTTAGCGCCCTTAATTAGCAACTGAACGTTATTTCAAGACAACATTGTGACTGTCATAAATATTTTGAATTTTTGCTACGCCTGCCTTGACTCCTTTTGAGTCTTTAGTTCCAGAGCACTGTCCATGTAAATGAGAAAAATGCCTTGAGCAATTGTTTTAACAGTTACCTGGATTGCTCAGGGATTTTCTGAAAGTTTTGTGAGCCCAATTGGTATGCCCAATGCAGTATCCTACCATAGAGATGAGGGATTGAAAGTCACAGGGATTCATTGTTGGTTTTTGGCCTGTATACGATATGATGAGATTTCTTCAGAGTCTCTGAATCTCTATAGGTGTTGTGGCTCGTAGATGATTAAATATCTAAATTTCTTGCAATTGTACATTGAGAAACATTTTGCAAAATAAAAAAATAAAAAACAGTTAACGTGTTTACCTGTAAAATGTTCCAAACAGGGTTTTCTTTTCTTTGTTTTTAAGCATTGCTAACTTTTACTATTCTTTTGTTTCCCCTGTCCCAGCCTTTTTGCTAACACGTTATAGACATCAAGTTCAAAGTACTTGTAAATAATAATATTAAAAACAAGACGTTATCAGTTTGATCTTAAAATACTTTGTATTTGTAGTGTATTCAATAGAACATGGGTTGAAAGGGATTTCCAAATCATTGAATCTGATTTTACCTTTTACTCGACATCTCAGGTTCATTGGAATTGAGATTTGTAGAAAATATCATGGCTCAAACTTTTATATTATTACATTTTAATACAGGTTGTATTTTCAAACAGATATTCACTAGGATCTCTAATATTGAAAGTTTTTTTCACCAAATCTTACATTGTCAGCAGTTACACTCCAAACCATAATTTTATCTTTTGGTTGTTATACTTTAGTTTTTATTATTTTTAACATAATAGATACTGTGAGTGGTTGTTAGCCGGCTAATTGCAGCTGCTTTGCTAACAAACACAAAATATTTGTTATGCGTTGGGCATTTGATGTCAATAAATGTGACACCTTACTACAACAAATCATACGCCCTGAGGTATTGCCGGAGGGTGAAAAATGCTTCCTACTAAAATTGTTTAATGTTTTTAGTTTTAAAATATTTTATAGGACTAATCAGTATTTAATAGTTTCTGTATTTTAAAGGTTAGAGTGGAGGGTGAGAGGCGTTGAGCAATATTTTGGATTGCGTTGTTGTTTCTGAGACTGGCTAGAATTGTAATTGTTTCAAATCAACCCCTCCTGTATTCTTAAATGACTGGAAACTGGTCACTTGTCACCACTGCTGGATACTCTTCAAACTTAAGCGATCTCATCAATTTTGGATGCATGGATGGATAGATACATAAGGACATGATAGTTAATGGTACTGAAAGAAAAGTTTTTTATCGTTTTTTTTTTTATTTGTTTTTCAACTGAAAGCAAGTCTCCTGAGGCGTTGCCCTTAAAAGACAGTATTATCTAAGGTCAAATGGAAAAATTCAGTTTTTTTGTTTTCTGTCTTTTTCTTTGAACTGTAGAGGTCAATAGATTTGCTTCGTTGCACATTGACAGTGCAAGCCCAAAGTTGTTGGGTATATTAGAATGTTTACTTGAGCAGGTATAGGATCCCAATTCTGTAAGTAAAACTCAGATGTCTGACTGAGATTAGTCTTTTATAATATATTAATGACTGGTCTTTGTGTGTGTAAATATGAAACACTATTTTGTTGCCTTTTACCTGTGGAAGCGCCAGTCTGACTGCACCACCAGCTACAATGCAAGACTTGTCGAAGCATTGTTATGGCCGTCCAACAGCAGGGGTGCCAAAAACAGTACCAAATTATTTTGTGATGAATTTAAATTGATAGTCGCTTTTTTTGTGGCAGAGGAACAATCCCATTGGACAAACAAAAAAGGTTTGCATGTCACACATGATTGAGGTGGTGTTGATATCCTATTCTGACATAAAAAACACAAGTTGTTGCTGTTAAAAAAACATACACAACTTTTTGCCAGTACACTGTATTTTGATCTTTTCAAAGCCTTACTGACGAGGAAACGCGGGAAAATCATCACCAGCATTCTTTTAAAAATATTTTTCAAGTAATTTTTTCATGGCAATATGTTCTTTATAATCTCTTTAGTCTAAACAGGATTTGGATTAATAATGTGTTGGTGGAATTAAATAATGTAAATTAATCCACCCATTTTTATCCATTTCAGGGTGCAGCTGTCATTCTGTTGCCCCATTATCGTCGAATAAAATTGTCAACATCGCGAACGTCATGTGGCCAAACCCAAAACAGGTGGAGCATAAACGATTACAATTACAAGGATACTTTGACATCAATTTCAGTCAACAGCTAATGGCGGTAGAAAGTTGAAAAGACTGCACCCTGAAATGGATGAAAAATGGGATAATTAAGATGCTTAATTCTTATTCCACCAATGTTGGATTAATCGACATAATGTGTCTAGACTAGTGGCACATGGAAATACTGTTCTATATGAAATTTTTGACTGATTTTGAATCCTGGATTTTTCAATTTTTATGTAAATGTCGATTAACCATATCTATGACAGAATTTCATCAATATTAATTGGTATTGAACACTAGGTGTTAGAGATAGCTGATCTTAAAACTAATTCAACACAAGTTTTGAGCCCTTGCCCACAACCATTTCAGGATTTGTTTTTTTCTTGTGGGGAAAAAAAACACCGGTCTAAGTTTGTTTCACTGTGAGGAAGCAAAGGTTTCGTCAAATTAAACTTTTACATTTTTCTTGTCAAAGGTTTTAGGTATGGTTTATTGAATCAAAGCAACATATTCATGAAGTGAAGTTCATTAACAAAACATGAAAGCATAAGCAGATTTATTCCTGATGTTATTTTAAGCAAAGCAATGGTAGCCTACAGCTTGGGTTTGAACATTTTAATTGTCCTTCATCAATGGTACGCCCAAGCCTGCATGGACTTAGAAAACACCAAACAATCAAGTTAACATTTCCAATGACTCATGACTGTGCAAGACAGACTTTTTTTTTTTTTTTAAATTGCTGGTTTGTGCTTTTTTGCAGTCTCATGTCACAAAATGTTAGCGTCGACACGTTGATCTTTTTCGGTCATACCCAAACATGAATATGTTCCTTATTTGTTAACGATACAAGGTTTTATTATTCTACATATATCTGTTTTGTTTTTCCGTGCAAAATAATTCTGCGGCTTTATGAAATGTTCAATCCAGAAAACTTTGACTGTGTGAAGGCTGTTTGAAATTGAGGATTTTTTTCAGTGTAAGCTCCGAAGCACATGCAGCAAACCAGGATAGGCACACCACAACAGAGTGGTACTTAAAGTGGTATTTTAGTTTGTGGTAATAAGATAAGGATTTCTGTTTGATGTTTGCCCACGCTTCATTTTTGGTAATTCAGATGTTCTCATTTCATTGTGTGCATGTCAACACTGTCCTCCAAGGGAAATGCTGTAATGTGGAATGGCATTTTGATCTTGGAAATGTGTAATTCATTTAATAGACTTGTTTTTATTTACAATGTTGCATGTGGACTGAGCTTGTCCTTTATAGGTTTAAGTTGAACAACATTTTTTAGAAGGATAGTGACATAGAAAAGCAAAACACTAAAAAACTGGTTAAAATCAAGCATGTGCTGTCATATTACCTTTTCTAGTGGCCGCAAACAAATGTGCCTGAAATACTAAGCAAGATTTTTTCACATGCTGATGCTTCCTCTCTGTCTTGTTTGATGAAATATACTGTGAAGGAAGCCAGATGTCAACCAAACTATGGCATAAGCAATTTATTTGATGAAACATTATGGTGGTGTTTGTCCAGTTAGTTAGTAAACCTTGAAATGGAATGAGTCATGACTCTGCAAGAAACTGACTTTGAAAAAAAAAAAAAAAAAAATCAATAACTTTGGTTGGGAGGAGAATTTGGGAGAAAAAAAAAAGGCCAAATCATCTGTTTTTGAGGAATGGGAGTGAGACGGGGTTAATATGGAAAATGTTGTGAAGGCAAATGAATGTATATCTTTGTACAAACCGTTTAGAACAGAGGACTTAGCTATAGTTATGACAGACATGCAAGGAAAAATCTTTTTATAAAACATTTTGTATTAGATTATTAACAGTGATAAGTTTTGTACATACATATGAAGGCTAGGCTTTCTGGTTAGCAGCAGAAAGGTAAAACATTCCTGCATTTTTTTTAAATGTATGTTCATGGAAAATAATTATGTAAACATGCGCAAGGTTTTATGTACCTTTTATTTGGGTTTGTCTAAATAAAAGAAAAAGGTAAAACATGATTGTCAACTGGCCATGTTCGACCTACGTATGTTTGACGCTTTTTGGGTGGCTAAGGTGGTTTGACACCTAGAGCTAAGAAAGCCCCACAATATCCATGGATGTGAACAATGTCTTTACGAGCTAACCGTGTGTTTACGAGCACAGTTGGCCTGTTTGCTGTAAACCGCCGCTGTGAAATGGTTATTGACAGATTGAGAGTGCGTGCCAAAAAACGAGCAAAAGTTCTTTTTCCATTCTTTAATTATTAAACTTGGACATGTTGATGTGTGTCTGTGTTTTCTGACGTCAGTAACTACATATTGTTGTATACTTAGTATATACCCTGCTAGCATTTTGACGTCTATTAGACGTCTATATGCTAACCGGAAGTCTCGGCTTTTACACGTCTAAAAGTGGTCTAAAAGTGTAACAAATATAGACGTCTATGCCATAGTCTTTTAGACGTCTATATGTAAAAGTTTTTTTTAGACGTTTACTGAGTAGACGTTCGAAAGATGGCTAATAGCTATTAGCGCAATTAGTGTAAATATGTAGACCTTGGGATCGTAAGCCTTCACTGTTCTTTTTTTAATCTACAGTACAGATGTCAAACTAATCATACCTGTCCATGGTCTTGGAAACACACAGGTCTTCAAATCAGCGGCCTCCTAACACAAGACTGCTTTGCAATCTGTATACAAGTTCCAATGATCATCGTCACACACACATCTGGGTGTGGTGAAATTTGTCATCTGCATTTAACCCATCCCCATGTGATTTTGATCCATCCCCTGGGGGAGAGAGGAGCAGTGAGCAGCAGCGGTGCCGCGTTCGGGAATCATTTGGTGATCTAACCCTCCAATTCCAACCCTTAATACTGAGTGCCAAGCAGGGAGGCAATGGGTCCCATTTTTATAGTCTTTGGTATGACCCGGCCGATTCGGGGATTATGAACAGTGTCTCAGAAGAGTGGAATTAAGAGTAGACAAAATTTAATTGAGAACTTTTTTTTTCCTGTAAATCAAGCAAAAAAAGTAACTGAAAAGTCAGTAACTGACAGTACAGCAATTAAACCAAACAGAACCCTACAGGTTCCATTTGTAAGCTATCAAGAGTGAGGGGGGGACATCCAAAATGTTGACAAACTAATTCTAAACTTAATCAATCTGTGATTCAGTCTTGCATCCTGTTTGTCATTTATTTCCTTGGACATCATGTCAAAGGTCTCCAGATCAGTCATGGGCACCGTCCACTCTCCGTGTCACATTCTGAACGAGAGTTGAGGCTCCTCAGCCCAGGGATTGCCAGAAGGGGCTCCACGATGACCTTCAGAAACTCTCAGAATAAAGAGAAATAGAAATAAAATACTCACTTAAATTTCTGCAGCTATGACCTCTTTTTAAATGACTGCCTACAAAAAAAAATCTTACTTTTCCCGGTCATGGGCGTTTCACACTCACTTCCTAGCTGTTGAAGAATGAAGCAAATGTTAGCTGCAAAATTCAAATGAACCATTCTCCAATGATAAACTTTGCCCTGTTTGAAAAAAAAAAATGGTGGCATTCTGTCTGTGCCTTTGAATGTGGTGCAAATTAATTTGGCTGTTGGACATATCCAATCACGTTATTTTAAAATAGTACTGATAAAATTGCTTGTTTTACAAGTTGTTATCCAAATGATGAAAATGTACAGGGTAAACCTGGGTTTTATTTTGCACTTTGACATCTGCTATGGTTTCCGAAGTGTAATAGTCAAGCTGACGTCATAAATGCAAGTTCCATATTGAAGATTGCAATTACAACATACACTTTTTGCATATACGCGACAGTAGCTAAGCATACACAAGTAGATTCAAACCACCAATAACAGCTCAATTTCCAAAGATAACGCAAGGCAGTTGTGATCACTTCTACAATCAAGAATAAATCAAAATTCAATTTGTACCTTGTGGAGTCCGGTCAGTTTTTATTACAGATGCTCCTCATCTCCAGGCTCGGAGTCTGAAAAAGGGAAAGGGGAAAAAGAAGAAATCTGATTTGACAATTCACCCATGAACTGCTGTTAATAACATGACACAACACAATTTTAACTTTTGAAGTGATTTGCCTTAGAGTTACAAGGCCCGTTGAGCGCAAAACAAAGTTAGGCGCACATTTTAATGGCATCTGAAGATAAACACCTACTTTTTCACGTGCCACTCCTTGAGCTAAATCTGGAGTCACAAATCACTACATGGGTAAAAAGGGAAATTACATCTTTGCCATGCCATCAGAAAATCTCAAATTTGTGATCTATATTTACTGTTTGATCTTGTTTTTGTTTTATAATGACCATGGCGATTTTTGAAAGCGAGCTGCTGACATCTACATTTATTTACATTAGTTTTGAATTCACATGTGAATCGTAAATGCATACGGCATAACCACTTGTCAAAAATAACATCCATCCATCGATCCATCCAGCCATCCATCTTCTTCCGCTTATCCGGGGTCGGGTTGCAAGGGCAGCAGCTTTAGGAGGGAGTCCCAGACTTCCCTCTCCCCAGCCACTTCATCCAGCTCATCCCGGGGGATCCCAAGTCGTTCCCAGGCCAGCCGAGAGACATAGTCTTTCCAGCGCATCTTGGGTCGTCCCCGGGGTCTCCTACTGGTGGGACATGCCCGGAAGGACATGCCCGGAACCGAGTCTTTCCCGGATGACCGAGCTCCTCACCCTATCTCTAAGGGAGAGCCTGAACACCCTGCGGAGGAAACTCATTTCGTCATCAAGACCCCAAGATAATTGAACTCCTCCACTTGGGGCAGGATCTCATACCAGATCCGGAGAGGGCATTCCACCCTTTTCCGACCGAGGACCATGGACTCGGATTTGGAGGTGCTGATCCTCATCCCGACCGCTTCACACTCGGCTGCGAACCGCTCCAGTCAGAGCTGGAGATCATGGCCTGAAGAAGCCAACAGCACCACGTCATCTGCAAAAAGCAGTGACGCAATGTTGAGGTCCCCAAACTGGACCCCCCCTCAACGCTGCGCCTAGAAATTCTGTCCAAAAAAATTATGAACAGAATCGGTCACAAAGCAAAGCCTTGGCGGAGTCCAACCCTCACTGGGAACAAATCCGACTTACTGCCGGAAATGCGGACCAAACTCTGGCATCGGTGATACAGGGACCGAACCTCCCTTATCAGTTGGCTCGGCACCCCGTACTCCCGAAGCACCCTCCACAGAACCTCCCGAGGGACACGGTCGAACGCCTTCTCCAAGTCCACAAAACACATGTGGACTGGTTGGGCGAACTCTCATGCACCCTCGAGGATCCTGCTGAGGGTGTAGAGCTGGTCCACTGTTCCTCGGCCAGGACGAAAGCCACACTGTTTCTCCTGAATCCAAGGTTCGACCTCCCGACGGATCCTCCTTTCCAGCACTCCTGAATAGACCTTATCAGGGAGGCTGAGGAGTGTGATTCCCCTGTAATTGGAACACATCCTCCGGCCCCCCTTCTTAAAGAGGGGAACCACCACCCCAGTCTGCCAATCCAGAGGCACCGTCCCCGATGTCCACACAATGCTGTAGAGGCGTGTCAGCCATGACAGCCCCACAACATCCAGAGCCTTTAAGATTTTTGGGCGGATCTCATCCACCCCCGGGGCCTTGCCACAGAGGAGTTTTTGAACTACCTCAGTGAGTTCGACCCCAGAGATTGGAGAGTCCACCTCAGAGTCTCCAGGCCCTGCTTCGGGTTCAAATCGGGGGGGCCCGTTCCTCCCAATCACGCCCTTCCAGGTCTCACTGTCATTGCCCACGTGAGCATTGAAGTCACCCAGTAGAACGATGGAGTCCCCAGAAGGAGCGCTCTCCAGCACTTCCTCCAGGGACTCCAAGAAGGGTGGGTACTCCGAGCTGCCGCTTGGTCGCATAGACACAAACAACAGTCAGGACTAGTCCCCCCACCCGAAGGCGGAGGGAGGCTACCCTCTCGTTCACCGGGGTGAACCCCAATGTGCAGGCGCCCAGCCGGGGGGGGGGGGGGGGGGGCAATAAGTACAGGTGGTGAGCCCATGGGAAGGGTGACCCACGTTTTCTATTCAGGCTATGCCCGGCCCGGCCCCATGGGGGAAGGCCCGGCCACCAGGCGGTCACCTTTGAGCCCCACCTCCAGGCCTGGCTCCAGAGGGGG